>NW_013550597.1:109156-537455 GCF_000835555.1 Rhinocladiella mackenziei CBS 650.93
GCGTAATTGGAAGCCATTCTACCCTTCTGAGGCGCCTCAAGAAGATCTGAGGTCGAACCAAGACGCTCAACAGGCTCTACTACTCGCTGAAATCAGAAATCAGCTAAATCCTGAGGAGCGCCATCGTTACGATGTTCAAATAGCTCGTGGAGAGCGACAAATTCGCGAATTCCACAGGCAAGTCTTTAGGAATCTTTCAATGATCGGTCAACAACACCTTGAATTGCAGCAAATACCCATCGGCCAACCTGACCCTGTTGTAAGACGACGAATCGTTCAAAAGGCCTCTCACGGACCTCGTGAAGCACGGGGCTTAACAGCGAACGAGATTCTAGAACGTCAAGAGCGCCAGGAAAAGCGTCAAAGACGTCAAGATGAACGCGCTGACGAGCGACGACAACAAGCTCAATTGACGTCTACTCCCCGAGCCAGCATAACAGTGACAGAGACAGCAAGACCGACAACACCTCCGCCTCAGATTACTCCTCTCTCACGACGTTTACCAATTCGCACTCCAGACAGACCACGACCACGTCGATCTCCTACCCCTGAGGCCTCTCCGACAGTCAACGACGAGATCTTCGATCTACCAGCGTCTACGGCACCTCCAGCACTAGGAGGAGGTAGAGGAAAGAGAAGGCGCAACCACACGGCGAGATACAAAGAGGCAAAGGAGCAAGGACTCATACAAGATTCACAAGAGGCTCACAGAGCATCAGGAAGGCTCTGAAGGTGGTCAACAGCGAGGTCAGGAGGCAAGAGGGGGAAGGGGGACTTTAGACAGACTAAATAGGCGACAGAGAGCTCCTGATACACAACAACACCAAAATCGAGTGTGAAAAGGCTTCTAAAGTCGAGTGCAAATAGCTCTGTCGAAAGGCCTTAATGACACTGTTTAAAAAGAACACCAAAAAGGGCCAACTATGCGAGGGAGGCAAAGTGGATGGAAAGGTACCTGAAAACCCCCCATTTTCCTAGGGATTTGAGGTACCTCGCCATCCTCCGGGCAACTCTCGCACAACTAGGCTCAATTGGTGTTTAGCAGGTCGCTGTGGTACGAAGGTCGCTGCCAAGGGTCGCTGCCCCGATACATTCCCAAGAAATCCTCCCAAAGCGGCGGCACAGACCGCCCAATTCAGCGGGAAATTTCCCTGCACCCTGCGTTGAACTGTAGGTTTCTTGTCAAGACCCAATCAAAGCTCCACTGCCCTCAATGCCACGTGAGAGACATTTGGAGAAGATGATAGGGTAACGTTTGTAGGCTGAGCCGAACTGCAAGAGGGTTTGTAGAGATGTCGAACTTCAGACGCTAGTGGCATGACCGCTGTTCCGACATCCCCGAGCAAAAGCTTTGCCCTCCTTGGTTGCCAGATATTGCCGACCTCGGCTTAAGATGCAATAAGACATGATTCGAGGTACGGTACTATCCTCTGTCTTGTACTTTCGCAGGCTTGCTTCCGCTTTTGATCGGTATCAAAGCTCAATCAAACTGGACAGGCCATCACTTTTCTAGAGTCATTTGTTCACAATCTTCCCAGTGTCGGAGATTTCAATCTCCACAACGTCTCCCTCTTTCAAACCACGGAGGATCCATAAATACTGTGTTAAACGGTTGAACAGTAACCAGGGCTCTTCTATTGGGAAAGGGGTTATGTCAAACGAGGTGCAGCTTGAGATGTATTGAATGCTCCATTTTTTTCATTCTACATGCTACGTTCCTGAGGGTCCCTTTATAGATGTGTGAATATCATGTCGTTGTGCAGGGCAACCATCAGGAATGCCGTTGTCTATGAAAACCTTTGTTCGACAGGCTACCACTCCTAGGCACGATATAGGGGTAGGAATAGGAGAAAAAAAGGGGTTTCACTAGAGGTGTATGTACGGAGAAATCAAGTGAGTCGACTTCCGTGTGTGGCTGTTCCACGATCCTGACACCGATATCCTCCCTGTGTGATAGGCACTCAGGTATTAAACGCCTCACACTGCGAGGAAACATTCAACGTCCGAAGATAGGTTTGATTTTGTGTGCCAGCCTTTTTCGGAACCCCGTCATTGCAACTTCTTCACCAGGCCTAAGCTTGGAGTCTTTCTGCTTGGGCCGATCCTTGCCAGGCCTATTCAAGATAGCGCGACCAAGATCGAAGAATATTTTATCAATGACCGATGGATCGTCATGGCTTGCAAAACACTCTGCAATGATCTCGCAACTCCCCGTACGCCTAAAGACTTCCACTTCCTCTACCGTCACCACACGCTGACCTTTCACCGACGTCCTGTTCCCGACTAAGGCAATTGGAATGGGATCAAGACCGGCTTCCGTTCTCACATGTTTAACTTTTCTCACGTGGTCCTTTGCAGCATCGAAAGAGCCGGCTCGGTTAATGGAGAACATAACAATTGCAGCATGCGCCCCTTTAACCGTATGTTCAAATAGGGTGTGGTATCCATGTTGAAGTGCCTCCAGAATGGAGAACATATACCATTTTTTATCTATCTTAACCAGCTTGCGGTAGCCCTCGCCCCAGTGGGGATCATATTCCGTTGGATAATAACCGCAGATAAACTATCGCCATGAAGTCAACACAATTCAATCGCCATCGTGGGCATAAAGGGGGAGGTTGTGACTAACTTGAGAAATAAAGCCTGTCACCTCTGTTTCGTGTTCTGCCCAGACTGGGATCTCAAATTGTGCATCTACGTGGACGGGCATGATGCCCCATGTATGAATGATAAGAGCACTGGACTGGGATTTTGGTACTCGGCAAAAATAGTCGCAAATAAATTGACAATCAACTCCGGCCCATCATTTGGCCATTACCGCAAGTTGCCATTCGTATGATAGCCGTAAAGGTGATGAACGGTTTGGCAGGTGAGTGCCTGTCTGTTTTCTCTTTACATAATCTATCCGCGTAGCACCCCGCTACAATATTATCAGGATTTTTACAGAAGCCATAGCGCTTTGGTTATAACCCGATGGGGATGCCTCGTCTGTGATTCCTGGATTAAGTGGACAGATTACTGTAGAGACAACTTTCTTGCCTCATATCAACCATGGCACTTAATTTTGTGGTTCGTCCAATCTCTCCGTTGACATTCCACCGAGCAGTATTTAGCATTCTGGCATTGCCCACACGTCAAAAGACCCGTTCCACGTCTGGATTCAGGTTTTCCACAAACTCTGCATCCACCACCGTTGCAAGGTAAGTTTTTGGCTTTGTTCGACATGTTGAAATCAAAAAACTTCTCTAAAAATGAAGCTGGGAAACACGGAGGTAATGCTGCCCGAGTAAAATATTTAGACATCGACTCCCATTGTGGCACACCAGTGAAGAATTTTTTCGGCAGTTGACCATTTCCACAGGAGCACAGGAGTGGCTGGCCGTTCTCCGAAGATAAGGGAATACGCGATTCCGTCAGGTATTCACAATCCAGACGATGCTCCCATGTCCGGCATCGTTCGACCATCGCTAACAGAATCTGTCTTCACAGTTTCAACTCAACATCGTCCACCTTTACACTGCACAATTTCATAGCCGAAAGTGCTCCTAAGAATGAACGGAGTCTGGTTGAGGCTAGGGCCAATGGGATTGTTGAGGCCGAATAGTCGGGCTTCTTCAGCCTGCAAGCCCGAGAAGTGCATAAGGAGCGAAAATAGGGAGTCATTGAATCTAACTCGAACGTCTTTTTTCTGATCTGCGAGCATCGAGTTGTCTCTCAACTCGCGCTCTGTCTTGCTGAACATCCCAGAGGAATGCGTAATGAGCCATTGGAAGTCGGATTGTCTTGATGTGTTGATAACGGGCAAGCATTCCAAATTTGTATGAAGCGTGTTCCACACCACCGGCGTTCCGGGTCCTAGGTATATAGGATAGATGAATGACGGAAAGGCTTTCCAGTCCGCTGGACCCGCCAGTGGTGCTTCCGCTTCTATGCACGAAGACTTTCTGGCCATCCTAGTTTTGCTCCTCGATTCAAGAATCGGAGAAGGGAATTCAAGAGCGATCCGTGAGGCCATCGTGCCCGCCGTCGCGATGAAGGTGCATGGAGATATTTGCAGAGTTTCGATCCTACCTCCATTTTTCGCCACCGCCTTAACATCTTCCGAAAGAATTTCAACACGGCTTGTGAGAGATGCGATCTTCGTGGCACTGTGATCGACATTTGCAGTTATCGTAGTCCGGGAAACTTGGCCCTGTGGCCTAGGGCCTCCCGAACCACGGTTCGGTAATTCGCAAAGGGAAAAAGGCTCGGGCTGATTTGGTTGATCTTTCGTCATGAAGACACTTCTTCGTTTCCTACTGTTGTCTCGTAAATATTCATTTCAGGACCAAGGGCATTGAAGAACGTCTTTGAGCTTTGTGGAGTGCTCTGGATTCCGGAAGCTATTGATGCCGTTTGAGGTTCGATCAATAGTATCCACGTGGGTACGCGGAACGAGACGAAGAGAGAAGAGCTGCCACTCCACTTCAGCAGATGTTTTGCCACCGCCCGGATTTCGACGCTGGGGATGACTGAATGACGCAATGAATCATGGTGTGCCAATCTCCGTCGGCTCAAGATTTGTTGTTGCTCTGAGTTGTTTCCGAGGCACCTTTAATGTGATGCAAATGACCGGGGAAATGCGCTTCCAGCTCTCCAATCCATTCTCTGCAGTAGTGTAGTGTTGGTTAAGTGGGCGCGAGAATGCGTCCACTGAGTGCACTTGAAATATGTGGAGGTACAGATACAGCTCCTGGATGTAATTCATCCCCATTAGGAGACTAGACTCGGTCTCGATGAGCCTAAGGAGATGATCCATGACTTGGGTCCAGTTAATGGCAATCTTGCTGCGTACAAAGCGAAGAAACAGAGCGTAACTTCCGCGGTGATAGCGCAGGAGCGAAGCTTTTGACATGGAGTGCAGGTTGATATCTGAGAGCAGCCGCTGCACGTCCTCGTGCTGAAATATACCGAGATACACGTCATGAAGGATACGACCACACCCAACCTCGTCGACGTGAAGGTGTTGAGTTACCTTCGCGGGTGATTGTGATGCACATTCGGGAATTATGCGCTTCCACGTCAGTCTGACATGCATCTGTCCCCGTCTGGTATTGTTATCGGTTGCAATAATGCTCGGGTCCGTTATGAGATCGTCCATTGTGGAGGAAGTCGAAGCATTGGTCCAGTACTCTACTGGGAAAAGGCCCAAGAGTGTTGACATGGTAGGGGGGTGGGCGTTGAGAAGGTTGTCAATGTACGCCGTATGGGTTTCTTCTCGCTTCACCAGTGATTCGGTGTACAGGCTGGCTGAACTACTGCCGTCCAGAAAAGGCGCGGTGGCCACAAGGAGGTTCAAGGCGCCTAGTGGTCAATGAGGTTCGATGTGTCGATTACGGAGAATGTGAGTGGTGCTCCAGCAGAGTCTGAGTAATCTTCACCATCCAGGAATAGCGGCTCCGGGTGATAGAGATCGCGGTCCATACCTGCGGTCCTGCCGCTTCGAGTGATGTTCCATTGCTGCAGTGTATATGAAAAGGCGATGGCGTCCCCTGCGAAAAAAAACCAGATTGTGAGATTGGGGGAAGAGTGTTGTCTAAACGACCTTGCCCAAGATCGAAACTGAAGCCGGGCCGCCTCAACAACCCTGAAACAAGAAGAATCTTGCGTCATTGCCGTCGAATGAAATGGTGATTGGTCGGTTAGCGGGGTGTAGGGGGTCGCAAGATGGAAACCGAGTAATGGGTTGGTGCCGTAATGAAGAGTGGACGTGTCAGTCACATCTAACTTCCGACCTCCTGGGCCTCAGCGGATAGTAATATCGTCAGGGGATACGATTTACGAACTGGAGCGCTGGTCGGCATAGATCGTGAACAAGATGTTACGAACGTCACTACACCCCAAGAGCAGAGTGTTAGCGGGCTGCTTGTACGGAAGACCTCGATTCAAGTGGACGACAGATGTGTTCCCGATTGGATAGAAAATGTCACAATATCAACAACGACGGGAGTGGCCATGATGCGGCGTCTTGCGCCGCAAATAGGACATTCGGGCAGCCTTTACCGAGGTGAGAAAAAGCGGACGAACACAGAAAACTGGCGAAGCTGGTTGCTGATAAACTTGAAACTGACATGTGAAAGTGTCCTGTTGGCTAATCACGTGAGGTAATTTGCTTGGCTTTGTTATGCGAGGGAGGTGGCTTGGCATTATAGTAGCTTTGCACCATAGGCTGTGCATCGGGTTAGGCTAACCCGACCCTAAAACCCTGGACCCTCATCGAGTTTCAGGTAGGGTTAGACCCGTTGCGCAGCCTACTTCATTCTATTGTTGTAGGGGCGGGAAGAGAATATATCAGCTAACTAAAACTATCTGCAAGGGGTGGCCGCTTTACCTATATATGCTCCGTAAGCCAGAGTCCCCAGCAGAAATTCACACAAAATAGCGCTATCAAACTGTTGACCTGTATCCAGTGTCCCGTTAGAGGGTCCGGTGAGCAAATATGGTCCCGGGACCCCTGGTCTGTGAATTTTATGAGGCGGTTGCCTACGAGGCTACAACACCAGCCACGGCATAGGCAACAATGCTGATAGACACGGTTCGGATAGCCATATAGATGGGCTCTATTCTCTAATCGGATCCGGTCGGAGCACCCTTTCAATTCCAGAGCACTCAACAACCATCAATGTACACCCACTTATTGTTTAGCACGAATAAAAGTTGATCACGCCCCCTTGCCGTGCTGATTTCAACACTGGAAGACTGTTCACTGTCACAACGTGCTATTAGGTGGCAGAAAGCTCGGCATCACGACCGGTGGGTCGCATTGGATTAGGCTCATAGAACAAGTCAACCTAACAAACAGCGCGGAGGACACACACAAACGCCCAGGAACATCGAACGGCTAGTGGACTTTCGGAGAGGTAGGCTATTTCTCGCGTCTACTTCCGTCAGCCAGAAATTGCCCTATTTCATCCCTAAACCTCTCTGCTATGCAAGGTACTCTCTTTGGTCCACCTCCTCATACACTTGTCCCACTTCAAGAACAGTGTAACTCCTGTCAGCCCAAAGCCAACTGTGAGTGCCATGAAGGTCTCGAAGACCGGCGTGTAGCCGTGCGCAACCACCCAGTCGTTAATGTAGTAGGTCATTCCGAAGCCGAACAAATTTTTTGACTACTGTCGAAAGGTTCATGATAGCCCCGGCGCTTGGTTTGTAACAGTCGATCGCGAACTGTGTCCGTGATCAGCACAAGCATAAGAGGAAGCCAGAATTGGCCAACACTCACGTTGAGAGGAATTGATTGCAGGACAGTATTTATTAGTCCGATCAAAGAATATCCAACAATAATTTGAGGTTTCCAATCCCATTGTCGGTCGAATCCAACTCCGACGACCTGGAAGGGTTAAGCAAAAGCATCCACAGCCGCTCGGGGGAGATACTCGCCGTGCAACCGACGACAGTCAGTAGCGGGAATGGAACCATGGCCAGCAGTCTCATCTCAGGTTCCCGCACCCTGTTATTCCTGATGGTCGCTCTCATAGCAACCCAATCAGAAAGGGGGCTGTCAGGGGCAGGCTCGCCAGCGGGCTGTAATGATAGACTGTGGAGTGTAGAGAAGGAATGTGTTGTTGTTGTTCTATCTAAGAGAGAGCAAGACGAAAAGAAGGGCGCAAGTTGTCAAGGCAACGCGTCACGTGACTGGCCGACAACTTCCACGCTTGGAAGTCGAATAGGGGTATCCTGCGTAACGCATGCTATATACATGTTCTTGGCATGGGGTCTTGGCGCCCCATGACAGGGGCCACCAATCGTAAAACCAATCACGGCTCCAACGAGAAGCTGTTGAACAAAGGGCTATTGTGTACAGGCTCCACAGCTGAAACACTGGTGAGAGGTTTCCATAGACGACGACGTTACTGATGGTTGCTCTGAGTAACGACGTAGTATTCGCACGTCTATAAAAGAAGCCGACAAGTAGATAGAGAACGGAGAGCATTCAAGACATCTCGAGTTGCACCCAGTTCGACACAACTTCCCTACTCCAAAATCAATGATCGCGTCGACTTATTCGGTACCTGAAAGTCGTGTTCGTGGTGCTCTACGCCTTTTCTGAGGCGCTTGCGGACCATCCCTCTCAACATAAGTCTAGATTAGGTTGATTCTTGCGAAAGTTATAGCTACTCCTAGCGGAATGTACCCTACTATGTGGGCGTGAAGCTCCTATTCATGGGGGCCCGCATACGCCAGACGTCAGTGTCGTTGAACTGCAACAGGAACTCTGGGACTCAGACTGTTGCTTGGAAGATTTCTCTTCTTTCTATTACATATCCGTTTTCACCGTGGAGACTTTGACATCGCCTGAACCGTATGGCCTGTACAACAAACCCTCATCGACTCTCCATCAACAAAAGCGACACTCAAGTCTATATGTCTGAAGTCTTTCCTCGCAGGTACATATGCATGGCGTGACAAGTCAGTAAAACGGTCGGACCAAGTCCTTACCTAGTTGCTCAGGTTCACTGATTTTGTGATCTGATATGGAACAAGCGAGCGCAAGTGACCTGCGGAAGTTCCATGTCCAGCTTACCAGTCTCTGTATTCCACCTTGCAGATGCTTCGAACGTGCGTGGATACAACAGATCAACTTGCACCATTGCCTCCCCCCTCAGTGGTGCAAGTGGCAGCTGGAACTTTTGCGGCCCTCCCCGGCGCCAGACACTCAAATAGACCTCGCCAGCTTGTGTGGTCATTCCCAAAGCTAGCCAATCATCGTGCCAGTGCGGGAAACCAAGAGGCCAGAAAGGCAGTGCAGTCTTCAAATCTGAGCGAATGCGCTTGTAGACTGCCATTCCCTCGGCAATCAGAGAGCAATTCTTGTCGTTCAGCTGGTCAAGTCTGCCACTCAGGTGAACCCGACCTAGTAGTGAGTTCACAACCGTCAATGCATTGATTTCTGCATCCCACTTGCTCTGAGGATATGCCCAGGTGGCGCTTTGTTCGGGAGTGACTGCAGTCGGGACCGCCGCCGCAATAGCTGCGTAGAGGACGGGATCTTCTTGATCACTGGTAGATTGTAAAGAATGCACCGAAAGCATCGCATAATCCATGCGCTGCGCACCACTCGAGCAACTTTCGATGACTAGATCTGGATGCCGGTCGTATAAGCTATTCACCCAGCTTAAATAAGCACGATTGTGATCAAGCTGCCCGACACCCCGACTGCAAGCCAAGTCCGTGCCGGCGACAACTTCGATGTTATAATCGAACTTGAAGTAACCCACGCCATACTCATCTACAAGCTTGTCGACAATCTGGGTCATCCGTGATCGTACTGCTTCGTGGCGATAATCCAGCTGATGGCGACCTCGTTCAACAATCCTTTGACCACAATCTTGAAAGAAGGCGTCTTCCGGAAGCTGACGTACAGCGGCGCTTCGCACGCCAATCACTTCTGGTTCAAGCCATACACCTGGGATGAGACCATAAGAGCGGATGGTTGCCAGAAGATTTTTGAAACCAGAAGGGAACCTTCTCTTGGAAGGCTCCCACTCGCCGACGTCGTCCCACCATCCATTATCGTCAGCATACCAGCCAGCGTCGATCACAAAATATTCAGCACCACATCGTGCAACCGCTGGCAGAAGAGCTTTGATCTTATCTTCATCGGGATCGCCCATGAGGCAGTTCATATAATCATTGAATATGAGACTCATCGCCTCATTGTCATTGTGTTTTCTTCGCATGCATCGTCGATATCGAGTCAAGGCACCTAAGGCCTGGTCGGTGTTATCATAAACGTGGCACAAAGCGACCGGAACACCGGTGAAAGAATCACCGGGTGCGAGGCTCTGCTTCCAGTCATGATCGACTGCCGTAGGACCCCCTGCTGCCAGGTAGATGTCATTTTGAAGGTCCCCAATTTCCCATCTCCACGAACCGTTGCTTTCAACCTGCCACAGCCAAGTATCTTTCTGGTCCTTTCGCTGCAAAAGTCCCATGGGGAGATAAGTCCCAGTTGAAAACGAGCCACGGTTTGACAGGGAAAAATTGGCCATTGATCCGCCGTGCATCCCGCCCGGCATGAGAGAAATGCGGTTATCGTCGATTCCAATGTTGGGAAGCGTATCCTCGCGCCATTGGGCCTCCCGGAACCACGAGTTCGTGGCCGTGGAGAGGGTATATTCCTGCCACCATCCCGGATTACCAGACGTCAAGCCGCCCACGCACAGAGAGGAGATTTGGCTCACGACAATGTCCTGAGACGACTCGTTCAGTATCTCGGCCACGGCTCTCAAGACCGGTATCCCCAAAAATACCGTAAAGTAGGTCGTCACCTTGATCCTTGTCACTTCATCAAAGGCGACGACTTTCAGACATTGGGACTCATGACTTCTCGATTCTTCGTGAGAGTGATATCTCATTCGTTTCGATAGATAGCTTCCTATAAGTGACTTCGACGTCTTGTCACCAGTGTTTCCTTCGCCAACAAGCCGGACTGCATTGAGAGGTAGCGCCGAGGATTTTAAGGATGTGAGGGTGCAGCGTTTAGTATCGACTCCATTAGTCAACGAATTGGTGGGCTGTAGATCGGCCAAGTAGATACTCCCCTCGCTGTCAACGTCCAAGGACACGGTCAATGAATCGGTTGCCCAGACGATGTGGTGTGACCCGAACATTTCTGATGTGAGAGAAAGCAAGGTACAATAGGACAAGACTATGAAAGCTGAACGAACAAGACCATCAAAGTACACGGCTATATTTGACACTTCTCCGATTCAGCAGGGTGGGCAATTTTTCCGCGGGGGTGGGATTGCTGGCCGGTTGAACCATTTTGCCTGCAGATTTTTTACCGAGATGCCCGTCGTTGAAAGAAATCTCCCCGCAAATGCCCCACGCTCCGTTCGCTTCGAACCGGCCACGGCTTTTTCATTACTATTGCACATGTCGGAATTTCGTATTGTCGACCGTCGGTGCTGACAACAGCCCAACCCAGGCGGACCAAAATAGGATGCAAGAGGTCTAGCTTTTCTCGTGATGGAGAAGGCTAAAAGGCTCTTTGTAAGCTGGGACGGAAGAAACCGCTATCACCCAATTCTGATCGTGTTGCGTATCTTTCCGGAATCGATTATGGAGTGTGTTCGCCTTCACATCCCATCCCACTTCCTAGTTACTGCCATCCTGATTGACTTCTTTAGCTGAATGAGACGCAGAGTCCCTGTCCCGTTCCATCAGATTCGGTATCAGCTGGGCGCTCTTTCTAGAGAAAAGGCCTGTTTCCTCTTCTGTGTCACTGGCGAAAGAAGACTTAGACGCTGACTGAAGCTATTGCTGAGATTAAAACACTGATCTATGCCAATAGTCGGCTTCGGCTTCAAGGTTTCGCAAGATATTCAATTCTCCCATCGGCTTGGTGCGTCAAGATGCATTCAAATTCACACGACATCAGCTTCGACCTGCTTGCTGGATGACCTTGAGGATCTTCCCGTCTTCTCGTTTTGAAGGATTGTATTACCACTGAGATGTACCCGTAGATCCAGCTGCCGAATTTTCAGTGTTAGATTTCTCACTCTGAAGAGGCATAGCATTAGTAAAACAATACTCGTAGTCCGTCGATACAGGCAGTTTGATTTGAACCACTTTGAAGCTAATTATAGCTATTTACGCATTGGTCCATTTGTCCCGCGAGATTCTATGGTGGAATACTTCTAACCTTCTAGCTACAAAACTTCTCCGGATGCGCTGTTCGACTAGAGGCTAACAAGGTGGAGGGACTCCCCTGAACTACATGGTCTTTGTCTGTATTAAAGTCTTCTTTACGAAACCACGCGTCTAGGAGTTCTCGAGATGATTGTTCGTCCCGGGGCACGACGTGAGCAAGAAATATTGGTCCACTCTCGACTCCGGTGGGATAATATCCGCTTGCATCTTGGTCGTAACTGTCTGCAATTTAGCTGTGCCATTAGACCTCCCAGAAGGTCGAGGACATGGCCTCTGGACATCCCAACACCTCTCAACCTGTGCCATGCAGAAAAAAACCGGCGTTTGTAGGCGGAGCCTGACCCTGAGACCGAAACGATCACATCGCCACGAGTGGAGGACCGAACGTTCCGCAACGCAGCGAAGGAGTGAAGCAGTAAAGTCAGCCGGCAAGGCCCGCCCCCACCGGCCCCGCCAGCGGAGAAACTCGTCCATCTGCCATCTTGGAGACAGGATACGGGATCCGAGAAAGAAGCAGTGCAGAATGATCCGAATATCAGCACTCGTACGAAGCATGATTGATATATATCGGGCATGGTGTAGCACATTCCCACCCTAGTTAGTACGACTCACGGCCTAATTGCACGCTCCCCCGACAGCCCAGTTCGTCTTCCCGACGGCAGTTTACACATCAAGATGGCATTCCAGGTTGTCCCCATTCGAAATGTCAACATCACGTCCACCTTTTGGTCCCTGATGCAGCAAAAATCCATAGCGACTACCCTTCCGGCGATCGTTCAAGCACAGAAGTCCTTGGGCCATTGGCAGTGCTTAACTTGGAAAGAGGGTCATTCAGTAAAACCACACCCGTTTTGGGACAGTGACATCTATAAGATTGTGGAGGCGATTTGCTATGCTCTTATGAAGCACCCCAATGAGCCGCTGTTGAAGACTGTCGAAGAGGCTATTGATATGATTAGGGCCGCGCAGTACCCTGATGGCTACATCAACTCCTACTACACGGTCCGTGGAGCGCAACAAAGGTGGAGCAACCTACGAGATATGCACGAGCTGTATTGTGTTGGTCATCTTCTCGAAGCTACGGTTGCATACGAAGAACTCACTGGGTCCGGGAGGCTGCTCGACGTTGCTCGAAAAGCAATCGCGCACGTCGATTCTATGTTTGGTGGCGAACCGTCAAAGAAGAAGGGGTATCCTGGCCATCAAGAAATAGAAATTGGTCTGTTACGGTTCCATGAGCTGACCGGAGACGCTCTGCCACTCAAATTGGCAAAGTACTTTATCACCGAGCGTGGCCGCCGAGACGAGGATGGGGAAATCTACTTCGACAAAGAAGCGAAGGCACGCGGAGCCGACCCATACGATGACATGGGCACCGAACACAAGCCTTGGTATCATGGCTGCCGAGACTACGGCTATCACCAAGCCGACTGTCCGCTTGAGGAGGCAGCAGAGGTCAAAGGACATTCGGTGCGTGCCATGTACTTTTACACTGCTGCGACGGACCTGGTCAGACTACTACCAGAGTCAAAGGATCTCACGATGGCCTTGGATCGCCTCTGGAGGGATCTGGTGGATCGGAAGATCTACGTCACCGGCGGGATTGGATCTGTGACGCGTAACGAAGGCTTCGGTCCAGGTTACAGGCTTGATGACCTTGAAAGTCAAGGCTGCTATGCTGAAACCTGTGCGTCATTTGCCTTGATAAATTGGTGTCAGCGTTTGCTTCGACTCAATCTCAAGAGCGAATACGCCGACATTATGGAAAAGTGCTTATATAACAGCTTTCTCGGGGCAGTGAGTACGAGTGGTGATGCTTTCTACTATCAAAACGTGATGAGAACGATTGGCGGGGAGCCCAAGTTGAGAAATAAATGGTTTGGTGTTTCATGTTGCCCTCCCAATGTTGGAAAGCTACTCAACTCGATGGACTCCCTGATCTATTCCATCACTCCGGATCGGAACCTCGTCGCAATTCACCTTTATATCGGCAGTGAGATCGCCGTTCCTGGAACCAGCGTGGTAGTGAGCCAGGAGACAAACATGCCATGGACAGGAGAAGTGACGATTGACGTTCGCGGTACGACAGCTCTCGCACTTCGAATTCCTGGATGGTCAAACGAGGCCGGCTTTACCTGCTCTGCTCAAGGCAAATTGCAAGATGGCTACCTGTACATATCGGAGGTTTCTAATACCAAGGTCCATCTCAACTTTACCATGTCGCCGCAAAGAGTATATGCACACCCTAAAACGGGCAAAGATGACATATCCATCATACGTGGCCCTCTGGTGTACTGTCTTGAAGACGTTGACAACGACGGTATAGACATCGACCATGTCGCTCTCCTTGACATGCAGCTAAAAGATGGTCCTCCGAGACACATTGGGTTGTTGGATAATGTCGCCACTGTTCTTGCGAGAGGTAGACAATTGGTCAGCCCAGCGTGGGAAAAACTCTATGGATCAAAGCCATGGGAATATGGAGCGGAGGTAGAAATTGTGGCCATTCCCTATTTCCTAAGAGCGAATCGGGGAGGCAACGGAGCCATGAGGGTATGGACAAAAAGGATGTCGACCAGTTCCTAAAAGTTTCTCTTCTATTGAACGAGTCAAAAATACCTATCGGCGATGCAGCGGTTATCACTGTATCATGCCCTTATTTTTCACTCAATTTCTCCCCGGGGAACCACCCTTCTCAAAATGAGTATTCTTGATCCTGGGCGAAAGCTCTAAATTCTTCGACATCCCAGTCTCGGACTCTGGAGGACCGGAGTCATCGGGGAGGGGAGGGAGATGTTATTACCTAACAGCCGGTCGGGTGGTACTTTCCAGCATCATTAATAGCGATGTGAAATATGTGATGAACCCTGTTGGCGACCCCTTTCACGGTCATGCCCCCGCAATCTGGAGAAGCACTAAGCGAAAACCGCCACAGGCCCGATCGCTCCCCCACCACACGGAATACGGTGCTCCATCCTACGATCGGGTAGCTGGTATTTCGTTCAGGTACCACGGTGCCAAGGCGCTTTGGCACCTGAGCTAAATACCTGTTACCCTATGATCTCCATGGTCACGACTCATTCAGGAAAGGAGCTTAGAGTCGACTTTTTTTTCGCTGTCTTCAGGTCCCAAAGCCGCCGCCAGACAGATGAGAAGAAGATTGGATCGTCATCCCGACGCTGTTCTCCTCCTTCCCCCCCCTCTGCTCCACGTTGCTTTCCCCATAACAGCACTCTTAGCTTGATAATGGCTAATTTCATGGCTTGAATAAACCACACTTTTGGCCTGAAGTCGTAGGCCGATTTCAGCTTGGCTTCAAGGGCGATGTGAAGGGGCACGGAAATTGGTTGTGGGCTTCTCAGGTTTATAAAGCAAAGCAGAGCTCGATGGAGGAGGCCATCTCAATCTCACAATCGCAAAAGACTTCTCCTTTCACTTCATACCCTGTTCCTCTCTACCCTATGCTGCTCAACATGAAGTGCCGCCACTTGTTTGTCCTATTCAGTGCGTTGTCTCAGGGATATGCTCGCTTTACTGGGTCCCCGGTCAAGCGAAGTCTGGGGACTGCCACAGTATCCCTCGCCATGCCCTCGGGTACTCCAGAGCACTTGGGCTCGGGGGTACTATACGGGGTTCCCATCAACGATGGTCAAGTGTCTACACAAATTCCAGACCATTTCTTCACGGAGATGGGCTACAACTTCGGCCGTGCGGGCGGTTCAGCCTGGCCAGAGCCCAACAGGGGTTGGTCTGTGAGTCCCAGCGAATATACGGTAAGTGCATTGTGACGAACATCTGCTTTATTTGCTTGAGATCACAGAGCCTTCTAATCAGACTCTCTCTTCAGTTCCGTTTTCAATCTGCCCTGTCAAATTACAGGACAGCGAGGAAGTTCGGGGCTAGCTTTTTTCTCTTGAGTAGCGACCTTTGGGCAAATGTCGTCGATAGTACACCGTTTCCTGGAGACAACGGAGACTGGACATATTACGACGATTTCCTCACGCAATTGATCTCTGACATCCAGGCAAATGACATGACCGAGGGTTTAATAATCGACATCTGGAACGAGCCTGATATAGCTGGATTTTGGGCCAGAGACCAATCACAGTACCGGGAAATGTGGGGTCGTACTTATCACCGTCTGAAGTGAGTCTTCTTCTGTTTCAAATAGGTCCTGCTGACGCCCAAACTCTCTGTTCAGGGCAGACCTTCCTGGGGTGTCTCTAGCCGGCCCTTCGGCAAGTTCCGGCCCGTCGAGTGAGAACGCCGTTTTTACCGGTTGGGCAGAATTTGTGGGCGCAAATCAAAGTGTCCCAGATGTTTACACCTGGCATGCACTCAACCCGGCGACGAGTCCTACTCAGGAGGCAGACTATTTTGCAACCCAGCGCAGCAACCTTGGGCTACCTTCAAGGCCAATCAACATAAACGAGTACCTTGCTTATGGCGAGGTAGGACCCAGTCCGTTAGTCTATTATCTGGCTCAATTTGAACGCCTTGGAATTCGAGGTCTTCGCGCCAATTGGGCCAAGGGCGGTGAAGATGCTTTTGCTCTCCACAACTATCTGGCAAATCTCCTAGGTCCTCAGGGTGCGACTTCGGGGTACTATCCCAATGGCGAGTGGCAAGTGTATAAGTATTATGCCGCCATGGGTGGCGAGCGGGTGGCCACTACACCTTCATCCGACGGAGTTTTGGAGGTCTACGCCACGACGGGCAGCCCTATCAAAGTTCTTACTTCTGCCCGCCAGAGTACCGGCACTTACAGTATCACCATGACAGGGTTCAGCGCCGTAGGAATCACCGGACAGGTCACGAAGCGGTCCCTTGGTTTTACTTGGAATGACGTGTTCGGGGAGGTCGGGGATCCAGTCGACTTCGGGACTGAAGTGCATACAATTGTGGACGATGCGGTATGCACCGGTCTAGCTGTTCTCCCGTGTGCCAGCAGATACTGACCTCTTGGCCAGGTGACATTTGATGTAATCCCAAGAACTACCACAGAAGCGTATGCTTTTGAGTTCTCCTGAACCTCAAGTCGTAGACGAGAACATCAGCGCCGCGATGAGAAGCATGAGGGAATATGAACCCGTCCGAAGGGGAATCTATTTCTTTTCCTTTTCCTTGGGCCACAGAGTCAAATTGAAAATGGCAATTGAGAGATAGCCCACCGAATCACATCAACAGGAGTACGACCACTTCGTGCTAATTGTACCTTGAGTGTGTTTCATAATCACCTGAAAGATCAAGGAAGAAATGCATCGTGACTAGGGAGTTTGACCTTCACCAGTTCGTAAAGCGCTTTATGCCGTGAGTTGTGCCGATGCCGAAAGAGAAATCCATGTGCTCCTGAGCGATCTCACAACTGTTTGCAGTGGCCCCACATGCTCAGAGAGGGAGACTGAGCTTTCCCTCAACCTGGCAGATCGATCACTGTTTTCAGGATGGTACTTGTTCAAGAATTCGAGTGTCCAACCCATCTCCTAGACCAGTTAGCTATTGGCTATCCGACTGGTAGGTTCAGCGAAATGCCTCTAGTCGTGACAGACGTTTTCAATGACGGCCAATACTTCTGGAATTGATGCAACATGACAAACCTTTGCTCGAGCATTTTCTCAGCCGCGGCCTTTCGGAGAGGATCCTAGCCCTTCAGCCACAAATACGGTTGGACACTAGAGGCCACAGGTGACAGTCCACTGCGGACTGGAGGCATTTTATTCCCGAATATTTGCGGCTACTATACTGAGTTGAGACGCATAAGTCTCCGCGATTGGCCAAGTATGCGCACATCTGGTCCTCAACAGGCGTGCTCCTTCGTGCAGCACTAACACCGGTCCATTTAACGAACAGAGCTCCCCGACATTTTCGAGATACGTCTTAATGAGCGAGCTTGAGCGGATGAAATTTTGAACGAGCTCATCATCACATGGCCGGTCTAGGTTCATGAATATGGGGAATGCTGGGGTGGCGAATCCCGAGAGCGATTCGGACCCTTCAGCTGCGGCCGTCTCGGTCTCGTTGGGACCACGTTCGATGGCTTCGGATTCAATCTCGTCCTCGTGGGAAGCGTAAGGCTGTGAAGCATTCTGCCACAAAACGACAGACTTGTTCCGTGATGATCTGGATCGGGCCTCTTTCTCGGATTTCAGCAGGTCTTCATATGTGTAGGAGCCGTATGCCCAGAGCACGATGGTTGCCAGATACACTGCGAAGGGCTGAATAAATGAGTCTACAGGGAACCTTCGTACGTTCCAAAACGTGGCCGCGGCATGAACGACAGCGAGTCGAGCTTTGTAGCGGTCTCTCTTGACCCAAGTCCATGTCACCCTTTCGCAGTGCAGCTTCGAAGGGTATACAGCGAGGCGGTCATGCGGCAGAAGCCCTCGGTCAAACTCCTTCCCTGCCATATTGGATATCAGTGCTTCCAGCTCCTTGATAGGGCAGAGAATAACTAATCGAGCTAGATGTAAATTCGGAAACACCGGGCCCTCAAGACCCCATGCCTTTGCCGACTCCGAAAGAGCGTCCCAGTGGAGAACATCAAGTGCGTCACAGGCACTGTTTCGCCACCTTGCAAACTCTGGAATGCACGCCGGGTATTGAAGACTATGAACGTCATTTGGCAGAGACTGATTTGATTTGTTCGGTTCACCGGGCGTCCATGACGAAAGCGGGTTAGAATAATAATTGGCCACGTCCCACGTCCGACGGATCAGCGCATGGATAACGACGGTTGTTGTGAAGCCCGGGATCTTAGCGATCAATCTTCGGTCGGTGTAAAGCTTTTGTATGATGGCATTGAATTGCACTGGTTCTAAATGCCCCATTAGTATTGACTTGACATGGACATGATTCCCCACTAACCCGCTTCCCTGCTGAACAAAGACTCCCAGACATGATATTGCTCAGCCTCCCAGAGGGCGTCCGAGCTCGGTAGCAGGAGGTTAATGCACATTGATGGAAGCTGTGGCTGATGACCAGACGTGTACGCAAGCACGCAGTCCAGCATCTGTCAATTGCCGTTAGCATGAGAGACCCACTCGCGAATGAGAGGACGAACCCAGATAAAATATCCTGTTCTTCGCCTCGTTTCAGCGGCGCGCCACTTACTCCAAGAATGTTCTTTTTCTGACAGGTCAAACGTTCCGCGACTATGGGTGACCTCGTCGAAGAGACCGAGGCGAAAGCAAGCTCCATAAAGCTTGTTCGCCGCTTTGTAGCCCAGGCCAATCAACCTTTCCTGCCGAGCATTGCATAGGCCCAGTATGCTGAGAGCTTGTGCTTGTACATATGCCAAGTTCTCGTCTGCATTTTCGAGATCAAACTGTGCCATGAATTAAATCTTTTACCATGTCAATGCACATGGAAGACTTACCTCCCTCGTAAGCAGTTGATGTAGGAGCCGAATGAGAGCATCGCTGCTGGCATTGGAATACCTGTTTTCTGAATAATATGCTCCAATCGCGGCCGTGGCGAGACATAAGCACCATCCCCACAAGGGAGCACTGAGGAGAGAGGGGTCCAGGAATGGGAAAACTTTGTGAAACCTTTCGAAGTAGAGCCCTATCAAAGACGCCATGTCTTCAATTAAAGGTATTCCAACCAAATTTGAATCGAAACCTGCATGTAAACGAGCTTCTAACATTGGCGAAGCTTTTGCGACTAGCTCCTGGTAGACTTCCGTGGTAATAAAAGTTCCAAGAGCAGGACTCAGGGGCGTGAGCGGGCCATGATCCTTATGTCCACCCTCCAAGCTGGAATCGGGGGATGTCGTCTCCACTGTAGACAATCTTCCAGGAGAGGACTGAGACGCGTGAGAAATGGACCGAGGAAGATGCCCTGTCTTGTTGATCCTCGAGTCTCGTGCGCCGGCTCCGTCCACGTAATATTGTCTTCGTGAGCTTTGGGGGAATCGATCGGGTCGACGAAGAAGTTGCTCTTGGTCTGTCCCTGAAACAGATGCTTGCTGATGATGAGATGGAGACTCATTGTTAGAACCTTCTTCATCTGAAAGATTTCTCTGATCTTGCTGGCATAAGCTCCCGCTTTGGTCTTGATGAGCGAAAAGCGAATCTGCCATAGTCACATCTGACATGTCAAAGTCAGGGTATGCCGCGCTGTCAAACGGCAGCCAATTTGTCATGTAGCTAGACAATTCTAGGAAATTTTCTGCATTGTGCATTCTTCCCCCGTCCTTGCCATGCTCAAGGAACATATCGTTCCGAGACAGCTGGGCTGAACCTTCCGCATGTATTGGTCTGTCTGGCGAGAGAGGATTATTTTCAAAACCGTCGACGCTCTGAGAGCCATCAACATGGGCCGGGTAAGGGGCTATGCGTTTCGAATTATGGGGATCTTCTGGTGATGCGGCGGAAGCCACTGTCCGGTAAGCTTCCCTGGACATGTTTGAAGCTGGAACAGGTGAATTTGGCATCACCGTACTGTCCAACAACGGCTCATTGCACCCAGTGGACGCGTTGTTGTTCGACTTGTTCTTTCTCCGTACGTATTGGCATGAAATATTCTTCCTTGAACAGTTGTGGCAGGGAGAGCCTCCAGAGCATTTAACTCGGGATTTGCGGCATTCGTTACAAGCTCGAAGACACCTCGGAGGTCGGTCCTCAAGATGAACCTCTTGTGGCAGAGATGAATGCCCGGCTTCATGTCGTTGCAAAGAGTCCCTGAAAAGTGAGTTACAGTCAGTCAATGGCTCTCTGGATCTTAAGAAGCTTCTTGCGTCCAAATAGATATGAAGCAGCAGCCGGGATCCCTGACTTTCTGCTAAATGCTTTCTGGCATTGGCCGCAAATATGAAGTTTTCGACGTGAATGCGTCTGCAGATGGCGGTGGAGGTGTTCTTGACGAGAGAATTGTTTCTGACAAGGACGACAATGGTAGCTTGTGATGTCCATGGCCGACAAGTCTTCTGCTCTGAAGACTCTCATGAGGCAAACTGAGATTGCTGGACAATGAGATGAGCCGGAGAGCGCCGAGACCTACTCGGAGCACGTGGCTCCACCACTTCCCCAATTTCCTTGAATTTCCGCGGGGGCGGGCCCTGCATCAGCTGACCCGTGCGGACAATCCACTATGCCCCCACCGGTATTTGCAGGCCACTTTGCTGTGATTCAGTGACCCATGTTGCCATGGTAGAATGCTATTTAATACTCTTCCCCATGGGGGCTTGCCGTGAACTCAACTTCATCCCCCACTCGCCCAGTGGAAAGCTACTCAATCCAATATTGAAAGAGTCTCACAATAAGCCTCGCGTCATGCCTAGAAAGGAGACATCCATTACGGGTGAGGACGAGATTGTCGTTCCCATTGGAGTCGAGCTCCAGGGCATTGATATCAATGCCCCCGAAACAAGGGAACTCATCCGCCGGGCAAAGGAGAGTGATGCTGCAGATCGACTGCTCTCAGTGAAGGAGGCCTTGAAGAAGTACAAGAGGGCCGTCTTTTGGTCCATGTTCATGTCCATAGCATTGGTCATGGAAGGATTTGATGGTGTCATGGTATGTGCTGCGCCGCGAGGACGCTTGCGTGCGACGATCTCCCCGAGATATCTATGGAGCCCTCACTGACCTGCCGAACCCAGATGAATTCATTTTATGGCCAGTCCCAGTTTCGAGCGCGTTTTGGCACCCTTGATCCCAAATCGGGCCAAAAGCTCATCCCGGCTCCATGGCAGTCAGGTCTCTCCAATTCGTCAGCGGTCGGCCAGCTCGCTGGTCTAATTATCAATGCATATGCCCAAGACCGATATGGTTCCCGAAACACCACGATGTTCTTCATGGTTTGGATGGCTATTGCGATATTTATTCCTGTTTTTACGCCATCCCTTTCCGTTCTGGCATTTGGACAAGCGATGTGCGGCATTCCGTGGGGTGTTTTCCAGGCATGTACTGAAACCGTATTCTTGATCAGAGATGCCTCTAACCTTGATCAAATTCTTCTAGACGCTCAGCACCACCTATGCCAGTGAACTCGTCCCCACAGTTCTGCGGCCGTACGTGACTGCTTGGGTGTGTATGTGCTGGGGTTTCGGCCTCACCATTTCTTCAGGTGTTCTCCGTGCGGTGACAGGCGTATCCGGAAACCTTGGCTGGCGACTCCCCATCACGTTTCAATGGATCTGGCCACTGCCACTCTTCCTTGGCGCCTACTTCGCTCCTGAATCTCCCTGGAATGCGGTTCGAAGAGATAAGATGGACCTGGCAAGAAGGAGCTTGATGCGGCTTCGAGGGGACTCGGCAACCAAGGAGCAAGAAGTCGAGGCCACTCTCGCATACATCAAGTACACGACCGAATTGGAAAGAGCCGAGACTCAGAATGCGGCCTTCATTGATTGTTTCCGCGGAACGAACTTGCGTCGAACTGAAATTGTGAGTACTAAACCCGTCTACTGTCTCGGAAATGAGTCTGAACTCGCGGTGCTCGGCTTAGAACTGCGTCGTCTGGTGCGCACAGATTCTCTGCGGAAATGCTATCCAAGGTTATGCCGTCCTGTTCCTCGAGTCTGCCGGCTTTTCTGAGGTACAGGCATTTGACCTCAACATTTCCCTGAATGCTTGCTTCATTGCTGGCGGCATCATTTGCTGGCTGCTCTTCCCCCACTTTGGTCGTGCGACTATCTACATGAGCGGCATGACATACATGTTCTTCTCCCTGATTGTTATCGGCGCCCTTGGGTTTGTACCCGGCACCCCGGCACAGCTGGCCATTGGTATCATTATGGTCATCTGTCAGTTGGTGAACTTGATCTCCATTGGACCTGTCGCGTACCCTATCGTGGCAGAGACCCCATCGGGAAAATTGCGATACAAAACTATCACCATTGGCCGATTTGCGTACGTCTGTACTGGTATCCTGAACAATGTCATTACGCCACGCATGCTTTCTCCGACTGGTGAGTAGTCCCTTACCTGCAGAGATGCACATTTCGATCCCTACGCCCATGCTAATTTTCATCGCCAGAATGGAACTGGGGAGCCAAAGCGGCTTTGTTCTACGCTGGAACTAACCTGCTATGCAACATCTGGTGTTGGTTCCGTCTTCCAGAAACAAAGGATCGTACCTTTGGCGAGATTGACTTATTGTTCGATCACAAGGTGCCAGCAAGAAAATTCAGAACCACCTGGGTTGACCGTAAGCTTATCCTAGCACGTTTCCAAATTATATACATGGACCTAACTCGGAGACCAACAGAATTTACCACTCGCAACGACGATCTATCCAACGGAGAGACCGGGAGGGAGCAAGTTGTCGTCAATGTGAAGAACGAGGACGATGTGTAAATAATTCATCAGGCTGAGGGGCCTCAATATGGCCAGATCACAGTTGAGGAAAGAGAGCAATATCGAAAGTCCAGAACAAGGACCCGTGTTTACCAATACAAATTGTCCAAATCATTGGCCCATCCGGGAGTGTGTTGGAATTACAATGGAAGTCTGTCATTTGTTCATTATATAGTAGCTATACAGATTTCGAAAATGTTGAGATCGGCTATGAGCGCCAAACATTGGTAGTAGTAGATTTTCCTGTTCTGCGTCGCTCTCTATCGAGATTCGATATTTGGGACTACTCCCTACCGTCTGAATAGCGAAATGTGATCAGTCGAGCACGAATCAGATTACTGTATTTGCGGAGCTACAGGGGTTTGTAAACAGGGTTTTCAGTGAGTGTTTCTCTTTGTTGTAGGGAAGGCATAGTATATGATTATTTATCCAGCTCAGTAACCGGCATGAGCTCCGTTTGCCTCAATAAATGCCTGGCAACGAGAAGGCATCTGACATAGTCAGCGTAAATATTGTTGTTTTAACTGAGGTAATACCAAGGCGCTACTTGGCATGCACTAGCGACTAGCGCCCGGAAGGAATTTCAGGCATTTGACTGTATGAGTGATCCAGTTTTCGCTGACATCTTTCGTCTGGAGTTTCATTGATCAGCTTCTCGTTAATCGTGGACAATCGCCGTGGATACGCAGTACGCTTTCTAGCCCAAATAACGGCAATAAAGTCACTTGGTCATAGTCTCATCCTTCTCTTATAATGGAGACATGCTGGTCCACTCGATTTTGATAGTTGATATCTCTTGCTTTCGCTGCGTCTTGGGAGACTGTCTTGATCTTGCATATGAAGCATGTGAGTAAACTTGAACACGAGGATACATGCAGACATCTCTCCAACCGTTTTCCGTATCTATTGTCACCGGATACTCGTAGGGTTTCAGGAGCGATACCTTCCTCGACCCACCTCACGATTACATCACTCAGTCGCTTTTGGTATCGGTCCGTCCTCCAGGCCGTGACCGGCACCAGGGACAAGGAACAAGCGAAAATAATCATGCGCCTTTGGGTCCTCATCTAGTACTCGGTCATAGTAGTCTACAGATCCATTCACAGGAATGACCGCGCCTCCCGAAGGCCATGCCAGGTCAGCATCTTTCCCCACCGCATTGCGAAATTCCGATAGATCGGGGTCGGCCGTACCGATGATTGACTCGAAACCATTGACGGAACGGTGAAAAATAGTGTCCCATTGGTCGTGGTGATGGCGGACGTGTCGAAAGTTGCATCCTTCACGACGAAGTATTTGATCTAGTTGTCTGCGATCGGAAACGGCGCAGCTTTGCAACCTCCCACTTCTGCACAAATGGTGGACGCAAGCCCGATTCCGGAAGATCCAAGTTCAGCATCTTTGCCAATACCATACCACTGGAATTTGCCAGTAGAGCTTCCGGGGCCGGACAACGCTGCCTCTACGATATCTGCCGCAGCATTGCTGAAGACAGCGGAAGCGCCATTGCAGTCAAAAGATTTCCCGACAAGTGTATGAGGATCGAAATCGCAGAGATATGGCAATGAGATTATCCCGTAAACAACGCCATCCTTGTCATCACAGGCTGCAATGGCGGCATCCGTCATTGCGTCCATTTCACAACTTTGAGGATACACACCTAGTTGATGCATCACAAACGCCTGCCAAAAGTCGGCCACAACGAATTTCGCGCGAAATTTATGGCAGGGCAGATCGCGACAATTCCGTCAAAATCCGTCGGGTACCTTTGTGCAAGCATAACGCCTTGCCGGCCACCAGTTGAATCGCCATAGAAATATGAGCGTTGTGGGAGGTATCCATAGTAGGACTGGGTAATGGCCTTGCCAATGTTGGCCATGTCGTGTAGCGCAATCGAGGTAAAATCATTCAGGAGTACCCAATTGATATTCCCAGGACTGGACAGAGCCCACTCACTGGGGTCCAATGCAGACTGCATGCCACCCTTGTGCCCACCGTCGGTTGTTGCGACCGAAAACCCCTCTGATAGGCCCGGCGTTATGTAAAAAGAAAGCCAACTCTTCCCCTCCTGTGCTAAAACCTCCTCCGCCTGTCGCTTGAAACCTGCCTTTCCAGCCCTCCGATGGAAGATACAGCGTAACCTTGATTTTGTCATCCCATCCCGGGTGTGTGTAGACCACCGTAACATTGCAGAAATTGAGATTTTTGTGGACAGGCTCTGTCTCGCCAACAAAAGGATTTGCCGGAGGCGTGTAATTCTAGATGTGCTCAGCAGTAAGATCGAGAATCTCGAGATCACGGAGCCTGGGGTGTGAAATTCTCGTTGTGCTGCACAGAGAAGTCACACTCGTCGACTCCAAGATCGACACGTCCTGTATCTGCTGTCCAACGACAGCCCACCGTGGAGAAGCAACGGCAGCGGTGAAACCAAGCCAGAGCCAGCTCAAACCCATATTAGTATGATTCGAATGAGATGAAAGTCGTGTTCTGTTGCGAGTCGCAAAGAGAGGAAGAGCCGCTACTCCAACCTTCGTCGTTGTTCCGCAGGGTGATGTTGACCCGGCAAATCGAAAGTTATTGAATAGCGAGGCGGCAGGGGCGAAAGTCACAATTCTGAACGTCCTACTTACATACAATCTATATCATAAGGTCGCAAACTTCCGCCAGCCAAATGCGCTGCTCCTGTTGGTAATGATGTCGACCCAAGCTGGGCTAGGATGGTTTTGGCAACGGTGGTTGTAGCATTTCTAGAGCCTGGAACCTTCTGATTGATCACTTGCCATCATGACTAAATTTTCCCGCAAATCGGCGATTTTCTCTCCTCATGGAGGGGTGGATGCGGGGTCTTAATCCCTGGTGCCGCTTATGCAGGGAGTACTGACGTCGACCAGCTGCTGCAGGCGTGGGCCGGGGCGGCTGTGGGGAACCCCTTTTTCCAATAAAGGGGCACTCACTACTGGCCGACAAGGCGGATGCACAAAATACGAGCATTGGTTTCATATTAATCTAGAACGCCTGTCCTCTCGAACCCTCCCGGAAGAGGTTTACGTTGAGTGCTAATCTGCGGGCGACGTCGACAAACTCAATATGCGGCCCACACTCGACGCCGCGATCGAGCCGAGGCCGTAGCAGGGGCAATTTGATTCCCGAAGCAAAGCTCCTTGTTTCCGCCGCTCCTTTGGTTCGGCTCCATTATACGGCTTTTCAACCCCGACAGCCAGAGAATATATCATGACTCTATCATCAGACAGCGTAATGATCACTGCTAGGGACAGCAAGCTTGATCGCATCAGATTCCCCTCTCCATCAAACATCATAGACAATGCCATTCTCTGCTCCAGCAGTGCCATTACCTCCTCCAAAGGGTTTGGAGCTTCGACCGCCATTTGATCCCGCCGTTGTACTAGGAATGGTTATGCTCCCTTCAAGCACGTTCGGATCTTGTGGAGGCCATACGTAAACAGGCAGATGCCTTTACTGTGGACTCGTTCCTCGCCGATTGCCCTAATCTTGAGCATACAGAGTATAAAATCCCGGGCCTCGAAGACACTGCGGATGGCAACGTTATACTCTCCGCGTTCAAAATCTAAGACATCTACCAGCACCAAGCGCGCATGCGTCTATAATGTTCACGGTGGCGGTCAGATAGCTGGGAATCGCTTCTCGGCTTTGAGTTGGATTGCAAGCTGGTTTGATGGGATTGACATTGTGCCGATAACGGTTGAATATCGACTGGCACCGGAACACCACACGCCAGCCGCTCCAAATGATGCTTTCTGTGGTCTTGTCTGGGTGGCTGGGGTTGCACCTGCGTTCATTGACGCTGGAGGAGCAGAGGTGTTCCGCGATGAGGATGTGGCCTATGCATCGCAGTTGTGGAAGTGTGGTGTGCCGGCGGATCTACACATTTGGGCCGAGGGTTTCATGGCTTTGAGCCGATCAGTGTCCAGTCGTCCCTCGCAAAAGAAGCTGCGGCCACGACAAAGGCATGGATAAGGAGAATTCTGGGCTGTTCACAGTAGGCTTCAAATTCATGCAGTGGTCGAGCGATTGTCTTACGGCTACCAAATCGAGTTGGATCCCAGATCCCCTGATACATATAACCTGTTACAATTAACAATTTGATAGTGCCGTAACGTGGTCTTCGCGGGGAGTGGTTTGTGATGACTCCGCGGCCTCTCACAGTGGACGAGATCTTACCTCTCTAACTCAGAAGCCATGATGCCCGGCAAGGACGTAGTGGGCCGCTCTCTGATAGAAATGGATTGACGTTCCTCGCAATACCTCCACCGCATTAGTAAGATCAAGTACGTGCTCAACATCGCCCTGTTCATCGAATGTAGACGGTGTGCTCTCTCTGGGCCACAATGGCGGAATGCGATGTGATGGGGGATTGCAAACCCTCTCATTTTCACGATGAGTATCTCCTCACCACCAACGCTGATCACTAACTGGCCACCAGCAAGAGTACCTCGGCAAAACCGGTCTGTGGACGAAAGATTCAAGGTCACTATCGAACACCACCACAAAGAACATAGTCGGTGAGGTAGAGTAACGATTGAAGTGACGCTCGAAGTGGTTTTGCGGCGTGTCATGAATCCGCTGCTTCAGGAATAGCTCGCCGGGCAGTGCCCATGATCCACAAAAGATACTTTCAGGCATAACCGAGGTAGCTGGCTTGGAGTGTGATGTAAAGAAGAGGTAGTCCGGTGGACTTCCTGTCTGTGATAGTGTCAGGGTGGGGACGTATCATGGAAAAATGGTGAAGATCTGACATTGATATTACTATCCAGTGCACTATAAAGTACAAAACGAGAGACAAAGCACATGAAAGCAGTGCGAGGCTATCCTAGATACTTGTAAACAGTGGTATAGTCATGCTACAAGGCTCCCACGCAGGCAACCGGCGGGCCACAGCGGGCCTGCCGAGGCCGTTCGACGAATTCGGAAAGATTATCGAAGGGTGCCTAGTTGTGCCGTGACAGATAGGCTTCGTAAGAAGGTCGGGATGGGGAATTAGATGAGGATGAGTCCTAGCATTACTCTCTTAGATAGTGTAGTATTTTGCTGTTTGGTCCAGCTGTATACGAAGTCCTGAACGAAGATTAATGTTCTCTCGTCGGTGTGGCTCAATGATAAGATGAAGTACTAAGGAATCCAAGCGGGTAAGTCGTGTAGTTCGAGTGTGGTGCTAGTGGGTTGTTACTGAGGGTGCAGCCTCGAGCTTTTTGGGTCAAGACAACTTTTCAATTTACCCACGCACCAAAAAAATTATTTTGGAATAACGTATTTGATAAGCGAGTCGCCAACACAAGCGAGCCGCCATCTTGAAAACACGTAAAATCAAACTTTTCAACTCTGAATATCTCCACAACCCACTGAACAGAATGCTACAAGATTACAAATACGAGCTACCCACCACAGCACCTACAACGCACCAAGGCCCCAGAGCCCCAAGCCCTATAGCCATCCAGACCCACAACTTCAACTCCGTTTCGGCTCCCACTTTCCTATATCTAGATAACTATAAAATCTCGAGCCCTAGAAGCTTAATATGTTATAGATAATATAGTAATTAGCTCATATTTATAGCATTTCATCGCCCCCCCTGAAGTGGTCCATGGACTGGATCCGATCGGTGCTATGACACGTGACTCATTCTGTGCCAAGCTTTTACCGTTAGGATTATCGTTATCGATGGTCAATAACCAATTAGTGTTATCGGCTTATCGAAAGCCACACTGACTAGGCCCGATTAATGTTCAACAATGTCGCTGGTACGCCAGTCGCCGTGGGTTGTTGCTCTCCTGAGACATTCCTGGCTTTTGTCATCTTAACTCAAATTTGCTATAGTCTTAGACATTGGTCCGCCAGTGGAGAGTAGATTTTCCCAAAAAGGGTCTACAGAAACATCATCGAAGTCAATGCCGGAGCGGTTAATAGCCGTCGTGCTGCAGCTGTCTTGATCGCGAAGCTCTGAAAGATGGACCAACATTGTGTCTGGCGCGGTGAACAATTCTGGAATGCCTGTAGAACAAAGGAGAAGCAGTTCTTCGAGCACAAGAGTCAAGCGCGAAGATGCTCTCTTAGCGGCTGACAGTCTAGCGTTCGCTAGTTCTTCCATGCAAAAATGAGCGTTGTTGATGGAAGCGATCACTCTGCAAGACGTATCCGTCAAAGAATTTCGAGATTTGACAAAGGGTGAGATCCGAGAAGACAGCTGAACAAGAAGAATGCTGGCATATGTGCTCCACGGCCGAGCGTAGTTCCGCAACGTGAGATAGGTGACAATCGCGTCCATTGCTGAGGACGCCAAAGTTTCGGTCATCTGAACTGTACGCTCATATCTGCTGCCTTGTGTAATAGCTTGGCAACTGCGTGTCCAAGAAGATCTGACTGATAGACGCAGCATATGAGCAGCCTACGGACCATTTTTAGCGTTGGAGTTGTCTGGAAAGGGAGGAAACAGGGGCCGTTTACGAACCTCGTACACAATTACTTTCAGACGATATGTTCTGTCCATATCACCGGGCAAGATCGAACATGGTAACGACGTGGCATCCCATCTAAGGCTTGCGGGCAAATCATTTTCGGCTTCCATCAATAAATCATCGGTTATTTCAATCGCATTCAGGGCTGCTGCCTCCGTGGCTTTCAGTGAAAAGGAAGTGTCCCAGATCCGCGTCACAATTTTGCTCCATCTGACGCAGAATTTCAGCCAGTGGAAGAAGTCTTCTGGTGGTTTTGAAGGCATGGGCCACACGAGGCCAATAGAAGATGAATTATCTGCGCGGTCGTGCCACTCGTCATTCTCCATGTAGTGTCGAGCGGAAGTGCAGCGGAACTCGTCTACGAAGAAGTCGGTGTCTCGAATCAAAACAGGACGCTCGAAGCTCAGGGCAACCCGACGGTCCATATAGTACAGAGTCCACCACAAGAGGCGCAGATATTCTTGTTCCCGTATGGTACAAGTAGACCACGTACGCTCATTGTTCACGCGCAATGAATATGCGAGGTCAACAGCAATCGACAAGGATTTTGTTACACCGCCTCTCTTATCGAGCATGGTCATATAAATGACCTCGAGCATGTGAAACCTGAGAACATCGGTGTTCGGTTGCTCAGTCCAATCAAATTTGGTGAGCAGCATTGTGCTTTCCGCATACCACGACATCGACGCCTGTAAACAGTCGTCGTCACCTTGAGAACGTTGCTCGTCATTGGCAGAGACACCGTAGCCTAGGTAGGTTCCAATTGCCAGCAAGATGCATGTCAGTGCTGCGAGAGAAAGATGCTTGGCTAGAAGAGGTATTTGTGTCGACCTTCCCTGACATGTGCAATGAATGATAAAAAGGTCTGACAGTCGTTCATAGAAGTCGGACCGGTCCATGCACGGATAAAACAGTTCAAGCTCGTCGAAGCAGTGTTTTAATGTAATTCCGAGTTGCTGATCCGGGTACAGTTGCGAGCTCACATGAGTAGACGAAGGTTTTCGCGCTGCTGGTGGAGCAGTAGAAGCTGGAAAGTCGGGATTAGGACCAGGCTCGAGATCGTCTGCAAAGGGCAGGAAAAGCGTCGACCTGGCAAGCGAATCTCCAGGAACGTCATTGTCGTTGATTTCAATCGCATGATAAAACTGCCGTTGTGGCGATGGGTAAGGCAAAGACCCGAGAGCAAAGCTTGGGCTTTCCAATTGCGCATTTGGTACATTTTGATGCTGCCACGGTTGTTGGGAGCAGAAATTTCTGGATCGTCAGCGTGGAATCGAATCTTACGACGGACCCAGTAGCCCACTTATACAGGGCACATACCTTGGTAGAGGCTGTTTCAAGTCCTTTTTCCCAGTGAGCGACTCGGAAGGACCAAAGTGACAATTCCTACCTCTGCTCGTCCTGCAACCACGGCAAGGATCATCTCCGGAACACTGCCATTAGTCCTCAGTAAAAATAATTCCTCGAAAGTAGAAAGTTGGCAGACTTACTCTTATTTTGCGTCTTTTGCACTCGGAGCTGTGGACAGAAATATGTTGTCAACCGAAAGTTCTGTGCTTTTGCAAGCCCGGAGAGGGCCACGTGCTTACCTACCATGCTTTTTTCGCATATTTCATACGTTGGCGAGGTTGCAGGTCGTTGCTCACAAGACTGGACATGGCTGTCGAGTCCAGGACACCGATTAGAGAGATATGGTGGGCCAGATCGGATTCTTTTCTTTTCGCTAACATCACTTTTTGCTACCTCGGCTCATGAATCTCGTTTGGAGTTTGTCATTCTGAGCGAGTTCAAGGATCATGTGCCCTGCTCGGACCTCTGCCAGAGGGATGGGTTGGTGAGACACTCCACAGCCATTGGATTGCAGCAGGAGAAATCGATATCTTATGCCGAGATGCTGGATTCCGTGCGCGTGCTTTAGGTTCCGTGTCCTTGCATATGGCGGGGAAGCGGGGTAGCGGCGAATGACGGAAATGGTTTTGGTAACTCCCCATGAAACAACTCGGAAAGGACCCTCAAAACGTAGTCAAAAGGATTTCATCCGAGATTCGAAAGCCCGAAAGCCGAAGAGTGTTTTGAGATGACCCAGTTAAACGAGACATTCCAGTTCCTCAACTGGCTGGCGTGTGATACTTAAATAGAGAGGCGTCTACCGGGGGTAAAGGTTAATCTCTTCGCACAGCAATATTGACTCCCATAAAATGCATCCAACTATCGCATTTTCTGATGAGCTGCATCTTCAAAATATACTTCTTGTCGTCGGGGTCGCTTTTTTGTGCCTATGTGCGATAGCCTTGTGGAACAGTAACAGAGCAGGACTTTCACATGTTCCTGGCCCCTTTCTTGCACGCTACACCGATGTGTGGGCTGTATATGTAGCCTGGAAGACAGACCGAGAAGGCAACCGAGTCTCGTTCAATCGGGAGCTTCAGGCACGTTACGGAGATGTCATTCGAACGGGGCCACGCAGTGTCTCCGTCATGGACCCAGCAGCTATCCCACTTATCTATGGAGTCCGCTTGAAACTTGACAAAGTAAGTGGTCGAGGCCGACTGGTGGTGGTCGATCTAGAGCGGACATCAGACTAACAATCTGCAACGTTGTAGGGAGATGCCTACGTACCGTTTCGACAAGCCGGCGTTACCACGAGTCTTCTGAGCATTCCCGACGAAAAGACTCACGCCAAATACCGGAAGCTCGTGTCGAACGCTTATTCCTTGACTTCCCTCCGCGGCTACGAACCTTATGTGGATGAGATGGTCAACCGACTCGTCCAAGTATGCGATCACCACGCCGAAACACAAATGCCGTTGAATCTGAGTTTATGGTGTCACTACTGTACGTCCCAACTCGAGGAACCATATGATTGGATATTGAGAAAAGCTCGCAGACTGTTTCGATGTAGTCTCGAAGCTGACTTTGGGTCAACCTCTTGGATTTCTCGAGGGCCGAGATGCCTACTCTCTTATCCAGAGAATCAAGGCCTTTGGAGCCTATACAGGCGTGGTATCACAAATGCCGTGGCTGCATAAAATATTTCAAGATAATCCTCTGATGAGAAAGACCAAACCATCCCCTTTCATGCAAGTCGTTCGCAAGACTGTGGACGACCGCCTAAAGGATCCCGACGTGGAGAGCAAACCACGGCCTGACTTATTGTCGCATTTCATCGCGACGCACCGAGAATACCCAGATACCATGGACCCCTTTCAAGTATTGATTTTTACATCCGGGAACCTTATCGCAGGGGGACTCAGCCCCTCAAAAACCTTCAACGAAATTTGTTACTTCCTAGTTACCAACGGAAAGGCACAGGACAAGCTGTTTCAGGAACTGGAAGAGGTGAAATGCACGTTTCCGGCAAATTTTGATGAGGTAAGACATCTCGGGTATCTTGAAGGTGTTATCAAAGAAGCATTGCGTCTACACAGCTCCACCTCTTTCAATCTCCAGAGGGTGACAGGACCCAACGGGCTACAGCTACCAAATGGAACTCACATTCCACCCCGAATCAATATTGGCAGTCCAGCAGGGGCAATCAACCAGGATATTCGTGTGTTTGGAGACGACGCCGAGGTCTATAAGCCTGAGAGATGGATGCAAGGGAATGAATCACTCGAAACGTTCCAACAAAGGAGAAATCTTATGGAGAGAACAGAGTTATCATTTGGACAAGGTTCTCGGACGTGTATTGGAAAGAACATCGCGATCCTGGAGATGTTCAAGGCTGTGGCGACTCTGATGGGACAGTTTACGGTATGAAGATGTCATGACGCGTTGAAGAAACTCTTCTCATCAAGTTCACAGTTCGAACCCGCCGGGACTCCAAAGAAGGACCAAGTATTTGTGACTGTCCACCGTAGAGAAAAGATACGTGGTGTAGTTTCAGCAAAGAAGTGATCAGCCTCTATCAGATCAAGGGAGCTGGTAACATAGTGTGTGGTCAGTGGAGACCGAAACACACGTGCGAGTTAAGTCGAACCCTTTCTATAGATGAATGCTATGTCAGATTCTATATTCTATGATAATACCCGCCAAGTCACCTTCGTTAAATCGTGCAAGCTAACTGACGGAATGCAGGCAATCCATCAATCCATCCCTTCACAGCCGTATGCCTACCTCCAGGTATATGCTATCTCATATTGCGCACCCTATTTTCTTTACCTGATTAACTTGAGGTTGACAAATCAACCATGTCCGCAGCGCTACAAAAGATTCTCTGAGTATTTTTACCTGAGATCCCAAGGATGCCACTCGTTCGTGTTCGTAAGGCCAAGTTAAAAGATAACATCGTCAGCTCCATTGCCATTTTTCTATTTCCATTGAACTTTTCTCTACAATCGAAGCGCTGTAGTGCACCTTGATTCCCCGGACTTGGTGATGTAGCGATAGGCTCGAGATTCCAGGCGCAGACCCACTGGGTGATTCTCTTTTTGAAGCAAAATTGACGGCGAGGAGCTCCTGAAAGTCCTATCGCAATCACTTACAGCAACTGGTTTTGTTGGTGGCACCATTCGTCGTGCCAATAGTGAGTACCGACAACTCGTTGGATGAGACATCGATAGGAGGGCTTTCCGTGAAGAAGTCGGTTGTCTTGATATGGAGTTGATGGATCTTGACCGGCCTGTGGATAGTTTAGTTAGCTGAATGATCTCCACAGAAGCGAACGACCAGGGCGTCCGAATCTTACATCACTGGTCGATCTTCCATTTGCGGGTTATGTATCAGGTCAGAGACATTCCATACAACGACATCTTCGTCATCAATCTTCTCATCCCGCTTAACAGCGTCCACTACTCCTCCAATTTCATTCTGACTCTACAAAGTATATCTATCGCCGGCGAGGTCTTTTGTCACCCACACGCGATGTTGGGCGAATAATGCATGCTTCGACTGGATAGAACTGTGGATCTGCAAACAGGAGCTGCCTCGTTGCTGGTGTGAATTTGCAGCCGACGGGTTTTCCACTTACGGGATTTATCTTGCTCTTGTTGACTATTTTGATAATCCGGCTGTAGCAAGGCGCTGCATCGGGGCACCGAGTTCGATCGATTGCTTCCTGTCGCACCTCGTAGAAGATGCATTTGAAATTGATCCCCTTGTTTATCCACATAGGATGTGACTCCTCAACCAATTCTGGTAATAATGGCCCGTCCGGTTCACCAGTTTGCGTGTTTCAGGCCGATATCACTGTCTTGTTCGTGAAGGCAGATAACATTAGTAGCAACTGTTGCAGTGCTGTCAGGACCAGTCACAACGCCATCAAAGTGTTTAATCACACTGAGAAAATCGCAGTCGAAAGAGAGATTGTTCGCGCAGTTCCCAGCTCCGCCATCTCCAAAGTCGAATGCCTGCTTTCTGGGGTCTGCATGAGGTTGTTGATAAAATAACGGGCCCGAATTGAGATGTGTTGAATGCTCTGTCATTGGCAACTGGTTCTGCCAGGTTGCTGATATTTATACACATTTGGCTGACCCCGTTTCTTCTCCTATTCCTACCCCTATTATCCCAAAAAGGGGCACTGGTTACCTGTTCAACTGTTCAACAGTGGGCGTTCTCTACCGCTACATAGTACCTAGCCACCAAAAAAAAAAAAAAAAAAAAAATGGCAAGCCTCTTAGTCCTCTCCCGGCTCCCACACACCATGCTAATGAAAGTTGAGATAGAACCTCTCAATGTCCCAGTACTTTAGCAACGCTTCAGTCATCGTTGTCGCAGTCTGGGGTTAGAACGATGACCAAGGCCCTTTCCCACAACGAAATCCTCTACTCTCGCGACCCCTGCGCATCATCGCTTCCTCCGAGAGCCCGCCTTATGGAGGATTCTGTGTATCTATGAGTGGACCAATCCATCAATATTCGGCAGATGAATCATATTGGACTCCTCTCAGTTCCAGAGCCTTGGTTCTTCAAGATGAATTCCTCCCCACTGATGACTCTTAAATTCCGTGAGAGGGATATCTCCTGGCAATGCTTCTACACCGAATCAATATCTGAGTCTGATTCCGTCGGCCGGGCTGTTAGGCAGAATAGCCACAGGTGATGTGAGTAGACACAATGTCCTCCAGCACCCAATCCGTCGCAAGTCTCGCGTTCTCCACGCGAATGCTCCCAGCAGTATAACTTCGCTTAGATCATACAATGATAGTAGACTACCGATCCAAAATGGCCGAGTACCCATTGTTCTGCCCCTGCACCATGTTATTCGTAACTCCATTCTTCAAATAGCACCTCGTCGGATGATCATTTCCCACTGCAATCGTCCCGTCATACCCCCAAACGACCCCATCACAAGTCACCCCTTCCACCACGTCCTCACTCCCCAAACTCCCGTCAAAACCCGCGTAGAATGAGAGCTGACAATTATACTGAGCGCAGGCTGTGATGCAGTTTTCGAGGGAGCTGATGTTGTAGATTTCCTGAAAGATATAAGGGGCACCACCGTCAGAGTCGAGGACGTACAGGTCGGATTGGCAGTAGAGAATGAAGGCGCTAGTGGTGGAGTTTAAGGTGTAGCCCATGTTAGATGCGGGGTTGATGGGCAGGCGGTTTGGGGGGGTGGTTGTCGTGGTTGGTTTGGTTTTGCTGGAGGGTTGAGAGGTCACTGGCTTAAGCCGAAAGGGTGGCAAATGATCAAACCAATTGGATATACAGAAGAAGATATCGAGATGGAACGAACGTACGAGCAATTTCCCACGGTAATACCACCTCCAAGTCCACTCCCAAGCGCATCTCCGAGAATAAAAGCAATCAAAGTCACTGATAGAATTATGAGCGGGATCCCACAGAGGCGCTTTTGCTGAGAACGTCTTCCTGCCTAATATCGGTCGCGGGAAAAACTCCTACACAGCCTCTAATGTTAGCGATTAAGGGGTTGGTGGAGCCTTTAATTGGTTCGATAAAACGTGGGGGCCAATCAAATGACCTAGCCAACGTCCACCCCTCTCTACGCAATGAACGACCATACCACTCGACGGCATGTGTGAACAAGTCTGTCAGACATATGTCCACGCGCGGAGGGGTTTGCTAAACGTTATCCAAAGTCAAGGAACGTACGCTACCTATTCCGAGGAAGCCTGCCGCCTTCTTTTCCTTGCCAATGCGTAGGGACTGCTATAAACGCAATTCGCGATGCCTCCTCATCCTTTCTTCAATCTTTGAGCGATAGGGAAAATCTCTTGCCTATATGTCGATAGGGATGTCCTTCAGGTCCACTAACGGATGAGATACAGTACTAAGAGCAGAAGCGTCACGAAGAACCCGCTGGCAAAGACGATCCTCGCTCTCTTCATTCGATTCGAGACCATCCTCTACCATTTTTTTCTCTTGATCACTTTCGGCCTCTACGATCTCGTGTTGGGCTTTAAGGACTTTTGGGATGTGCGAACATGGTGTCACCCAAATCCGCATCGGTCGAAGCCTTTCTCGTTGGACAAGTCCCTGTTTCCAGATCTGCTCGCGCAGCTCGTTGCTTAAGCCCGTGGAACTATCACAGCAGCAAGGTAGATCAGGAAGCTTTGGGTCCAATTTCTCCACCTTTTTTCGCCTAACCCGCCCAGAGTCCGAACTCGCAGGCATTAGGAAGGCGTCAGCATAATCGGTACAGAAGCATGTATTCGGGTCCGTTCTATGGCTGAATTTTCACGGACAACATGAAGAGTCCATGTGTGCTTTGTTGCTAAAAAGATCCTATATCCCGATTACCTTTACGTACGCACTCGGGACATTGGAAAGACTTCACTGAAGAATCTGCTGGACGAACAAAATGGGTTCTGGCGAGAAGTTACGAGGTACTCAGCAAGCGTAACATTTAGCATGCTGTATGCGTCGGCGGGCCTTTTTCCAAACAGAGAACTCTCTTTCTAACGCTGTGAACAGCTTAGGATGCCGGTTTGAAAAGGCCGACTCTTTGATTCCGCAACAGACTAACAAAAGGATGCTGATGATGTTTAAAAACATTCGTCCTAGGGCGTGGCTCGTAGATTGGATCCCGATCCTGGACTCCCTCCCCGACGCGTTGGCCCCTTGGCGCGCTTCCGCAATCGAAATTCGAAACCAGATCATGCCGTTCTTCCTCGTCTTCTACAAGGTCATGAAAGAAAGAGTGAAGAACGGCACCGCGCCTGACTGCTTTTTGGCCCGCCTTCTGAAGGAGGAGGGGTCAAAGTTCGACGAGACGGAGCCTCCCCACATTATTGCAAAAACGATGGCGGCCGGCACTGACACTACTGCCACAACGCTCCAGTGGTTCTTCAAAGCGGCAGTGCTGTTCCCAGAAGCAATCAAAAAGGCGCAAGAAGAGGTTGATCGAGTCGTGGGACGTGACCGCCTTCCAAGTTGGGAAGACCGACCTCATTTCCCGTACATTACAGCCGTCGTGAACGAGACGCATCGATGGGCGACCGCTACCCCTTTGGCTTTTGTACACGCAACGAGCGAAGCAGATGTGTACAGGGGGAAGAATATCCCCAGCGGCGCATCTATGCCGTCCATAATGACCCCGGAATTTTCGCACAGCCGGAGAAGTGGGTTCCCGAAAGATACCTCCCCTGCAACGATGATAGAGCCGCTCCCGAGGCCAATCATGCAGGTCTGCACTACGCTTTTGGTGCAGGGCGCCGAGAATGCCCTGGTAAGCATGTGGCGGATGCCAGTCTTTATATCATGATTAGCCGCATCTTGTGGGCGTTTGACATCGAGGGGAATCCTAAGAAGCCTCCATCTCCGGGTTATTGTAAGTAATCTCATATCAAGCCTGATCGGATTTTGCTAATTTCGCCTTCAGCCGACGCATACCCCGTATTTGGCCCTGTCCAGTTTGAAGCAAGCGTAAAACCGCGCAGTGAAATTGCTATACAGATTATCCGCGAGAAAGCAGAGATGAATCGACCGGCAGAGACGGAAGACTCGACGGTCTACGATAAGCTCATTGCTGACCTACCATAAACTCCTTGCTCGACTAGTGACATGAGGAAAGCAGACACTTGCGAGAGATGATGAGAATATCAAGAGTCGAGACGGGTACTTCTCAGAATGTCCAAAACTTCAAGTTGAATTGATGCAGTCAATCAGTTCAGAGCCAACTCCGGGGTGGCTCGCAAGTCAGATGAACGTATTTGATTCAATGGCACCATTAACGAAGCTTGGGGCACGTTTGATCTCTAGATTGAAGCCTTAAATTCCCAGGTCATGAAATATTCTTTCCATTGCCAGGTGTCGGCATCGGTGAACCGTGCCCTTGGGGTGATTGGTCTCTGCGCTCTACCCTGATCTTAACTTTTGTCCCTCCTCCTAGAAGTCTCGTTCCAGCTCGGTGGATTTGACATTGATGAGGTCCCTCGGATGCGACTGACAGAATAACCCAGTTGTAGCATGGATTTTCAAAACGCTATCGAAGTCAGTAAGTGCGCAAGAAGAATACCGTCCAGGCCTGCAAATAGATAAATCGTATCCAGATAAATTTATCCATATCGCTATCCTGGTGATATAGGACTTAGGGCGGAAATACCAAAAAGAAAGGCCCCCTCCTGTTGTCCATCTCTGACGAACTTATAGATGGGGCGCCGCAGCCAGTGAAAGTTTCAGCCACACAAGTTCAACTGCAGAAGGGTTTGAATCAGTGACCCCCCCAACAGTATGAGCAAGACGACATCATCAACAATCACTGGCTGGAGCATTACGTTTACCCATCTAGGGCACCTAGACTCAATGGAGCTAGGCCGGACAACCCTCTTACCTTACCTATGATCGAACACTAGTAAGGCCCCTCAATTCTATCGGTTCGACTGCAAGCCGAGTGTTCTACCACTCGGCTACGTCCTTGATAGGTCAACCACGATTTGGTGTCAATTTTGAAGCAATTTTTGGCATTATAAAATATAAACTTGATTTTTAATTAATTTTTGAAATCGCATGGTTAGGGCTTGGCGTTGTCTGACGACGCCAAGCACGACTGCTGGCCAATCACGTACGCCTATGGCTTAGCGTTATCACGTGATCACGTGGCTTGGCAGTGTCACGTGGGCACGCGAGCACTCCGCCTTGTCGCCCCGTCATCGGATCCAATCCATTGATGACGTGCCGGGGCCCTACTTGTCGATATTGAGATGATCCACGCATCGGATCCAGTCCACCCTTAACGGATTAACTATTTTCCGGTCAACCGCTATCGGATTAAATATTTTCCGGAGGCACCGTCATCGGATCCAATCCGTGGACCATGTGGCCCCCCCCAACTTGTGCCTAGGACTTGGTCCGTAAACAAAACCCACCCTTCATACGTAATCAAGCCGAAGGCTATAATAATATGGTCAGACGGAAGAGTCTTATACATTGTGGTTTTGATACAGTCGTTCCCGAAACCGCCCTCCCCTTTACGGGACAAATTGCAACTTTCTCTCGCAGAAAGTTAAAAATATGTGTACCACGCTATACTTTATTAGCAATAGTCTATTTTCTAATCCAAAGATGACTAAGCAACGGATCCGTTTTAATACCACTCAGATACTGAAAAAGGGAATGTCTCGGGAGAGCGACAACCCACAGCGACCCGCGTACCACAGCGACATCACTAAACACCAATCGGGCCTAGTTGTGCGAGTGTTGTCCGCATGATGGAAAGGTACCTGAGAACCCCCCATTTTCCTAGGGATTTGAAGTACCTTTCCATCCACCTGGCCTCCCTCACATAGTTGGCGCTTTTTGATGTTCTTTCGTTGACCCCTTTTAATGGAGTCCTTTGCATTCGCCTTTCCACGCCTTTTTGCACTCTTTTTTGGGGTTGTGGCGTGTCAGACCCTCTCTGCCACCCCTGTGGCCTGTCTGTCGCCTCTGTAGTCCTCCTGCCGCCTCGTGACCTCGCTGCCGACCCTTCAGGGCTGTCCTGACGCCCTGCGAGCTTCCTGTGAGTCTTGAATGAATCCATGCTCTTTTGCCTCGTTGTATCTCGCAGTGTGAGTGTGCATTCTCTTGCCTCTACCTCCTGCCAATGCTGGAGGTGCTGTAAACGCCGGAATTTCGATTGGCGAGCCCTCGGGAGAGGGCGATCGACGCGGTCGGGGTCTTTCAGGGCTTGCCAGGGGTCGCCGACAAAGAAAGTGGCCATTGAGGCTGCAGCAATAAGAGGAGGTCAAATAGGGTCAAATAGGACTCTGCAACACTAGGAAGCCTATACAAATCGCGAATCGAGCAACAATGAGGCAAAGAGCTCGCAAATACCAAAAGTATGTCAATTTTGATGTTTTGGTACCTCGATTTGTGCGATTTTACTAGGGTTTGGGTGGGGTTTCCAAGTACCTTTCCATCATGCGGACAACGCTCGCACAAGCTAGGCCTGATTTGTGTTTAGCAATGTCGCTGTGGTACGCGAGTCGCTGTGGGTTGTCGCTCTCCCGAGACATTCCCCTGAAAAAGCCATCCAGTAATAAATGAAACATACCGTTCTGGTAGTTCTGCACTCCGCACTCTGCACTCCACGTATTAACGAGGTCTGAGTGCGCCGCACAGGCCGCTTGGCCTTCAAAAGCCGTGGGCGCGTCAGCCGTTCAAGACGCTGGTTTTTACATGATGTACGCAATAGCGACCACTATTTCGTGGGTTAAAGTTGACTCATAGGGTACCCGCTATTGGTGTAAGGCTGGACGTGCGACGTACATAATCAACCGTGAGGCCCTGGTCGCCGTCACAAACTATTGGGCGTATATGAGCCGCCGATCCGCGCCCCGGTCAGAGAAAAATTTTCGTCGGGAGCGATTAGGTGCTGATCTCATCGATAAAACATACTGTACTACTCCATATATATTGACTTAGCATTAGATGCAATATCCTTCATTTCATCTTATGGCATAGCTTAGGAGAAGTCGTATACTTTCTTTCCAAGCATGCTTGCAAGCGCGACTGGCTGGCTGCATTGAGCATATACGCCATAATGCTTCTGTGGCAGCATTTAACAACCTTTCCAACCTTCTTCGAATCGCAATAACCGATCCGTCCGCGCAGATCTGACCGAGGCCATCTGACATCTTCAGAGAGTCTACAGTCGACGTAGGTTATAAGGCTTTGCCCGTTTCTCCTGCATCGACATATAAGCTCGCTCTCGAGGATCCAGAGCATCTGAGACTGCTTTCCAATACAATGCTTTCACAGAATCGAGTTCCTTGTCCTCCAGTGAGTAAACACCTTCCCCGTATAGAGTTCGTGCGATGTCATCCAGATCCGATTTTGCCTGGAGCGCGTACCGCTTCCATGTGTCTTGGGAGACGAAGTGACGTTTATTAGATTGGACGCCAATGAGATCGTGCTGCTTCCTCATCCATTTCTCGACAGCAGCATCAGCTTTCGGGATACGGTTACATTCAGAGTAATCTTGTGTCTGTCGAATCGCTCTCAACTTGATAGATGCAGTCTCTGAAAGGTCTGGATGGCATTGGCTGGCTGCTTCTTGTATCAAACTAAGAGTATCTGGGTCAGAAATCTTTGCCATCTGCATGTTCACCTGTTCGTCGAGAGAGGGAATCTCGCTCTCCCGCAGTGGTACAGAAAGGGATTCCAGACCGTCAACGAGATGTCTAATGTCTGTTATCAGCTTTCTGAACTTCTGTCCATCTCCGATTGCCCATCTGGTGCGACCTTTCAATCTCATCTTGGAAATTGGACGCGTAGTATTGGAGACTCTAAAGTCATGAAACTTCTGCTGAATGAAGCTGTGCGCGTCAGTACAGTCGAGTGGCCACATAGGTCCGGGAGATGGTGTTCGAGAAATGTCTGACGGATTTTGTCCCATCTGCTGAGCATTTGACGTTCCTGCTCTGTCGAGATTGGTAGTATAGCCCTCTGGGGCTTGCGTAAGAATCTGATTTGGTTTGACTTTTTCACAACCATAACGTTTTGCGATCTGCGCAGTATTTTCGAAGAGGAAGATTATTTTATGCAAAATTTCGTGAATTATCCCCGCGAAAGGTGTGCCATCTAGATCCGCCATCTGCTTGCGATTTGATAGGGGTCGACCGTTAGACCTATTCAGTCCCATCCTCTGACCCCAAACGTATAGGCGACATTGCTCGATCTTCAACTGTGTCGAGAGCACCACATGGTCGTCGTTCGCATTATGTTGGGTGTCGATGATCGCGAATATTTCAATGCACGAAGCAAAGAGCCCTGCAAGCGTAACACCGCTTGCAACAGCTCCAACAATCTCAGCCATCTTCAGGTTCCAATTATCGATCTATTATATTCAAAGACTCGTCATGCTCTCCAGTCGTTCAAAAGACGATAGTCATATACTGTTGCCTGGGAGTGCTGGGCGTGCTAAGGGCGTGCCGGGCGTTATACGATTTAAAGGGCATCGCCATTTGGCCAATCAGAGTGTGCCACGAATACATCGGAGTCTACCTTGGCACTTATGCGGACTCTCCCGACCTATGATCCAGCAGAATTTTTGCAAGTTCAGCATTGACAGTTTCCTGCGGCACACTACCCATAAAAGATGCATCTACGCCTTACTTGTATATGGGAAGCGTTGATGAACCTGTGAGCCAATGTTTCTCCTGACTGTGAAGCAGCGTCTGTGGCTTGTCAAGGAATCGTTGGTAAGTCTGTTTATTTTCGGTAGTTGCTTCGAGGCGTGGATGAATGTTCGAAACCACATTCGAGACCCATTGTGGAGGAAGGGCTAGAACGGCTTGAGTTGACGTTCGAGTGAGGGTTTATTTATTAACGTTGTTACTTTCAAACTTTGAAAACTGAGCGCCAAGGACCAGCCAACAAACTCCACCTCTCATTGCCGGCTTCCATATAACTGTATTAAGACTGGACGGACATACTCTGCGGTGTCTTTACAATAGGCGATCCGGTAAACGTAATGCAAAGGTAAAGACTGATTATTTATGATTGGAGAATATTTTATGGAGCACTATTCCATTTCTAGTAACTTAAAGTGCAATCCACTAAATCTTTAGCTTTTCGTGGGAAAAAGTTGCAATATGTCCGCAAGGGGGAGGGCGGTTTCGGGAACGACTGTAACAATGTGACAGCGGTCTACGGAGTTTGCCACTTGCAGAGTGCAAGTGTTGGACGGGGCCCACTGGTCGTCTTGATTTATAAGCATGAAATCGACCTCTATTGTATGCTGATGTTCCTCTTTGTAGGTAAACCCGTCCATAATCAACGACGCCTGCTCCATTCCCATTACGGCTACCAAGTTGGCAATCCTACCGCCCATTCTACACCCGCCGCCTATACTATGGCGTCAATGTATCGCCTCCCGGTAGAAGTTGACAGCGAACCCGTTGCCGGTAGGTCGAGCAGTCCCGGCAGCATCCTTATCGGGCTAACTCCTCAGATGGAAATTTCCATTTCATCTCGATCCGCAATCCGGAAGAGGGGAAAGACCGGAGAACGAGGCGGCGGGCCCGATCGTATGCTGTGAAGCAAGCCCTCGAGAACAAACGAAAGAGTCAGAAAGAGTCCATGAACCACTTCCAAGTATCGTCTTCGGAAGACTACGCCAGGAGATTCGCGAGCCGGAGTACACGTACCCAGACTCTTGTCTCGTTACCCTACTCTCTGTCTGTAGGCACGCTCGATCCGTTCCAGACGCTCGCCGTAGATTCCTCAAGACTGCAGGCGCTGCTTGGTAACGGTAGGATCTTGGTAGCGGAAGAATGCCCCGAACCGACTAACCAAAACGGCCTAGACAAAGCTAGACAGGCTTCTGAGCCCGTCTTTAGCGTTGCGAACGAGCTTGCCTATCACAGCTTTCACGCGGTCTTCCAATCGGGTTTGGACGACCCTGCTCTTGTGAATGCCGTCATGCTCACGTTTGCATTCGCGGCGACAGAGGGAATCATCGATCGAGAGTGTCTCGGGTACCAGAGTCAGGCAATGGGCTGTATCAGTGAAAGAATGAGCTCCCTGGACAGGGCGACTTCGGCACCCACCATGGGAGCCATTTTGCTGCTAGCGGGTGTGGAGGTCCGCGAGCCTTTCGGTGTCTCAAGCTTGGAGCGGCAGAAGACTGATGCTGATCTAGGCCCGCCTTGGGATGCAGTCTCACGTCCAGCTTCACATGATAGCAATACGCCGACTGCTGGACATCTGTCGAACCGAGGGAATCTATATCGCCGGCGGAATCAAGCGGGCCATATTCTGGTAAGTTATGAGGCACTCCGAGTGACTTACACTTACCTTGGCGACAGGCAAGACTTGAATTCCTCGGTCATGACGGGGTCCCGCCGCGTAGTAAGTCACACGACTTTCGCCGAGCTGCAATGGAGACGAGATCCCTTCTCCCCTAGCTTTTTTCGGCTGCCGCCAGGATTCCGGGCGCTGTCCCACTTACTCACCAACGACTTTATTGAGGTGCTGGAGGATATACATGCCTTGCAGTGCATTCGAGAGTGTGCCCATTTCGCAGGCCGGGATGTGCTCTCGATGGCGTATATCAACAACCACCAAGCCTCTATCCAATCCCGGCTGGTGGACTTGGTGGGTCTCTCTTCGGTCTTGGAGTGTTGTCGTCTTGCGGCCTATCTGTGCTCCAGTATGCTATGCTGCAAGGTCTGGTGCGCCTTGGTGATTCCTGTACGTCTACCATTTGTATTGCGCTTTTTTACATTGCTCTTTGCTACTCAAGAAACTCCTGGTCTCAAGAAACCCGAGAAGATGCCGGGTTGTTCTGATCCGAGTTGGGAATATGCTGGCTGGTAATGTGCTGACTTGGTTTCTAGTCCCACATTTCCTTACAGTTGCTCCGCAAGCTACAACAGGCGAGCGACGATCTCCTATGGAATGATCACCCTGATTTGCTGCTCTGGCTCTTGTATATTGGCGGGTCATTTGCCCCCAAGGGGGTCATACGCTCTGATTACGTCGAACTCCTGCGCCGGAACCACGCGTGGCTCAAACACTTCTGTAGGTCTTGGCCGGAACTGCTTTCCATCACGAAGCAGTTTATTTGGTCAGATGACGCATTCCTATTACATGCCAAGGTGTTCTGGGAAGAAACATTGATATAACAGCTCAATTTTTGTATTCTTAGGTCGTAGTTGCATCGGGAGCTTCTGTAAGATGAAGGTGGTTGAGAGAGGTGGGCGTAATGCTAGTCGAGGTGAGGTTACAAGTAGATAGGAGGAAGCTAGAGTGGTCTTGTTGGCCGGCGATTAGACTCTGAAGGTAAGGCGAGCAAGAATATAGTAGAATGCTGTTCTTCTGCTTAACCTCCCTCTCGTACTAGAAGGTGGTCTCTCTGAAGCGAGTCGTCTAGTTTGGACTCAACTGTTGACACGGGAACCCTGGCTCTTGATAAGCGGACCGTTTGTTGCTAGTGAAGGGATCCTAACGCCTGAATGACTTTGCTAGTTGCCGACACCACGTTTTCTTGCTAGATGCTTCATACAAGAAATAGATAAGATAATCAGAAGAGATTACTCCGATATCTCGGCAGACACCGTTCGAGATTAATACCTTGCCAACCTGTGGCTTGGGTATGACTCACAATTTTTGACCGACCTATTCTTTGACCTTCATCGGCTGGCTGCTGTTGTAGTCAGCGCCATAATGCGGGGAATGCCGGATACTGACCTGCGCCAAGACCCGCGCTCGCGTCTGACCAATCTCGGATGTTACAAAGTAGTTAAACCTTTTTTGGAAGCATGTCTTTTCCTAAACTGGAAATGTCCATTTCCCAGATTCGGAACCATCTCTTTACCCTAGTTGACAGTATCCCTGCTCCTTGATTGGAAGTATCTCTGCTCCTTGATTGGAAGCATTCTGTTCCTTAATTGGTATAGTTTCAGAGCAGTTAATAGAGAAAATGCTTCTAGCATCACATGGTTTGACCATGGTGTGTTTATTGAGCTACGAGGCCAAGTAGTATAAATTTCGGTCCAAGCGGTTGATAACCCGAATTCCCAGCAGGCAAGATCCCACCATACTCCAACGACTGTTCAGAAATTCTTGATCATGAGTGAATCGCGACTCTTCAAGCCTCTGAAGATAGGCAATGTAGAAGTGAAGCACCGGATCGGGATGGCGCCACTCACTCGCCTCCGGGCGACCGACCACCGCGTGCCGACGCCTCTGATGAAGGAATACTACGGTCAGCGGGCCTCCGTTCCGGGCACTTTGATCATTGCTGAGGGCACTTTCGTATCGCCCTCCGCCGCTGGTGGTTTCGCAAACGCGCCGGGGATCTGGAGCCAAGACCAAATCGCTGCATGGAGAGTGATCACCGATGAAGTCCACGCCCGAGGTAGCTTCATATTCTGTCAGCTGTTCGCAATGGGTCGCGCTGCCAATATCGAGGTGGCTAAGAGAGAAGGCGTTAGCATCGTGGCACCTAGCGCCGTTCCCATAGACCAGGACTCCCCAATTCCGCGCGCTATGGAGATCCAAGAGATCCAGCAGACGGTGTACGACTTTGCAGAGGCCGCCGAGAATGCCATCCGTGCAGGGTTTGACGGTGTCGAGTGCCACGGCGCGAATGGCTACCTCCTCGATCAATTTACCCAAGATACCAGCAACAAGCGCGACGACGAGTATGGTGGTAGCGTGGAGAACCGATCTCGCCTTCTCCACGACGTCCTGAAGGCCATGACCACCGCCGTCGGCCCCAAGCGGGTTGGGCTCCGTCTCAGCCCCTGGAGCCCGTTCCAGGGCATGAGAATGCAGGACCCCATTCCGCAGTTTACCGATATCATTCACAAAGCCAAACGACTTCATCTCGCATACCTTCACTTAGTCGAGTCGCGAGTGTCCGGTAGCGAGGATTTCGAAAGCAGCGATCGGCTCGATTTTGCATACCGACTCTGGAAAGGCCCCCTCCTCGTTGCCGGAGGGTACACACCGGCGGATGCACGGAAGCTGGTCGACCAAGAGCATCCGGATAAGGATATAGTAGTCATGTTTGGGAGACATTTTATTGCCAACCCAGATTTGGTATACAGGATCCAGGAGGGCCTAGAGCTGAGTGCGTACGACCGCAAGACCTTCTATGTCAGTTGCTCGGCGGTGGGCTATTCTGATTACCCGTTCAGCACGAAGTATCTCGGGAGTCAGAAAGTAAACCAATCGGCTTGATAAACGCCATGGGACAGACGATCACGAAAATGGCCTATTTTTTTTTTTTTTTTTTTTTTTTTTTTTGATACGATTCATGACAGTTCCTCCCTTGATCTCGCCGTTTATGTATCTTGTTAGAGTCCTACATAGAATTCTTGTGTTAAACCTACTTCTCACTTGATACCTCACAATTTCCCTCCCCGTGGAACAGACTCCAAAGCCTGCTTACCCACCATCCGCTCCATTTCAGTTCGAAGCAAGCTGTTTCTTGACAAGGCGCTATGACTAAAACGCGATGGTTGAAAGGGGTTTCACGTGTCCGGACTAGGGGTTCTGTTGGTGTACGGTCAGTTATTATCCAGGTAACTCTAAGCTTCTCTAGGCTGCCCTAGGCAACAGTCCTTCCCTCCTGTCAAATAGCACCTAGTTAGAAGACATCAGACTCCAATGCATTCTCATTACTGCTCACTACCAAGCCCAACAGCTATGAGCCCGGTCTGCGTAGGGCTTTAAATACAGCGCTCTCTACAGCCAACAACTCCGACGACGGCTTCTTCAGCTTCCTCCACCTGGCTACGAATCCCAGCACTACTGCGGCATCACGGCATTTGCGGCGCTGAGGCCATCGCCACCCTTAGTCCAGCACCTGCGGCACGGTCGACCTTGCAAAGCACATAGGCCACGGAACGGCTACTACGCGCGTGTATTCCTATTCGGGAACCGCTCTTTGATTAATCAGAGATTACTCATTGATCAAGATGGCTGCCGAATCTTCCCAAGTACTACGTATTGCCAACCTTGACTCAACAGAAGTGACAGCCTTCAAATTACTCTTCAAGTCGTATGAAAGACGACTGGTTAAATACGAGAAGCAGAAGAAGGCCTTGTCTACCATACATGATCACATTTACAAGACTGTTGGTCCTTACTTCGCAGTCATCCAGAAACATACTACTGTTTGCCAAGCAACTTGCTGCCTTGAAGGCGAAGGTCGCACCTTCCGACTTCGCCCAGCAACAATATGTGGGCCAAGAACACCCAGGGAAGCTCTACTAATCCCACTCGAGATGCTTCGTAACCGAGCGTGAACGGACAAGCCTCGACGTCGAGATAATCAGTCGGACAGGGGGCTATAGGCTCCGCCATTGAAACGCTGGTGAGAGGTTACCATGGACGACGATGTTGATAGTGGTTACTCAGTGCGACGACGAGGTGTTCGCATTTCTATAAAGAAACCCTCAGCAACTCGACAAGTAGATAGAGAACAGATGTTGAACTGTGAGACAATATGTGGCAACGATTTCAGCGTGGCAATGAATGTTCAGCTAGACAAAGGTTTCGTCTACGAGCTAAACACGGAGACACCGAAAGATGGTGTAAACATGCGAGGCAGGACCTTAATTTGATAGAGAAGAGAGCACTCCTTCAACTCAAGTTGTACCACAAGTTTGACAACAGAGCACTCCTTCACCTCAAGTTGCACACGAAGTTTGACATAATCCATGGATTGGATCCGATCATCTCGGGAAAAAGAGTAGACTGTCCAAATATCTAAATGAAATCCAAATCGATTCGGATCAAATCAAATTCGAGGCTCGATTTGATTTGATTTTTTGTTTGCAAGCCTGATACCGTCCCCCAAAATATAGTAGATCTTGTAGAGCGACGTCAACATTCCCAACTAAGTCAATAACTGTGTAGTAGCTCTTCATAATGACCAAGAGCTTTTATTGGTACATTAAGAACTGCGTGCAGGGAATTCTGCCTCTGAAACTTGGTGGTCCTACGAAAAGGGATCGTTGTCACGGCACCCCGTCGTATCACTGTAACCGGAACAATGAGAATGCGGAGCAGGGCGTTGATGCCTCCTTGTCTCCATGGGGAGGTGAGGTAGTTCAGACCAATTTCTCGGGGGTTCTACTACACCCTGTAACGGTTGCTGGGCGAAAGGCGGGGCCAGGAGTCAAGTGCTGACAACTTCATTCTCCAGCTAGAGGGCATCTGGAGAAGGGCTGTCTAAGCTCCTCAGGGGCCGCAGAGAATATCCTCAGGCACCCGAAGGCGCGGGGCATAACCACACAACTTCGACAGCCACGGCTCAGAAATGCTTCCTCATTGGTCAGTCTACAACTACGACCGTCCAGGTCTAGAACCGAAACTTGCTCTTTGTTGAGATCAGATGTGGTTATAGTATATAAGGCTGTCCATATTGTCCTGCAGGTAGGGAGCTCCACGATAGTGTTCTAAGTGTTCTGAGTCCAGCTTGCCCACTATATCGTGTACCTGAATTAGGGGTTCTGTAGATACCGAATCAGCAATGCATGCCTATGCATGATCAAGTTGCACAACTTCAGTGCAGAAATCCATACCTGCTTGTCGGTTACATCATCCTCGTATGCATGCTCGAATCCTTCCATGACCCCTGCTTTGTCACGGCGTGTATTCTCCCAGATACACAAAAAGCGATAAATCAGGGTCAAAGCAGCGGCAATCAAACCTGTAATAACAACAGCCGCAAAGCCTGGCCCGTAACCGGGAGCGTCCCCTGGCTTAAACAAAAGTGGGCCCACAAATTGACCTTGATCATGCACCATAGAAGTCAGAAGTGATAAAGAAGCCGTGTCAAGAGGGAACAAGATGAAGAGGACAGAGCATACCTAAACAATACCCAACGTATATTCCGGACGAGGAAACCATGCGCTTAGTGTAGCCGGCTGTATTTGCGATTTGCAAACCCATAACCACCCCCCAACCACCAGTAAAGCTGGACAGGATGAAAACGGCAAACAGAAGGCCGCCTAGTGCGCTGCGAGGTAAAGGCCACAACAGCAGCGCTGCGAGAATAGTCACAAGCTGGCAGCTAAACATGACATAGGTCCTTGCCCGGGGGATTTTGTATGCGCCGTATGTTGCACCAAGAATGGTCACACCGCAATAAAGCCAGCCGGCATCATCAAGAGGAGAGAATTGAGAGTTGAAAACCCAAAGCCTGCTAAAATAATTGGGATGAATGCGTTGATCGGCCCCGCAGCAATGAAACTCAAGAAGGCGAAGGCGAAGATAATCCAGAACTTCTCATCGATGAGTAACTCCAGGACATGCCTTTTTTTGAAGTGCGTATTTCGGACTCCTGCGTTGTTCACCCGGAGTCGAGCCACAGCGATGTATCGTTCTCGCTCGGTGAAGCCTTTAGCACGAATAGGGTCAGGAGGTAGATAGAAAAGAACCGGGAAAGTCCAGAGTATAGTTAAAATACCACCGACGATGTACATATAACGCCAGGGAGATAGCGAGCCGGTAATGTGTCCTAAACCGTAATTGACTATGGGCGAGAGAGTCGAAATGAAGCCCGATGTGCAATACCAGACACTGCTAAGGTCGGGAGGGTAGGAGACACAGGAGAGAAAGAAAGACCTACCCCATTCTAAGAGCCTGCTCGTTTTTCTTGTAGAATTGGCCGACGACAAGCATGAAAATTGGGCTGATCCCGGCTTCAACCAAACCCAGGAAGAACCGCTGAGCATACAGTGATTGCCAGTTATGACATCCCGCTGTGCTTATAAAACAGACGCCCCAAACGATGATCAGGGCTGCCGCTACACGTTCGACGGGATATCTCTGTGCTATTTGAGACGCTGGGTACGCTCCGCCGACGAAGCCAAGGTGAAAAATCGCTGAGGACATGGAATAGCGATTCCCTGTGAGATTAAGATCCTCACGAAGTCCAAAAATTGCCTGTTTTCATATCAGCTACTAATTCGCGATGATCTTTAGTACCGTCTATTATCGGCACACTCACTGCCTGCGAAATCATTGCCTTGTCGTAATACTGGAGGGCGTAGGTCAGACACAGAATAGGCAGCAAACGCCGGTCGATTTTCTTCGTCAATCGTTTCTCTTCGGATCCCTCGTCCCCTGTATAATTGGCAAGAACTTTCATTGCTTCATCGTTGTGCATGGTGTCGACCTCGAAGGATTTCTCGGGTGCATCCGCCTGTGCCATGGGAGTAGGCAACTGTTCTTCACGCACGTCCTGTTGTTTCCCATCAATGGCCATGTTAGACCTTGGTATTGTGCCTCCTTCACTGTTTAAGATGTTGAAGCACACTTCGTCATTACACTAGAATCGAGCAGACTGAAGGATTTTTGAGACCTGGTCAACAATACCAGTGGGCTTTACAACCATTATTTATCCAAGAAGAGGCCTTCATGTTCCAAACATATCTAAGCTCATAATCGTTTGAAGGCCTAAGCCTAGACTAGTCGGGTGCTAGCACCCCCACTTATATCCAGGTGTTTAACACCAAAAACAAAAGATAAACCTCTTATCCATGGCATAGAGCTCTATCTATGTACATGATCCGAACAAACTTTTCATTTAAAATGTGCTCTGCTTGTTCTCAAACCGACGCACGAGTATTCGTTCCGAAAGCAATACTTGAATACGAGCGAAACCAATACCTTCAAATCAAGCCTTGGTAATCCGTCCTCGACCTGCAAGATATGGAACACCATCTAATATCAAATCTACTCAAACCTTGAGCCAAAGGCCAATTTAAGCCAGCCAATGCCATCATTGCAACACGAGCTGTCAGCGAAAGAACACAATTTCAAGGCTTCCGATGGCTGTGTGTACAAGGAAAATCCTGCCTGTCAACCGTGGAACAAGTCTCCAGTTATAGCGCCGCTCAGAGTTTTTGCAAGTCTTCCTCCGATCGATCGCCATCCCATGCTACTCTCTCAATTGAAGGAGATGGAACAAGTGGCACCACTGCTTAGCAAGCACACCGTTCAATATGCAGAACTCCTCCCGGAATACGATGAAGAAGAGACTCCACAAAGGGCAGTTAGGACGGGCAAAGATCAAGACCGGAACACTGTTCGGCGTATGTCACCTCTTACCACGGTGCATTCAACCAGGTAGCCACCACACCAATGTCAACACTCCTTCCCACTGCCTATCTCGATGTATTTCGCCGGTACGCCTCCTTTATTGTCTTTGTCTATCATGCTTGGGGCATTCCTGAACTCAGGATCCTGCAACAGCCGATCGTTCGTGTTTTCTTTCATGGTGGACCAGGAAATAGTTGCCATCTTCTTCGTCATTCCGGGTTACGTCCTCAGTTATCGTCTTCTCAAAATGACCTGCAACCAGGAACCCGCCGGCTCGCCCGCTTACTCGACAGTCTCGCATTATCGACCCTTCGACGATATCATCGGCTCTACCTCTCGACCGGAGTGGTAACGTTTCGTTGCGATGATCTTGGTATAACTTGGCTTATTTCTCCTATGCCCAGGTATACGAAAGAGAACATTTCTTGAACGACTTTGGCATTGCGCCCAGGACCTTACAGCCTCAAGTGAACCATGTCGCTGATATTCAGCGCTGAATCCACAAGGATGTCTTTTTCACACACTGCTTTGCTCAAATGCGGGCCATCCAGGTTGAATATCGAGGCAGTATTGCCCTATTCCGTTTTGCGCAGCTTCTTGTAAGTTATCCACAAGGATCCAGGATGTGACTTTCCATGGGTGAATTGTTCTCTTGAGCCATTACTAGTGAGCCCGTTCTTGCTGAATTTCTGCACGGGCTTTTCATTGCAGATTTGCCTTTTAGTCGACGGTCCCAACAACTTGCCCAGATTCCCGAAGATGAGAAAGGAAAGATCAAAAAGGAGTCTCTTGTCACGAATTGGTTGTTGCATCACGTTCCTCCGTAGTTCTGGGATTATTTCGTCTCGGCCAACCTGACCACCCCAATCTTGGTTATACATTTTGGCTTAGTTACGGTGCCGTCATGGTTGGTTTTCGACACCACACACCCCTTTCGAACGGAGCTTTTTGCAATACTTGGGCCGACCTGTCGTTTGGAGTTCATGCAATGCACATACCAGTTGTTGAGAGCCTGTATCGGTGGTTTCTGGCTCCATGGCAACAACATTATCTGGGTGATTCATCATTGGCTTGCATCCCTGGGGCTACCACCATGGTTGTACTATAGGCTGGAGATTTCGGATTGACAACTGGGTGGTGAAAAGAGGGGAGGTGGTTGGAGGTGAGGACCTTCATGGAATAGTCATGACTGAGCGTTGAATCACCACTCAGATAATCACCAAGTCGAATCAATATGTAATATTTTTTGAATTCCCATTCTGCAGAATGCTGCTGTGAAAAACTTTTGGGGGCCTCCAGATTACAATGGATCCCACAGCAATGCACCGCCACCCAGATGATGACATAGTGCATCCCAAATTCAAAGAATGTTTACCGCGCCCGCGTCCACCCCGGCATATAACATTTCCGAGCTGGACCTGCTGAGTTATACACGGCTCCTTCGGCTCCAAGGGGTTAAACACCCCCATAACCGCGACTATATCCGCTTCACCTCCCTTCTACATGCGATGCTGTAGTCGTCAGTGTCTACTACTCCGATCAGCCTTTCCCTCTGCTCTTTCAAGAGGGGCGCAACGGGGCTCAGATAAATTCCATCTTCCCCTTCAGCTGCGCCTCCTCCCGGACGAGTCACAAGCAGCCTCTCGTCACTGGACATCTACATTAACGCGTTCATCATCCTCTCGACCCATCCAGGCCTCCTCCTCCTCATATTTACTAGTTTTCGCGATCGCATGTGGAGGTGCAATAGCCTTTGACTATATCACACGCGATAGATTTCGAGAGGCACACGACAGCGACGACTCTGCCCCGACCTATTGCACTCTCCAAGCTCACCCCGAAAACACTCGCGATCCTTCTTATACCGACATGCCGATTCCTCCGGGCCATTTGGGCAATTTGACACCTGAACAAGAAGCCAAACTTCGGGAATTCTGGGCAGTGACTTTGAAAGTATTTGGTGTGGAAGATCCTCAGCGTGCAAATGGCACAGATACTCCAACGACTGAGGACACGCAGTCCGCATCGGAAGATACGAAAGACAAAAAGAAAAGTGGGAAGCGATTGGGATTGTTTAAGAGACAAGAAGACAAGGAGTCAAGTAACGGATCAGCCACTACCCCCATGAAATATTTCAGTAATAATAATGCCGATTCCGACGACAAATACGGCCAGGTGAAGGAATTCCAACAAATTTTGGCCACGCAATCCCCCGAATCATTGCGCGCCACTTTTTGGAGCATGGTGAAAGCCGATCATCCTGATGGGCTGCTATTGCGATTCCTTCGGGCGCGGAAATGGGACGTTGACAAAGCTCTGGTTATGTTGATCTCCACAATGCGATGGCGAAGTCAAGAGCAACACGTCGATGACGATGTGGTTTTCCGGGGGGAAGGAGGCGCGTTGGAAGATTCCCAATCCACAGATCCTGCTGTCAAGAGGGAGGGAGAAGATTTTCTGGCTCAATTGAGGTTAGGAAAAAGTTTTCTGCACGGAACCGATAAAGAAGGGAGGCCACTATGTTTTGTTCGAGTACGATTACATCGAGGAGGAGAACAAACGGTGCGAAGTTTGGAACGATATACGGTGTATGTGATCGAAACAGCGAGACTTGCTTTAAGACCACCAGTTGAAACAGCGGTAAGTTGGTTCTTCAAACGGGCGAATCTGTGGATTACTGACGGACTCCTTTCCCCCAAGTGCATAATATTTGACATGAGCAATTTCACAATGGCCAACATGGATTATACTCCGGTCAAATTCATGATCAAAATTTTCGAAGCCAACTACCCCGAATCACTGGGAGCCGTACTGGTTCACAAAGCACCTTGGATCTTTCAAGGCATCTGGAAAATTATCCGTGGCTGGCTTGACCCTGTGGTGGCGGGGAAAGTCCATTTCACGTCTGGTGTGGAGGATCTCGAAAAGTTTATTCCGAAAGCGCAAATCATCAAAGAACTGGACGGTGACGAGGATTGGGAATACCATTATGTCGAACCGGTCCCTGGAGAAAACGATGCAATGAAAGAAGAAACTCCGAGGAAAGCACTGGAAGCCGAGAGGGATGCCGAAGTTCGGAAATATCAAACCAAGACTCACGAATGGATTTCCAAAGGAACTGGACCAGAGGCTGGTCAAATCAAGAAGGAGAGGCATGATCTTGCCAGGAGATTGAACGAAAATTATTGGAAATTGGATAAGCGTATCAGAGCAAGGACGTATTACGATCGAACGGGCATGATTTCACCGGATGGAAAGATCAATTTTTACCCTCCACCTCCAGGAAAAGGAACGAATATGAATACGGAACCAACAACGATAGTACCAAAAGTGGAAACGAATTCGGATGGCGTGGACTGAGACTTGTGAATGAGCAGGAAGGAATTGCCCATGACCTAGGGGAAGGAAGAAAAAACAGCCATGGTTTACAAAGAATAGGTCTAGATAGATCTGCCAGCATGGTACATCTGTTTTGATTTCTGGGAGTGTTGAACATATACTAATTGATTTGAGCAATCTTCATGAGACGAAATGTTATGCATACACCACTGCCTTTCAGACATGTCCTCCATAATCCTCTTCGCACAAGACCCATTTACTTAACGACGTCCAACCTCATGAGCCGAAAAGATGTCATGAACGTGGCCCACGCGGTTCCTAACGGCATTCCCCGCGAGGATAACGGTGGAAAAGTAATAAAATCCTTTGCAGGTTCTTTGAGAATTGTGTACTTCATGGTTGAAACATGCAAGTGGCCTCGACTTTTCTGCGGTCGAGTTCTCTGGCACTTCGCAAGTGACACCGAAACAGAAAGAAAATAGCACCTCAATGGCCCCGAAATCATACAACCAAATAAGTCGAGCCGCATGTCTTGGGGTCGGGTCCTACGTGAAACTTCTGCTCTGGGATGCCGATCTCCAGAATGGACCGGTCCAGACCGCTCATGGACCCAATCAGAATTTCATCACGCGAATGGTGCTGACGTGCAGTCTTACGTCGTTGTGCATTGTCCTCGTATCATCTGTAGCTGCTTATTGAAGCAAGTGGTGATCTTTTTTGCACTTCCGAAGTCACTTCCAAGCCCATTGTCGCGGGCGGTGCGAGGTCTGATGCTCTCCCGTAAACTGCATATACAATGTCGATCTCCCACCGTCGTACCAATTCCTTTTGCTGTCATTCTTAAAAAGGTTTGACATTCGGTGCGATGTGTCCCGCGATAGGCTCCATTGCCGGGGGGTCCATCCTGAGGGAGAACAAATAACCCTCCTGCTTCCGAACCCTACGCAACGGGGCCCGTAGTACATCTGATGAGAGTCCTTAGCTTTGCCATTTTATCTGTCGTGAGAGATATATCAGGAATCCCTCATATTTGTACTGTGTTGAAGTTTTGATTTTGAATTGATATTCTTTGGGAATAATATTCATTCGTACTGACAGCCTTCTCACATCAACAATTGGTGATAAACCGGAAAGAAAACTTCATGGCGGAAAGTAGGACTCCGGAGGAGCTGTCCCAACAAGATGCAACGTTCTTATTCATCAACAATCTCCAAGAAAACCTCGCAAAATCCGGATTTGTCAACAGCATCAAGTCCAGAGAATCGGTAACAAAGCAGACAATCACAAATGAAGCGACAGAAACAACAATACCGGTGGAAGCAACCAGATCGAAGAAAGACAGTGCCGCAACGGCCAGAATCACTCGATTGAAGCCTCCGACAGCAGGCAAATAGTATCAATGGAACTGGCCCCTTGCAAGACCGAGTATTGAAAATGACTGATGTTTCTTTCGAACATAAAGGAGTATGAAAGAATTGGAGGATCTGAAATCAGTATCAGGATTCCACTGAAAGACACGGCGAAAAACGTTTCGAACTGATACAGATGGATGTGACGAATATTGAAGAAGCGAGGACTTGCGTCTCCGACCTGATAGCAAGAAACCGCTGGATACCTCCGTTCAGCAAGGGGAGTGGTGGCTGTTCACCAAAATGATCTTGGAAAGAACGAGGACGTATTGTGCAAATGACGGGGCTTATCGTTCAAGGGATAAGGGCAGAACTGATACCCGACAATCCGTGCACTCTTGTTTGATGTATCTCTTTCCATTTGGTTTCTCACACATCTCTTATCATATGCCTCCTTTCCAATTCGTTGATCGGATGTAAGTATTACATCTTGGCCTTCATCGCAGCGTGCAGCTGTTTCAGCGTATCCATATCGGTAGCAGTAGCTGGCCACCCGATCCCGAGTCCTTCAGTGGTATTGGGTTTGGGAATCATGTGGAAGTGAACGTGATCAACTTCTTGATGCGCAAGTTTACCGTTGTTTTGCAAAACATTGTAGTTCTCTGCACCACTGGCGGTAGCGAGCTTCTTAACGACAGGTAGAATCTCGGTCAATGCATCATCGGGGATGTCAACCAGTTTGGAGCCGTGGTGTTTGGGGATGACAAGCTGGAATTTGGGTACGGTAGGTCAGCAAGTCGCTGCCGGACAAGATGAAAAAGAAAAAAAGAACACGTACGGCATGTCCTTTGCTCAAAGGTTGGATGTCAAGGAATGCGAGGACTTTGTCGGACTCGAAGAGCTTGAATGAAGGAATGTCTCCTGCGAACGGTCAAGTTACCTTGGTGAGGTCGGAAAGTACTTTTGGACGAATGGGGATAGTATTTGTTAGGTACCTTTGACAATCTTGCAAAATATGCATGCGGCCATCTTGTTCATTTGTGTTTTCCCTTGAGATCTGATGAATGGGGCTGATGGTCGTAGAGAGTCACTTCATTCACGACAGGATAAAATGTTTCGGCGCATGTGCTAGAAGCCGCAATTGAAGGACTGTAGATGCGGGGACGTACGGGCCGTAGAGATGAGGGGATGCCCATCACTCGAATGTCTCCGAAATATTGGTATATATATTTTATCCACACAGAAACCCAGTTGGAGTGGGACGAGCTAGTGCAGAATCCATTTCTTGCCTTTTACCAGAGATGGCCGTGGCTACGCCCAAAATACTCCGTTTCTCAATCTTTGGACATACATATCGAGTTGCTCTTGTGAGAGCGACTTCTTTTTGACAGATCGAAAGAACAAGCGGAGAACAGGGTTCAAGTCCTGGGTGTCGAATGCCACACTTTTTTCCCCTTCCTTTTTTTTGCACTTGCTAAGTTGATATTGCCACTGTGTGCCGAAGGCACGTGTTCAGTGAACCAATCCAGTACGAAATCTCAATAGTGGTATCACATGCCTCACTGCAACTAGCAAACTCTCATCAGAGTGCATACCTGATTCAAGATACACCATCATAACTCTTCATCCCAAGAATCCCGGAAGGATGAGGCCATACACTGGATTTGTCCTAGTGGCTTGGCCTGCCATCCGATCTTGCTTGACAACTTAGCAGAATGGCAATCTTCCCGTGGACTAGTTTCCACATATCTTTCACCATATGCACAGGTTCTCCGAGATGACACTCTCCTTCGTTATGTGATCCGAATTTGATCTTCCCTTCTACAAATGGTTTGGCGCTGAAAGCAGCTGCTCCATTTCAACATGAAAAACACTTGCAACGAACAGCATTCCAGAAGAATACATCCTTCCAAAGTTGTTTGCGAATTCCCATGGGGTGCTTTGAGGAGTCTCGAAGAACAGATCTCCATTTACTTGCCTTCCAGTCCATACGTCGTAGAAAGTACCACCACCACCAGTGATCCAGTCTATGGCGACGGGTCATGTCAGCTTTAGAGGCCATTCTTTGATGAATCAGCTCCCAAGATATCTTCTGCACATGGAGCAATATCGTTCAGGGAAAAAAAAAAAAAAAAACGATTGTTGTTGAGTGATCATATTGTTCCGGACGCGTCATAAAAGACCAAAGAAATTGGCTGTAAAGACCTGCGAGAATTGAAATGCCGTCCAACCCTTTTCCCAATTCATCACATGAGAGAAAATATTTCACACTGAGATTCTCCATTCCAGATCTCAGATGTTCCATCTGTTGATCTTCCTCCGACGACAGACAAAACAAAAAGTTCAGAACCAAGGAATCGTTTGACATCAACGACGGAGCAGAGTCGAGGAGCTGTATTATGAAATGGGCCGCCTAGGAGAGGTCTATCACAAAGAAATATCGTGACTTTTGAGTTGACGCAGGAAGATGATTGAGGACAGAATATCTTGTCATCTTGATCGGAGCACAATTCAATAAAATTCCTCATCATTTGGATTAGAAGATCTCTTGAATGAGCTTTCTTTTCCATCTATCTGGATCCTCAGTTTTGTCGCAATACTCAACTTGTGAAATTATGCGTTCTAGTAGTGAGGAACTCTGCTCGGAGGTGACTACTTCCCATGTCCCTTATCGAGACTATCAATTCCATGAGCTGGTCGATGCATCTCAAGCGTGGCCGGTGAGGGCTCGGGAATATTGGCGAGAGACATGACGTGGCAGTGATAAGAAGTGGGAAGAGAAGATGTCTGCGAACGCAAAAATTCCGAATCCTCCAAAGAGAATGAGATTCACCCACCACCAAATGATACGAGCCGAGCTCACTCGTGATTGACCAGCCTTCTTTTATTGTTTGTGCTCTCCAATCTCATCCGCTTTGTCACACTAGATGCCTGTTTGACAATAATTTTCCCTTTGTCCATTCCATATCTCACCTGATCATGTGATCAATCCACTGGTGTCATCTCAGGCTGGGGTTTTCACAGGGCAAAGGAAAATGTGAAGCACAAACAACACTTGCACATATAAATGGCGAATATCGCCTTATTCGGTCACCGTTTTTTGCTCTCAACTTGTCTCCACCACGAAAATCTTCAGCCGTCCAAGCTGTTTCGTCGGCAAACCATGCCATTCTAAAGCCATCCTGTTACCCATGTCAAACAACTGCGACCACGAAGTCCAATGACTGCAATCATCGATGATCAGTGCTAACCACCTTTGGAAATGCGCCAAAGTCAAGGATCTCCCTTTCGGCAATCGCGCAACCCCTTCCTTCCATTGCTTTATTTCTGAAATTGGCTTCGGCAGTCAAAGTGGGGGAGATGTCGACAAATAGCTATTCATCGACGCAACATGAAAGGGCGTTCTCGCCTTCCAAGCATTGAGCACAACCAGAAGAACTTACGATGGAGGCCCGTGGAGAAAATTATTACCGGATGGGATAGACTTCACTTACAATCTGTCAGTCGGGTTGGGTGTACAGGGTTTCTTGTTTCAAGATAACGACTCCTTTATGTTGTGGAAATGCTTTTTCAGAAGCCAATGGGGATGGAGTGATGAAGCTTGGTTGCGTCGGGGAGCAATGCCAAGATTAGTCGTTATGTTGAGCTGTGGCAGGCACTCTGGGGACTGGGAATTGGCCACCCAACTGATAAGATAAGATCACTAAAAAAAACCCCCCCCCCGAAAGGGAAAAAAAAATACTGCGGGCTTCAACTGAACGATCATATCATACAAGTCAAATTTTATCATGGCTGCTGAAGTTCAGCCAATTGCTCAGGTCAAATTACCTGCTCGACCTTCCTCTCTCACCCCTGAACAGGTATATTGGCGAACCTTCAAGTCACCTCTGAATATTCCCTCTCCAACGAATCACGCTGTAACTCATATTGCTCAACCGCAACCATCGTCTTCTGGACAGGTTTCCTCAGATTTCTTTGTTGTCACAACCGGAGCCCGAGTGCAACTCTACTCTCAAAAATCTCGCAAACTCCTGAAAACTATCACCCGCTTTGATGACACTGCATACGGTGCCGAACCACGATACGATGGACGAGTTCTCGCCGCAGGTGATGGGACGGGAGCGATTCAGGTGTTTGATGTGAATTCGAGAGCTATTTTGAAAACATGGAAAGAGCAGAAACAAGCGGTACACTCTGTGAAATGGAGTTCCAGAGAGAGCACTACCTTAATGAGTTGTGGAGACGATAGAACTGTCAGGCTTTGGGACCTTCCGAGTGAAACCAGCGTCGAGACTTTTCACGGTCATCAGGACTACGTTCGCACGGGGTCTTTTCTTCCTGGTCAATCGATCAATTTGTTGGTGTCTGGTAGCTACGATCAGACTATCCGACTGTGGGATCCCCGCACACCGACTGCGGCGGTCATGACATTCAAGCACACCGCTTCTGTGGAAGATGTTCTATGTATGCCATCAGGAACAACAATCCTGGCATCTGCGGAAAATCAGATTGCCGTTTTGGACATCGTCGCAGGCCGACCAATGCACATGATCAAGAACCACCAAAAGACGGTCACATCATTGTGCCTGGCGTCAAACGGATCCCGAGTCGTTAGCGGTGGACTTGATGGGCATCTGAAGGTCTTCGAAACGGTTGGTTGGAATGTGGTCGCAGGCTCGAAATATCCTTCTCCGATCCTCGCTCTGTCTGTCATCGCCTCCGGCAATCCTCGAGAAGACAAACACATTGCTGTGGGCATGTCAACCGGACAGCTGAGCATCAAAACACGACTGTCTGGAGAGCAAAAGATCAAAGACCGGGAGAGACGGAAGCAGATGGAGGCCTTGATTGCTGGCAAGATTGAAGAATATGACAGAAAACAAGCCAAGAAACGACCACGAGGGTGGGAAACCCGCCTGAGGGGCCGTAACTACGCCGGGGAAGATGCTGACATTATTGTGGAGGGAAATGTACGTGGAAAGCCCAAAAAGTTGGCTCCGTGGGAGAAAGAATTGCACAAAGGGAGATATGCTGAAGCACTTGACTTGGCCATGCAGACTGCGGACAAAATGACTGTCTTTACGCTCCTCAACACCCTTCGATATCGATCTGCCCTGCGGGCTGCCCTCAAAGATCGAACCGAATCTGACCTTCAACCGATCATGACTTGGATATGGAGGAATATATCAGATACAACTTTTGTCCCTCTGTGCGTTGAATTGTCGATGAATATAATGGATTTGTTTTCCAGTCACTTAGCAAAGAGTGAACCTCTTGCGAGGCAGGTCAAGAGGCTACGTGATCGAGTTCACGACGAAGTGGTTCGAGCGCACCAAGCCAGCATGACAAGAGGAATGTTACAACTTCTCACACCGGAAATCAATGGCTGAACAATTGCAGTCCTGGGTCATTTGGCTGTGAGAGAGGATCAAATTTCTCCTTGCTCTAGCAAATTCTTTGCACCAGAAAATTGCTCTAACAGTTTCCGATTCCAATTCCGGTCTCAATTCCGACAGCTAACGACGTGGCCGATATCGTCGTCCACAGGGCGCTGCAAGATTTCAAAATGCAAAAGGATGCTTCAAGATAAAATCGAGAATCATCAATCATACAATCCTGCTTCTTTTTGATTTCTCTGAAAAATTGAGAATTCCATCCAAGTTGGCTATATCGGCATTTTCCTCTCGCATGTGCTCGGCTGGAATGCCGCCACTTTCTCCTCATCCGTGATTGCATCACGAAACACCTTTGTATTGTGAGGGGCAATTTTCACAGCCAAATCCCTTTTTTTTTTTTAAAAAAAACCCAGCTCTCTATCTTCGTTTTTCTGGATTAAAAATAACCAACCCAGCATTCGCAGCTTTTCATAATGGCTCCGAGAATAATCCGATGGGGAATCTTGGGTGCGTGTTGCGATCAAATAAGTCAGAACAGCAACTGACCTTGCACAGCAACTGGAGGAATTGCCCAAACTTTCACCAAAGATCTGCTAGTCGATCCTGTTACGCGCGATGTCCATGAAATCAAACACACCGTTGTCGCAGCAGCCAGTTCTTCAAGCGCTTCCCGAGCACAGGGATTTCTCAAGGCAGTCAATGCGCCTTCATCAGCAAGAGCATACGGTTCGTATGAAGAATTTGTGAAGAATCCAGATATCGACATTGTTTACATTGCCACGCCACATTCTCACCATTATCAAAATGCCATGCTCTGCCTCGAGGCTGGGAAAAATGTTCTTTGTGAAAAGCCCTTTACGGTGAATGCCGCTCAGGCGAGGAAACTCGTCGAGAAAGCGTGCGAAAAGAATCTTTTTCTGATGGAAGCTGTTTGGACTCGATACTTTCCCCTATCAATTTACGTACGAGAAGTCGTCACCTCCGGGAAACTGGGAGTCGTCACCAGAGTTTTCGCGGACAATTCTCGAGCCTCGAATCTGGAAGAAGACTGGGCCGACGGCAAACATCGAATGGTCAACCCGGATCTTGCAGGGGGCGCACTTCTGGATCTGGGGATCTACAGCTTAACCTGGGTCTTCCAGACACTTTTCACCACTCAACCGGCATCCAGCCGTAAGGCACCGTCGGTCATGTCAAGCATCCAGAAATATCCGGCGACGGGCGTGGACGAAATGACAAGTATCCTCCTCACCTTTCCCCGCGATGTCGAGTCCGGAGGCGACATGCACGCAATAGCAACGACAGGCTTCCGAACCTCATCCGATACTGATGGCACAGGATCATCCGGTGCGGCTATCCGCATCCAAGGCACCAAGGGTGAAATTCAGGTATGGCCGCCAGCTTATCGACCTACTCGGACCAAACTCATCCTCATGGACGGCACAACCGAAGATAAGACCTGGCCTCAGCCTGGACCGGGCAAAGGCAGCGGCTGGTACAATGGGTTTGGAAACAGTAAAAACGCGGAAGGTGAGGGCCATGGTATGTTCTGGGAAGCGGATGAGGCGGCAATGGCGTTGCTGGAGGGCAGGAAAGAAGGCAAATTAGAGAGCCTAGACGAATCAATTCTTATTATGGAAGTGATGGATGAAGTTAGAAGGCAGAACAATTTGAAGTATCCCGAAAAAATCGAGACAACGGAAAAGGTAAATCTCTAAGAAGAACTTGGACGATGAGGATGCCTGGCGAAATGGTGTAAAAAACTAGGACAAACAGCAGTGGCCCCCTTAGAAAACATGAAGAGATTTCTATCATCATCTTCCTCGTTAGGCTAGCGAGCAATTTTCTATGGTACATTGCAAGGAGGGCAGGTGGTAAGCTCTAGCCAGAGATTCGAGGCAAATGCTTACCAAAGCAAATTAAATCATCACCGCATCAATCATCGTTTTTTCCTTCCGAGCCTCGTTTTTTAGTACATTGGAACTAAATAAACCGAACACCTCGAGCATTATTCAGCCTCTCCCCCCTTGCTGATCAAATTTCTAAAGTCATCATTTGTCTTTTTCCTCGCATCTCCCTGCTCATTGGTGGTAGAGCCATTCTTCCCATCAGAGTGGAAAAGAGCAGATCTCTGACCGAGATGCCCTCCTTTCCTGATACCGGGTTGTGTAGGACGTTTGATTGGACCATTCGCGGCAGGTTTTGGACGATTCGGAGCTGGGCGTTTGACAAATTGGCCTTGCCTGTGCTCTGGTTTTTGCTGAAGCATTTCCTTTTCGGAAGTAACACGAATGTGTCGACCTGGGTCGATCTCATAGTCGTCAAGTTCTATCATAGCTCGACCAGCATCAGGAATATTTTCGAATTCAATCAAGGCACCCCGATGATTTGTTTTGAGTATGACTTTGTACACGGGACCAATTTTTTCGGCGATAGCTTTGATTCGGCTTTCGTTCACCGTATCAGGCACGTCACAGATGGCAATGGTTCGTTGTCGTCGTTCTTCAATGGATGAAACGACATGGTCCGATGGCTTTCGCGAAGGTGCTGATTCGTGGTTGCCATCCGACCGCATCGATGGCGATTTCGAGCGGCCATTAACTTGTTGGTTGGTTCGAGCACTCCCGTCAGCAGTCATATGGACAGCGAGAGTTCGACTCATAAACCCTTGCTCATTCATGGCCAGAGCCGCCTGTGCTTGTCCAGAATTGGCGAAAGTGACAAACGCAATACCCCTGTTTTGACCTTTGGTGTTTGCGTTCTGTGGAAGTTTGACGTGCTCCACCTTTCCATACTGCGAGAACAGCTCGTCGACGTCTTTAACCGTGGCTCGAAACGGTAACTGGCCTACAAATATCGTTCGACCATCATTCTCTTTCCCGGTCCTCGCGTGTCGAGCTGCTGGATTAGATATTTTGACCACAATGTGCAATCCGTCTATCTCCTTGTTATCAAGTTCGGTTGCATCCTGGGCTTCCGCGGGCAGTTTGAATTCAACATAGCAGAATCTTCGCCTTTTGTTCCGCTGAAGGGAAGGAAAGCGCACGTTCAGAATTTCTCCGTACGGGCTGAAAAGTTTCCGAATGTAAGCTTCGTCGGCCGCCGCGGGATAATTGGTGACAAACAGGGTCGATCCAGTATTGAGAACCACCGAGAGCGTCGAGCCTTCGAACTCTCTTCCATCCCGAGAGAGCGCGTAGGAGGCTGCATCTGCATCTTCGAACTCAATCACAACACCGTTCTCCTCGTCAGGCAGGAGTTTCAGGCTTTTCACAGTTCCACAACTGCTAAAGTACTGGCGAATCTTTGTTTCTGTGACATCAGTCGGCAGATTCTGGACGAGAATGCTGGAATGTTCACGGTCACGCTTGAATTGGTCTGACGAGGTTGCAGGTGGCTCGTCCGTGCCTTGTGCCACATCGTCTCCCCTAGATCTCTTTTTGGTGTCATGCTCTTCTGGCTCGTCGTCACGTTTACGCTTTCCGATATGAAATCCATTGGCAGCCTCTTGAGTTCGATCAACATGTTCATGCTCCGCTGGTTGAGATCGGAGTGCTATTTCTTTGGCTTGAACTGCTTCTCGATGTCTCTTCGCCGTGAGACTTTTCCGAACTTTCCGCACCAAGCTTAGAGCACTCTGTAATTCATCGGCATCTTCATAGTCTTCGCAATGGTTCAACAACGCGTCCATGAGCGGTTCCGGGTAATCGAGATCTGGGTATTGCAAACCCTGTTTGAGTACGCCCACAGCAAAGGGTGCGGACGACAGAGAAGCCGCTCGTTCCGGGCTTGTCCGCTGGATTAACGCCATTTGGACCGATTTCTGGAGTTCGAATTCGTAGAATCTCAACCAAAATTTGTAGTGCTTTCCATAATCCACCAGGGCATCGTCAAACTGCGCCCGAGCATTGTCGAATCTTCGTTGAGATTTGAGATATTCAACATATTTTCGTTGTAATCGAAAAGAAGGATCGAAATCAGCTCCAATTCCCAATTTCGAAGCGAGGCTGTGCACGGCCTCAATGGACGACCTGATACCCATCTCTGCCACATCCGCATCCTCCTCGACGGCATCCGGTCGCTTCGTTCGACGTAAAAGATATCCACACCACGCGTCGTAAACGATGAGAGCTTCCTCAATACCAGCAGCATCCAAGAGTCCCGTGCTAGTGGCTTTGTGCTTGACTTTCTCCGTCTCATCGAACGATTCATCCGCAAGTTCTGACGTCAAAAGATACTGTTTCCATAACGCTCCCGACCATGGACAATGTTTAGTGGCTCTAGCCAGGATTTCCAACAAATCTGATTTGGATTCGTCCAATAGGTAGTCAATGTGTTGTTCCCATATCGCTGGAACCGATGGAAAACGAAGTTCTGCACGTTGATGGAGAGCCAAAATCATATCAAATTCGGAGTTTTGAGCCGCTTGCGTGACGCGTTTGCCTTTTCCCTTTTGTTGGGCCTGTGAGTTTCGGTTCCCGGCGCATTCCCATTCAATGTATTTTAAAAATGCTTGATACTCGGCACTTTGGTCTCCACTTGCGTGTGCTTCCCGTAACATTGTCTCAAACATATCTCGGTTCTCCCACAACTTCCTCGTGAGAGCGGATTCTTTGAGATTGGACGCCATGACGCTCTCATATTGATCGGCGGGTAGGTTTGCTGATACAAAGGTCGAAAACGACTGGAAAGTTGACTGCCATTCAGCATGGGGCACACGGAGGCGAGATTGAAAAAGGTCCAGAACGATGGCAGTATCAGTTGAAGATAACTTTTGGCCGGTATCCCCAAACCTCACAGTCATGTATTTGTCCCAAACCTCATGACTGCGACTCATGTCATGCTTTGTGCGTTCAACTCCTTCGGTCCAAGTGTCGATGACAAGTTTCCAGTCGAAAACTTCACGACCAACCAGGCGTTCTGCATCGACAGTTTCTCCGAGGGCATCAGTTGGCGAGTCAAGGGCCCATTTGTAGCAGTGGAGGACCCAATCTCCGTATGCGATCCATAGTTGTGTGCTGCCATACTCTTCACTGACTGCTCGACGACACTTGTCGACAACTGCAACTCTCTCTTCGGCAGTTTGAGCAAGGATACTCTCATCCTGAAGCCAATCAAGCCACTGTTCCTCCCCAACAGCAAAGAGCTTGTCCAAGTTCTCACGCGCCTGTCGCAATTCAGGGAGAAGGTCATAAGTTCTCGGGTCTCGGCGAGCATTGGGACTAGAAGAAGGATAAATATGATCGACAAAGCCTTGATGCAGAATTTTGATGATCTCCCGGTGGGCATCGTACGAGGATGGAGTCTCTTGGACATACGCCACCAACGTAGCGAGCCTCTGTTGGGATTCAACCGGAAGGGAACTGTCGGTGTAATCGGCGCGGAGAAGTTGCTTAGGAGTCTCGACCATTGCAATGTCGAAGGATGCGCGAGGGTTTGAGGTCACTCCGGCAGATGTCAAGTGAGGGAAAAGGCCCGAGGATGATTTCTGGCTGTCGGACGAGTCGCAACTAGACAACCTCGGAGGAGTAAGCTTTGACGACTGGTGATTCTGAATAGATGCTAAATCTGCCAAATTCTCCATGGTCGAAGTGGAGGATGAGCGTGGGAAGGGGGTAGATGCGGAGCCTATGGGAACAGGGCTGATGAGTGGTGACGAGTGGGGAGGCTGTTGAGATGGACTTCTCACGTGAGCTGGAATGCTTGATGGAGGTTGAATAGCACGCGCCAGAGGTGAACTTGCTGTCGGTTGCGTTCCAGGACCGGAGTGTGTCCGTTGTACATGTTTGAGTGGTGACTGCGATGAGGCTCCAGAACCGGGAGTCAGTGAATTGGCGCGAGGGGTCTCTGAAGGAGAAAGAAGTGAATTGATGTCCATCGTTGTCGCGTTCTCTATTCTGGCAAAGCAGAATCTCAGCTCGATAGAATGGATATGCTTGCTCCAACTCTTTCAAAATATGTGACGGCCTGAAACGTTGTCGAGGCCATGCTCCCCTTCAACAACAATAGGATCGACCCTCGATGCAGCCTAAGGCAGCAGATGGAGGAGAAGGAGTTAGGAAAACGATCCGGGGCCGGCGAAATTTCGTTGGAACTGAATACGGAGGGGAAGCAATTGCTTGATCGATGGGTTGGTGACACAGGGTGTAGACGTCGCGAGAAGAATGAGAAAATGACGAAAGGCTCATGGCGTGCGCAGGCGCTAGTTAGTAAGGCCCTGAAACGACGTGATGATTTCGCGCCTAGCTTAGGGCTAAGTGTTGGGGGGATTGAGGCGAGGTTGCACAAAATGAATCGCTCTGTGCCTTTGCTCCCGCAGCAAAACACCCCTTCCTGCCAAGCACTCTTCATCTCCCGCAGTAGACAAAGTACAAACGATTTTCCATACGAACCAGGTCTGCTACCGCAAAGCCCAAGCTGCACCAGGCCAGGCTTCTGACCGACTGCATATATATCGTCGCGATGATAAACTCACAGCAGACCGCTCTGCGACAAGCGTGTGTGGGCAAGTCCATCTCACCTCAAAAAAACGACACAAGCTAACCCGTGTGCAAGCTCGTCGGTCACAATTGTCCTCATTGGCCTTAATGGACGTCTGTCCAAGCATATCTACCCTTCGCCTTACTTCCAGAAGATGTTTCCAAACATCGCGAATCCAATCGAGGCCGACCACCTCTGAACCAAAACCCACGGCAGACCAGAAATCAAGACTTGGGCTGGGACCAAAAACAGATATGCCAGAGCCTACGCAGATGACCCCCGAGCAGAGAATAAAAGAAGCGACTCGCCGAGCGGCAGAAAGGCTAGAAGCAGACAGAAAGGAGCAGGAGCGAAACCTCGTCCTAGGAGGACTTGCTCCCTCCAGTGCTTTTGGGAATGAGCTACGGACGCCGAAACTGATGGACGATGGGATCGAGTCTGTCTTTCGGAACCGTAACCCGGCAAACATGGCGCAGGCCTTAAATCCCCGTCCGAGTGCGCGTTCAAGATGGCAACGCCGTATGGTCATACGACACGTCCGGCATGGTGGTCGATTGAACAAAGAAATGAAGATCGCCCGGTCAGAACGGAAGCATTTATCCCGCTCGCATTTCTTCAAGACCTCCATGAAGAAATTGGCACCGCTAGCTCGGCAGATTGCAGGAAAATCCATTGACGATGCAATTCTCCAGATGAGGTTTTCGAAAAAGAAGGTGGCTCAAGATGTTCGTCAGCACCTGATTCAAGCTCGTAATGAGGCTATTGTGAGCAAAGGGATGGGTCTCGGATCTGTGTCGGACCGTCAGAAGGTGGAATTCGACCAAGATCCTAGCGAATCAAGACCACGTCCTCACCAAACCCCCTTGAAGACGTACAAGAAGAATTACACTCCCCACGAAACTGATATTTATATCGCGGAAGCCTGGACCAACCGGGGACCATATGGGAAAGAACCGGATTTCCGGGCACGAGGACGCATGTATATCAAGCGCCCTCCTTATACGGGCATCAGTGTGATGCTGAAAGAGGAAAAGACAAGGATGAGGGAGAAAGCCGAAAAGGAGGCCAAAGCACTGAGAAAACGTTTGGGCAAAAATATGTGGGTTCAATTGCCTGACCGGAAGATCACCACTCAGCGACAACATCTTCTGTGGTAGCTCGCAATTGCGTACAAAAACACCGCTCCAATCCGTTCGGCCACGGAATTTATATAAATTTCAGACATGGTTACCGGACGCCAAAACAAATGAATAGGGCGAGCCACTGATCTGCCCATCATGCACCCGTAATTGATTCTCCAAGGTTCTATAGGTGCATGTAGCTTCCCTTTTATTTACCTGCCTCAATCAAAAACATCAACCGCATATCTCTCCCCCCTAAGACCTTCCCACCATTTCAATCCCTGTTCGTAAGTCATTTGTTCACCCTTCTTTTGTGACTTTTCAACTGCGATTCTTGCAACCACATCCGCCACTCCTCTACCTAAGGAACTGCTTCCGCAAATATATGCCCTTGCTCCGGCGTTGAATAAACAGCTTACGGTAGCCCGCTCCTTCCATATCCTATCCTGCGCATATTTACATCCTTCAGATTTCTCGGGGGCCCAACTAAAGGCATAGAATACCTTGATGGCCTTTGAAGCCTCCCACTGCGCTATCTCATCCGCATACAGACGGTCCTTATCCGGATGGCGGCAACCAATGATGAGGATTGCTTCGCCAAAATCCTCACTTTTGCCACCAGACACGGCAATGCGAGCAGCCCGCTCCTGGACGAAACCAATAAAGGGGGCGAGTCCGGATCCGGCACAAACCATGATCACGGGCGTCTTCTGATCGAGAGGGAGATGGAACGAGGGATGGGATTTTTTGATCATGAGCTGCGCCGTGGAGCCCGTCTGCAAGGCTTTTAAGTAGTTGGTCGCGACGCCAAGGTGACCGGCAGATTCTACGACGGAATATGTGATGCTGGCTTTGGTGGGATCGCTCAGGGGGGAAGAAGAGATAGAATATTGTCGAATGCGCATTGGTGTGAGCATCGAAAGGTAGACGGCGAAGGGTAATTCGATGCCTGGGTTTTGTTCGAGAATCTCGAGGATCGACAATGGCTCGGCACTTGAAATGAGCTTCTCCGCGAGTGACTCGTCCTTTGCATACTTTGCGAGTGTCGCCATGTTCTTCCGACTGGCTGGACTACTCAATTCCACGTAAGCTCCCAGGACTGCTGTGACGGCGATTCCGACCTCGGTCGGAATGGTAGTATGGGCTCCCTTCCGGAGAGTCATTATTGCATCCCAGGGAAGACCAAATCGTCGAAGGACTCTGGAAATGGTTTGAGTGTTGTTGACCGGGAGCAAAGCAAGGTAGTCACCCGCGTCATACGTCATGTTTGTCGGCAATTTGAATTCAGTACGTCGCTTTTCAGGGACGCCAGGGCTGGTCAGGAGCTCATTTCTGAGAACCAAGGCTTCCTGGACATTATGGCGAAGATGTGACGCACGAGCGCTCGTACTGATTTCCATATCCAAGGCCTCGGAGATCTCGACCGTGTCTGTCTCAGACGAGAGCGCAGGCCAGAGTTTCTCATCTTGCCAGGCATCAAAATCATCAAAGACTTTGCCTCCGGCCACGTCTGATTCCCCACGAGTAGTAATTTGGCTTGCTCCTTTTGCCACCAGCCCGGAATCGATCAGCTTCGGGATTCGTTGAAACGTGGTCACCCAATCATGATGACCACAGCCAAAAACTGCGAATTGAACATTCTTGACCTTTTCAGAGTGCACGGTCTTCAGCCATTCGACAAAGACGGCAGCATTGTCAGGAGGGTTCCCTTCGTAACTCGCCGTTATGACCACAATCGGTTGTTTCGGAGGAAGGTTTTCCACCGCCGCGTCAAGAGGCTTGACAGTCACAGCAAAGCCCCGAGCACTCGCACTGCCGGCGAGAGTCTGTGCAAGGCCCTCGCACGTTCCTGAATTGGAACCATAAAGAATTAATATCGGTTTGCCCGCACCGGCTTTGGTAGATACGGCCGCTCGGTGCTTGTGACGAGGGTCCTCAACTTCCACGCCGGCGTGCATCTTCTTCTCCAAGCTCAGGGGATCGATGCCTTCACGTAAGCTTGCGCGCATGAAAAAGTGTTCGGGCTTGATGGTCAATGTCTGCTTGATTTGAAGTTGATAAGACGGATCGTCCGCCCTGATGTTGAAGTTTTGGAGGATGAGAGAAAGAGTCAAAACGGCCTCTTGCCATGCGAATGGTCGTCCAATACACCCCCGTGCCCCGTTTCCAAATGGCTAAAACTGTCAGTGGACACCTCCTCAGAGTTCTGAAGGATCGCGTACCTTCCAGGCATTGGGTGGCAATTTCGCGAAATTCTCCCCGTACATTCTCTCCGGCTTGAACTCGTCGGCATCGGCACCGAAAACCATTGGATCGCGACCCACGCGTGGAAGAAAAGCAATTAACGACACATCCGGAGGAACGAAATACCTCCCACCAATGACCACCGGTCCAGAAACGGTTTCAAGTGGTTTCACTGAGAATGCCGGCGCCGTGGGGTTAAGACGAAGTGTTTCTCTCATCACAGCCTCGATGTATGGAAGTTTCGACATGTGTTGGAACGTCACGGGCCCTTTGCCAACAACAGCGTCAACTTCTTGCTGGGCCTTGCTCAATGCGTCGGGATTCTTGATAAGATGGTAGCAAGCAAACGACAAGAGTCCCGAGGTTGTCTCGTGGCCGGCGATGAGGAATGTGATCATGTTATTCATGATGCTCTGGTCGGTCAATTTCTCGCCCGTCTTGGGGTCCTTGCCGAATAACATGGCATTGAGCAGATCTTTCTTGTCAACCGGGTTGGCTCGACGGTAAGCGATGACGTCTTGGGCCACTTCTTTCATTGTTGCAATGTCCTGTTGAAATTGTCGTTCGGGAGCCCGGTTGAACAGCATTTCAATTCTTGTTCGGCGTGAGCGGCGGCCTGACTCGAGCAAGAATCCCACCATGGCATCGACAAATGGGTGCATTTTCTCAGAGTAGAATGAATTGAAGCGCTTTCCCATAGCACAGAGGGCGATAGAATCGAGAGTGAGTCGCGTAAAGTCGTCAGTCACGTTAATTTTCTCGTCCGGACCCATCCTGGCCCATTTGGCGATCAATTGGGTTGCGATATCGTACATTTCATCATCTGCGATTTTGTCAGCTTTTGTTCCAAAGGAGATGGAAGACCTTGTCTGACACATATCATGGATGCCAATGGGACCAAAAGCAGGCACGAGAATTCGATGGGCAACTTCCCAATTGTGTTCACCATGGTAAGCCGTGAATAGTCCATCTCCAACACCGTTCCGAACCTCTTGCAGGGGCCCAGACACGGTTTTGCAAAAGCGACTTTCATCACATATTTCGTTGAGCAATTCAACGGAGCTGACAATGTATCTCTCTCGACCGAGGATCGACAGCTTGTATATGGGTCCTGGTCGGAACGTTAGAGTAAAATACACCGGGGAGATACTCTGTCGCCATGAAACATACCATATTTCTCGGCCAGATGAGAAAGGCTTTGGATTGAATTATTTGGATCTATATCTGTGATATTTCCCAGAATTGGGATGGCAGGCGGTTGTGGAATCGGGGTCGACATGACAACACAGATACACGAAGTTAAAAAGGAATAAAAAGGAAAAAAGTAAGGAGAACTGAAGGGGATTAAAAAGGATTTGATGTTGAATTTAGGTTGAAGCATGCATTGCCCAGGTCAAACAAAGTTTTTATTCATTTTCAGTTTTGAGAAAACAGCATGTCGCAAGGATATCTCAAGAACGGAAAGTAGTACAGCTGATGCACCAAGAGGCACGAGATGCATAAATTGGCCTTCTTAGAGAAGAGGTCTATTAGCCTTGCAAGAAAATAGTTGATTTCGAACGCTGCCTCGGCATGCAGCCCAAACGATGGCTGGAGAGACCAGCAATTGCGCTGTCCACAGCTGAAAGGAATTTCGCTATTGGAGAGCAGTCCAGCCTTTGTCCCTAATTGGTCACAAGAATACGAAGTACGATTTGCGGTAACTCGGAGTCAACCCGGCCGCTTTGCCCACTGAGTCGGATAACATGTCCATTGCAATTGATATGAATGGACCGCATCATTATACCCACGTGGATACAAATTAATATCTCAGGGGTGCGTGTACAATCCTCCAGCTCCAATATGATGGCTGGTCGTACAATAGAGAAAGATGCCCCGGTCAATATAGGGCACCTCCCGATGGACACCATATATACCGCTCTCCCCCCCCCCCCCAAAATGACATTAAATCAAGCCTCGCTATTTGTCTGCGGATTTCGCCTCCTGCCCACCTCTTTGCATCTATGTCGTATATATCCACCTGCAATCTCCATCCATCAAGCATGATCCGGTATCAGTTCATAACCTCCTTCACTTGGGAGAACCACGGCAGCGAGGGTGATCGCAATCGCACACAATGCTTGAAAACTCCATGAAATTGTACACATGGTCCAACTCTTGTCCAGATACCAGCCAGAGAAAAATCGATCGTCATTTTCGTACAAATACGCCTGTTCATGTGATTGGCATGGTGAAGAGAACATGGAGATATACCGAACTTACCATCAAGGCCATTCCAATGGCCTGTACAAATGCAGCCAACACCACCAAAATTGTAAGCGCTCCCCAACCTTGTTCTCTTTTCTGTTTGCCACCCACCAATAAGATGGCAAACGCGGCAATTGTCATGCCCTCCAGGACCACGGCAAAAGACATCAAAAAACCTACCGATCTCCACATGCTACAGAAATATCTGTCATCTCCTCGGCAGTCATTGTATCGGGGAAACTGGACGCAATGAAGGGCTTCGGAGGTGGTATAGGAATCATCGGAAGGAGGTAGGTTCGTGTTCGAACATCTCTGGTGTAGACCGTAGGTGTAGTGAATGGAGGTTCCGTGATTCTGTTGATGTCAGAGATTCATCAATCAATGTGGCAAACCGGATATACCGTATTTCCATCATATGCTATCCAATCGGGGATAACGATGGATGCAATCGTCATGCCAGATGCTAGATTACCAAAATGTGAGCCTCGCGGACACCGTTTCGCGATTTGATCACCGCCCGCTTACCAGCGAGAAACACTAGGAGAGCTGCAGAGAAGACAATGCTTCTCGTCAGCATGCCTGTGTAGTTGCTGCCATGTCCACTGGGCACGAGTGAGAAGTCCGCCATCCTCCCCTAACGCCGCAAAGGGCGGGTTGTGCCAGTTCTGGAGAATTGTCTTGATGTTGGCCAGATAGCTGCAATATGGTTCCACTTCGCGAACAACAAACCCGTCCAGGGTTGTCCGGCATCCAACTCTTATCCTCGCGGACTTGGGAGTGCCGAATGAATGTGAGGCGTGGGGAAAGGATTCGAAGATCACCACAGTCGATGAAGCGGTGGCATTGGAAGTCGAGGTAGCGTGGAGTGTGCCGAGAAAGATAACAGACACGGACTTGTCAGTTCGAGATCGAGGACGAAGTCGAGCGGGAAACTTGAATTCGATGATGGAGCTCAACAAGTTCGGAACTGAGACGTAGAAACCGAATGGATTCGTCAGACGAATGGCAGGCAGCCCTCTTTCAGGCCACCGCAGTTTTTGAGACGAGAGGCATGAAAGCCAAGGGGGGGGGAGTTCGCTTTTGCTGCCAAGCAAGCCAAATGACGATGTTTCAACAAATCTTGTCAAAAGCAAAAAGGCCTCTACACCAGTCTATGGTCATCGGATCACAATTCAGGCCACTGCTCGTTCCACTCAAATTCCCTTTGAGTGCTTTCAACAGGCGTGTGGCCCGAGTATTTCCACTTGAATTTCTGTCCATCTTGGTAATGGGACTGCACAAGAGTCATCAGCACGTGCAGTTGTATCCTCACAAACCAACGGCAAAATGTTCCGGCCAATGCGAACCCCGGTCCCTGCCTATGAACTGTGACAATCTGTGAACTTGTTCGAAAGTTCATGAGTCAGGATATCGAAGCGAACATCGGTATTCTTGGATTGTGGTCATTATCCACACTTTCCACTCCATCGGATCAAGGCCGGTCAAGGGATCGTGTTCAATAAAGTTAGATCTTGAAGGTGAGTTGGGACACCTAGTAGATATTTCTCGCTGTGCAAAGCCGCCATCGTTCACGATTCCATTCATCTACAGCGGGATGACGACGACTGTGCTTCGCCGGCCGGACAAAGGGCATGCTCTTGGACGGAAAATCACTTGCAACAACATGTCGAAGCCCACATGAAGAATGGAAGAACTCTGGCGGAGGAAATATGGCATCTAGATAATCTGCTGGATATCGCCATTCCCAATGGCTATTCTCGCCCTGGAGCGGATGTAATTTCTCTTGCTTCTCTTCGGGGGACCTTTCACGAGATACATCCAACCAAAGCTTATGCAGTCAAATACTCTTTGAAATCCTCTCTCAAAATGTTTGTTCCCTTCGACAGGTCAACCTTTTTGCTCAAGTCAATGGACAGCAGAATGGGTTACGTACCTGAGCCATCTGTCGCGCTAACTCGTCATCCTTTTCCGCCTTTTCGCAAAGCGCCCAGAATTCATTCCTCTCAGCCTCTGCCTCATCGAGACAGACACGGCGAAAGTTGGCGCGCGACATTGGATCGATAATTTCCGCCCATTTCTTCCGCCGAATTTCACTATACTTATCCAAAATGCTATCGTCGGCTTGTCGATTTTTGAGGGCTATGAGAGCATCGTATAAACTCCCCACGTCGGCAATACCTCCCGTCAATCCTAGACCGCCACTGAATGTCATACAAGATCAGCATGGACCAATCGTTCCATCAGAACTTCCCGCTTACAATGGATTGCACAAGTGCGCGGCATCGGCCGCCAGCAAGAACCGTCCAACGCGAAATGAATCCGCACATCTTTGATGAAGCTTGTACGGACTTGCGCTTGCGAGTTTGTAATCTCCCGGTTTGGGGTGTCCAGGCAGGATCTTCTCAAATCGGGCAGGTTGCCTTGCCAGGTACTCTTCGTTCGACAAGCCCCAGATGTCACCGTATGTCACTCTCCACAGCCCATCCTTGGTGATTCTCGCCGCCATGTACCAGTCATTCTCATCGATGATGAAGTTCGAGTCCCAATATCCAAATTGATGGAAGTCATAATACACCTTGTAATCCTCATCAGTCTGCTCTCCTCCCATTTTGGTCAACAACCTACATTGGTGGCAATGATCTGTTTCTGCAGAGTTTCCCCCGGATAGTTCAGATCTCCAAAGAGTGACCGTCTTATCTGACTGTTTGCACCGTCACATCCAACGACATAATCGGCACCGAAAGTGAGATTCCTGTCTGGAGTTTCAACATGAACTCTTGCCTCGTTCTCATCTTGGTCAATCGAAACGACTTTGTGTCGCCACAGCACTTCCGTGTTCGGTTGGTCCAAGAAGTGACGAAGGAGAATAGCATCGAGCTGATCCAGAGGGAGACAAACCATCGGAAACTCAATGTCCGACCGACTTCGAATCCCGGCGATAAAGGTACCATCGGGGTGGCGCCAGCAAACCGCATCGGGATGAATTCCTTGCGCCTTCACGTCTTCCAAAACACCTGCACGGCTCAATTCATAGACCGCAGATGGTGCATAATGAGCTGCGCGCGGGTTCTTGTCCAAATCAGCGGCTGCTTCGAGAATTTGAACTTTGATGCCTTGTTTCGCCAGCAGGATTCCCAACAGCAATCCAGACGGACCGGCGCCGACGATGGTGATCTGGACTTTTGTTTAAAACTGATCCAACTTCTCGGTCATTTAACATACCTTTGAAACTTCTGTCTGCTTTCCCATCCTGAGATCTTTGTTGATGACTCTCGGTACTTCAGGTCCTTTGCCCCAGGCCTTCACAATAACTCGACTACTGGAGATCCGGGCTCTGAAAGTATAATAAGAGCAGTCACAGGCTGTAAATCCAGTTTCAATCTGAGCCCCACATAATAGGAAAAACCACTCGATGGTATGCTTGAGGACGAGTTAAGGTGGACTGATGGTCAAGCTCTCTCCAATACATCAGTGGTCACAGCAAAAATGCAACAGGCAGCACAATTGGCCACCATAAAGGGCCGAACATAACCCCCAATCTAAAAGTGTTCTCCAAAATTATGGACCTCGGAAGCTTCCATGACCACTCCGAGTATCGAATGAAAGGGCAACTAGGTGAAGATACGTGATCAAGGACTCGGGGCCTCCGTTCTGACATGATCGAGCCACTCAGACCCACTAAAGATCAGGAAAAGGGGAGCGCCAAATGTGGGGTCTCCCTTTTTCGTTGTTGTTTTCTCCGCAGCGGGAGACCAAGAGAAGGAAATGTGGGGGTAAGGGACCGTGTGTGGAAAAAGGTGCTTTCGATTTTCTGAGATGGACACTCGGTCCCCAAGAGATCCCATCTCATCCTCCCACCGGCCCAAAAAGGCGAAGATGTCGCCAGCGGTCTACGGTCAATATTTCGTGTCCACAGCGACTCTCCCTTCTCTTTCAATCAGCGCCGCATGTTGGGGACTTCGAACTTTGATCGAGACATCGAAAGGAGCAAATCGATGTTCTCCCCAGTTGACTTGGAAGGAGTCGAATGGTTTTCCCTAATTCAAAATGGTCAGTCATTCCAGCATAAGGTCTGAGGGTAGACATACCGGCACTGCCTCGAAATCAAAACAATAAAGCAATCGGGCCACTACAATCCAAACATTCGTCTCTCCGACGTTGTATCCGGAGCACACGCGTCGCCCTACCCGGATTAGTATCGTCCTTATCACGTCGGTCTTCCGCATACCAGGGCCAAAGCTCCAATGTCCCTTGAGAACATGATCCAAATCTCCATTGAGAAACCTTTCTGGCCAGAATCTCTCCGGCTCCTCGTATTCCTTCGGATCCATGGCTATAGCTGTGGCATTCCAAGTGAACAGTGTCCCGGCGGGAAATTTGTAACCTTCGTACTCGTCGTCTTGAATGAGGAGATGTGGAACACCGATCTCAGCGAATGGTCGCCATCGAAAGGCCTCTTTAACTGTTGCCGTTATGTATGGAAGATCAACTCGGTCGTCAAAGTGGGGCAGACGCTCTCCAGTCTTTCCACACACTTTGTCAAGAGCGTCTCGTGCTGTCTGGACCCATCTTTTGTCCAGAACAGCGGCCGCCATGACCTGGCTGATTGTCATTCGGGATGTATCACTTCCGGCTTCCATCAGAGATCCCAGTGCAAAGTATGTCTGTGTTTGGCCGTAGTTCTTCGTTTCAGGATCCCTCAAAAATCTTGTCGCAAAACACTCTCTGGCTGTTCCATCCTTCATCCTTTGTTGCAGTTCGTCCACTTCCCGTTTGTAGATACTGATCATCGATCAACATTGTCCACCATCTCGATGAGTGTCTTACCTGACAGTTTTCTCAAACATTTCCTCCCCGCGCCTCCTCCACCACTGCAGAGGCTTTGGTAGCTTTTCCAGGAACGTAAGCGAGTCCACAAGATTTGCCGATGGCTGAATGGCTTGAATGATGGCATTCGACGTGTCGAAGAGCTCTCGAATCTTGGGGTCCTCCAGCTCCATTCGTTTGCCAAATACGACACTCATGATGACAGAGTTGGCAAAGCGTTGAGTGGCCGAGTACCACAGCTCTGGGTGGTGAAGAAAATCGTAGAGCAGATGTTTGGATTCAATATCCTGAAAGGGGGCAAAGACTGGAGCATTTTGCTTGTTGAGGATTGAGTGCATGATTCTCCTAATCATCCGCCACCGTTCCCCATACGGCATGAGCAGGACTCGATTGTCGCCTGAGAGAATCCCAGACGCCATCGGCATATATTGCCGAGATGAATAGATTGCAGCGCGTTTTTCCATCAAGTCGTTGACTGTTCGTGATGAGTTCAAGAAGACCCATGTCTTCCCTCCGATGCTACAAGTGAACCTGATGAATCCTTAGTCCTACCCCTCCAATCATGAAGACCTTGGACACTTACATCTCTCCATACTTCTTGGCCATTTCAACTCCCCAAAGACCCTGCTTGAGCGGTGGGAGCTGGAACGTGTTCCCGAATATAGGAATTCCCGGTATCCGGGGCGGCATTCTGTACTGTCGAGCCTTCGCATTTTCCTTCACCCTCCACAGCGTGATCAATATTACCAAAGAGGCCAACACAATGGCAAATCTAGGGTGTTGTCGGGCAAATTGCATAAAGTCCATCTTGCCCCTCTGCGAGATCCGGCGCTGAAATGATGGATCTGGGTATACTTAGTCTTGAGAAGCCTTCTCTCATAACTCATATTTGAAGTTTCCTACTAAATTGCTGTCTCCAAGATGTCCGATCCCAAGCATTCTTTGCGTTCGTTTTCTTAGTGTGGGGCCTATTCTTTGACCCGAAAAAGGTTTTGGAGAAAATGCCGTTTCCATTTCCCCAACACCGGTGTAGGCCAGGAAGTTTTCTGACGTTGCAAGAGGAGGCCTAACAGTTTAGGGGCCCCGCCTTGACCAGTGTAACCGCTGGACTGGTCTCTGGACAATTAGATCAGACCAATGATGTCGATAATCATGTCGATAAAATTTTTCTGCAGTTCGAATAGCATAGAAAGATGGTCCAACTTCCATAGTTCTTGTTCGATCGAAGGCGATCAAGAATTCTTTCCCCAGACCTTCACATTACCCCACCTCGGGCGAGAGGTGTAATATCATCAAAATACAATGCATTGACGGCGGATGAGGCAAGAGGCTTTGAATCTGGAAAGAGAATTTGGAAGAGTATTGGTGCTCTATGTTTGCGATTGATTATTGACGATACTACTATTATTATCTGGCCAAATGGTTTGTGAATGGCTACTGCATCCCGAGGAGAGTAAAATTTGTGTTCCACGAAAATATTCAGCCTTGTCGCGTTTGACCATATCGTTCCCGCTACGAATTGCCTACCAATTGGTCGATATGCCACTAGCGATTCGGGCAAACCGTACAAGAAATGTTACTAAATGGTAAAAGACTGGATTCCGCGGCGAGAATCGGTAACCATTGCCGGACACCGAATGCTGACCTACACCACGGAGATGGCAAAGAGTGGGCTGATTGGAATCCAACAGCTGCTTCTACCAGCACAAGCTCCTCCGAAACCCTAATATCCAGCAGCTGGACTTCAAGTTCTTCGTGTCCTTGCACATCCACAAGCGCAAGACACGCCACGTCTTCTGCCAATTTGTTTCAATTCCTCGGCCCAACTTGCCACAGCATCAGCTCGTCTGCGAGCTCATCTTCGTCCACTCTCTCATCTACAACACCTCGTCATCTAGTTCGGTTGGCCCAATTGAAGATAGTACAACGTCAAGCTCAATCAGCATTTCATCTAGCGCATCCCTTAAATCAATTGGTGGTAGTACGACAAGCTCGGCTTCGACAAGGTCATTTTCGCCTTGGATTCATTGGAAGTGGCACAACCTCGTCGCCTTCTACATTTATGGCGTGTCCTCATCATCCAGAACAGCCGATAGCCCCATCATGGGCAATGTGTTAAGTCCTCCAACTTCGAGATCTAGCTGCGGTACCGACTCGTCTTCAGCCTCTTCGAGTGCGAGTGTTGGGCCAATTGGTGGATCAGCAACGTCTGAATCGAGTTCAAGCACATCTGAATCGATATCTCTCAGCGAGAGGAGTACCACCGCATCGTCATCTCCAAGCTTCAGTGCCAGACCTATTGGTAGAACCCACGCCATCTTCATCGAGCTTGAGCACTTCCACTTCCGCTCCAACCTCGACCTCGTCAACAAGGGAAAGCTCCACCGCATCGTCATTCTCTAGCTTTGATGTTGGCCCTATCGATGGATCGACGACCTCTTCGTCCAGGTCGTCGGCAACTCTGGATACCACGACCTTATGGTCATCATCAAGTTTTGGGATTGGTTCTATTGATGGTTCAATATCCTCGTCCAGCTCTAGCACTACCGTTCCCGGGTCGTCCGCCACCGAAAGTACCACAGCATCTTCAACATTAACCTCTACTACTGAAAGCAGCACATCTTCCACGACCTCTGCCGAAAGTTGTACAACGTCGACGACATCATTCTTGACCACGACAACATCGAGCGCAACATCACATCTACCCTTGCTACTATGACCAGCTCGTCTGGGCCCGTCTGTAACCTCAATGCCAACATTTTGTTTGGACATTCAATTGATTACCGCCAAAGTTGTTACCACACAATCTTACCCTTTCCTTAGAGGCCCTTCTTTGAGCTGTCAATGATTTGTTGAAGTCTGGTACCTGCACTTTTGGGAGGATACCTCAACGTCTTTGTCAGTCATCATCGGTAATAACGAAATTCTTGGCCGAAGTATCGCCCCTGAACTGGTCTCAGCTGCCATCAACGCTGGCGAGTTGAACGGTGTGTGCAGTGTTACCCAAGTTGGCGTGATCGTCAACGATCCTGCCTGCCCTATTAATCCGACATCGACCAGCAGTTTCTTCACGACCCTTTTGAGCATCACAGCCATCGCCTCGAACGCTGTTACTACAACTGCTGCTTCTAGCACTACCCTCTCTGTCGCTTCCACCACGACTGCTACCACAAACCCACAACTACAGTGTGGTGTTGCAGTTTCCTTGAGTCTCGGTCAGACACCTGCGGCTGTCGGATTTTAGAGTCGCTTGTTGACACTGGTATTTCTGGGTTGCTCTACAATCTCTTCCAAGTTCTTGCAACGGTCACCGATGCCGGCGTTGGCAGATGCTAAATCATTGGACGTACTGGCGTTCTTGGTGTGCATCTTAGCGCCTTGATGGGATCGCAGTCCGTTCAATCCATTCAAGCCGCCGTTGCCACCTCACCACTTTGCTTGCCTGGCGGGCCAACTGTAACCCAGCTGTCCAGTCAATCTGTTCAAGCGATCTTACAATGGCCGCTATCGTCGATATCGGTGAGAATTCTAATGGTGAATGATAAGGGAAAAGGGTAAAGGGTGTTATTTAGAAATGGGACTGGATTCGTTTCTTGTGGGGGAAATATACTTTTCATTGTGGAATCTAGGTGACTTCATGATTCGTAGACCTGGGAGTCCATACTTTATGAAAGGAAAAATAAAGATTGTTTGAGTATGACTGATATTTTCAGCATAGTATCCTAATTTGGTTTATAGAGCTTCTCCTATTGAAGTTCTGTGCAACCATCATGATCCTCCAAAAGTTTGGCAATTGTCACTTTCACAGCCATCGTGATTCGCCGACAGCAGATATTTTACCATCAAGGATCTTGTAAACCGCATTTCAAATAATAATACGGTCAAACCGACAAGTCAATCATGCAGCAGCAACAGTTAAAGGTTCCGAAGCATCGATCATCATCTCGAGAACTAGGTCTGCGTCCAGATCGGCTTCATGAATTGCGGTAGGCCGACGCTTGAGTCTTGATATCCGTCTATCAAGGATATATACCACTCTAAACGTATTTCTGAACATCGCCTGCATCTGAACCTCCACCAGGTTTCGCTTATCAGCAGAAACCATCGATATTGATCCAGCCGAGGACAAGAATCCCAAATTCAAGCCAAGGTCGAGGCAAGTGTGTGCAGTTTGACAGATGTGTAACCAGAGATTGACGGCAGGATGTAAGGAATCGACAATTTTGGTTCGATGTTGGTCAACTTCATCGTTAAAAGACATAGATTCTTCATAAAAGCAATAGATAGCCAGCAGGATAGCACAGTGAACCCCAGATAATGAACCCCACATATCAATCTCAGAATGTAAAGACATTGCGAGTCGCATATAAGGTGAAGAAAGGGCACGGGATTGATGATGTTGTAATGCACCAATTGCCGCTGCGAGCAGAGTTTGGTAAGTGAGAATAGTGTTGCCTGACGGTTGCCGAGACGCAAATGCTCTGGGATCTAGGACTGGGAATTCCGGATGGACCTTTTGAAAATACACCTGCAAATAATTTCGTGTTCGTGGCGAGCGAAGGGTCATGTTCAGCTGATCCTGGTTAGGTGGCTTTTTGAAATTTAGTGTTGTTGGAAGCGTCTGACTTCTATGGAGTCTTGTATGCGACCTAGCAAGAGTTTCCGGTGTCGATGCATCGTTCAATGATGAAGCAACTGACGAGCGACGGGAAATTGGTGGAGGTTGGTCGATAGGCGATAGATAGTCTCCATAATAGTCGATCTGCTCTTCCAGATTACGATGCATTGCCAAAAATGGTGGAGATTCTACATGTTCCGGAGGTTGCCCACCGATCGGTTCATCGTTCACATCGAACAAGGAAGATCTGTAGGGAATTGAAAACCCTAGAGGGCTTCCGGACTGTTCGGGTGGAACCAGAGGACTCTGCGGGCGTGAGGATTCTGGCGAAGTCACCTCGATTGATGGAATTTCAGAGAAGGCGCCGGCGGAGACGGGGGGATCCGGTTGCTGCGTCCAGGAGTATTCGTCGTTTCCAAACGTCGGGAACGTATGTGCTCTTCGGTGAATTGTTGGGTTTGGGTCAGCCGCTGCCTCGAAGGCTGGCCGATGGTCGATGGTGGTCCAAGGTGCCATTTCCGGTCCCATATCAGAGTAGCAGGCGGGACTGGCTGGTGCTAGCCAATTATCCCGGGTCAGGAACGGTTGGTTAGAGAGATGGTTCAAGTCAGTCATGGATGCATGGCTGGTCAGGTTTTGTGTTTGTATCTGCAGCGGGTGGCGTGGCTCAGGTTGGACAATGAAGGGCGTAGGCGAGTGTGAAGCTGAACGGTGATGGAATGTCGTCGGAGGGTCGGGGGGGAAACCTGTTTGACTTTGTAATGCCAGTGCTTCTAGGCGCTGAATTCGATTCTCAAGCAAACTGTTGCACACCGTTAGCTAAGGGATTGCGTGTCCATGGCTATAATTCACCAACCTCTGTGATCTGTCTTTGCGTTTCACCGGATCGTGACAGACTGTGCCCAAGCTTGCGCAGGTGGAACATGGACCAGGCAATCCAGAGCATTTGATCTTTCGCCGTCGGCATCTCTCGCAAGCCATTTGCACCGAGTTTCGACGAGAGCGTCTAGAAACCACCGATAACCGCGAGCAGGCCTCTCCTGGCGATGCCTTTGTGTGTCCATCATCCTTCGTTTCGACCGTGATCGATCCGCTTGACTTTGTTTGTACTGACTCCAGATTCAAAGTCTCGTCTTTGTATGTTTTCTCCATCGCGAGAAGCTCATATGCCAGTCGTCGTGGACCGACTGCGCAGAAGGAGCAATGTGAGCCCAAGGACACAACATAGCGTGGAGAAGCAGCGATGGCGGTCGACCTCGGGGCAATTCTTTATCGCATGATTTATGATGGCATGACAAGATCTAGGTGAAGACAGCAAAAGGACATGGAATGGAGGGCTATCCCAAACTCGAACTGTGAGGTGGAACAAAGTTCGACCAATCATCCCATCCATATCATTTGTCGCATCGATGTTCAGTCCTCCGAAAAAGAATCGAAGTTTTCAAATGCCGATGCATCCAAGTCTAGCCAAAAGCAACAAAGCTTCCGTTGCACTGCCTCATTCCATCCCTGTCAACGTCCCCAGAATGGAGGAAACGGACCATGGGTCCGATATAAACCGAATTCGCCCATTTTCTTGGGTTGTTTCACCGGAGGTCGATGACGGATGTAACATGTCCGGAGCAGTCTCTGGACATGGCAAGTGATAATTTCACGAGAGGAGCCACACAATGCGGCACAAAGCAGTTTACACTCATCGTTTGAAGGATGCTCTATTTATGATATCTCATCCAGGCCCGAGTCGATTTTCAATTTGTATTTGATCCCAATGTCAGACATGAACTTCAAATCGCGCTCTGCTCGTCCAAATTCAATCGCTCTTCTCTTGCGAACAGTATACCACCTCAACCGTGCATGATTCAGCAACTCGATACTCTCACGATCTTCTGATCCGGCTCCTTTTCGTATAATTCAATATGTGTCAATCCGATATCTTTCTTTTCGGAAATGGAGTCGATCGAATGTCTAGGCGGGGTTTCATCTGGTCCCTTTCGCCGGAGTTGACTCCACACTGCCTGATGCATGGATTTCATGAAGAGACGGTCCATATCCTCGAGGGTGAGACCTGTGATAATGTCAGTATCACCAAAAAATCAAAGTGAGAAGCAATGATAGACTGACCCTTTGTTTCAGGAATGAAGAAAAATGCCCAAATCCCCATGAGGATCATTAACGAGCCAAAAAACATGTACGTGCCGTAGCCGAGGGATGTGATCATGTAGGGAGTGGTCCGAGAGATCACAAATGACCAAAGCCATTGATCAGCGGTAGTGATGGCCACACAGAGCATCCTAATGTCCAAGGGAAATATCTCAGAGCAATAGACCCAAGTAATACCTGGCCAGACGTTAGTTTTAACGACGACCAACGTCATGAAAGGTGCACCTTACCCTGCCAAGTTGCACAATAGATGAACCCGTAGAGATATACGCACACCATTGCGAGGTAGCCCCATCCAGTCTGATGGACTTCTCCCTGTGACGCCGCAGTGGCGGGATCGGCCTCGAACACGTATCCCCCAATGTACCACATCGGCAATGAGCCAATGAATGCACCCAGGATGAGACCCTTCCGTCGTCCAACTTTTTCAACAAAGAAAAATGAGAAGAGAAGCATACCGAGGGTCTTTGCTACACCATAGAAACCCGTGGCAAACAACTTCGTGGAGGTACCCTGGATTCCAAGCGTTTCGAAAATACGGGGTGAGTAGTATGTGATGACATTGACACCCGTCAGGTTTTGGCAAGCCATCAGGAGAAGGCCTATTGCGATTCGATTCCGCGTTCCTCGGGCAAGGAGCTTCTTGAGCGATTCTCTCTTGCTGAGTTTCATGGTGCTGCGTTCCTCCACTTGCTGCCTTATCTCGGTCATTTCAGTCCTGATATAGGGATGGTCAGAAGGTAGAGTTCGAATCTTTGACAACACCTTCTCCGCTGCTTCCCAGTTGTCCTGCCGTGCTAGCCAGCGAGGGGATTCGGGACAAAAGAGCATGCCAATCACAAGGAGAAGTCCTGGGAGAAGCTGAAGGCCAAGAGGAACAATCCATTGTGCCTTTGAGTTGTCAGAGATGGTTCGATCGACTGCATAGTTGATCCAGAACCCTGCCATGCCTCCTCCCTGACTGGCAACCTCAAAAAACCCTACCAGGCGCCCCCGAATAGATGGAGGGGACGTTTCGGCAATGTAGACGGGGACGATGAGTGAGACGGCCCCAATTCCAAGACCGGCGACTGCACGACCGACAATGATCAATGCGATTTGGCCATGCGCAGCAGTCATAAGAGTGCCACCGACGAGAAAGACGCAGGCAGAGACCATGACCGCCTTCTTCCGGCCGATCATCTCCGCAAGCGGGAATGTCAGGAGGGCACCAAAGAAGCAACCAGCTTGAAAAGTTGAAACGATATTTCCTTGCAAAGTGTCACGAGCAGTTTCGGACACGTCAGTCAGGCCGAAATCTCGTCGAAAGGAATCGAGGGCCAGAGTGCCGCCAATAACAGCGGTATCGTATCCCACTACAGAGAGTCAACGGTGGAATTTTGGTGCATGAGATACTTCCACTTACTGGCTATCGCCGACATAGATGCAATAATCGAAATGAGGTGGATTTTCCAATTTCGCACCTCTTTGGGATCTTGCGTCCCTGTCGCATGAAGATTGAATCCCATTTTGATAGATGTCGCTCCAAGATGTATGCAACAGAGTGAATAGAAATTGTAAAACTTGCACAGCAAGTCATCAAACAGGAAATCCAAGGGTCGTTCGAGGCAAGAGGCGTATTATAGATGAGAAAGCATTTGCCGACAACTCCATGGGCGGCCGTGGTTGAGATTTGCGGAGAAGGCAGCCACCTCCACTGGCCAAGAACGCGGAGAGAGATCCTCGAGAGGGTTGCCATCTTCTGGAGATAAGGAAGCTTGCAATTGCTTGAAAGAAACCAGGGGAGGAGGTCGTCGAAGGGTGACATTGATGAGAATGACTTTCGCCTTCAAAGCTCCGCGGTTGCATGCCGCTAGCGTTGGTTCCCCTTGGCATCGGGATATGCTCCGCGCTTGGCATGATTCTGCCACGACCTCCCCTGGTCCCGAGTTGTCCCCCCATAAGTGCACTTTTTTTATTCTCTCGAGAGCTCCGCTGTTGAGTTTGACAAAAGGAGAATCAATCTCGTACGAGACCGTCCGTACCATCTTTTCTATGAGGTCTCGATAGCTCCGTTCCCGCGTCCAAGGATTCCGATGGAGGAGTTCCTCTCCACGCCAACTTCCGCTGAGCAGCAACCGCCTCTCTCTAGCGCGGCCATACAGACGAACTGATGAATCGATGTTCAGAATGTCCTATTCCACACATGATGGTTGACTTGCAAAGGGCTTTATGGCGCTGTGTGTTCCACGTGCATTGCCTCGGCACTCTTCAGTATATTACTCCTAGCCTTAATGCCAGCTCGCAATATTTGAGTCCTAGACAACCATGGCTTCCCTTTTGTTTGAGGATCACTCGCGTCTTGTTCTAGAACAGCGCTGTCTTCCGCTTGGAATAGCATCTCATGTCGTGATGGATACATGATTCCCCCTCTTTCTCCCCCTTCTTTAATCATGGCAATCACTCTCCAGCTCCCACAGTTGCAAGTCGAAGAATCCCTTCATGGCCAACAAGCTGATGCTATCACCCTTTCTCCACGATCTCGAAATTCCTCGGCCAACAATCCCTTCCTAAACATCCCAAGTACTCCTGCACTAAGCAGCTCCGCTTCCAGTGTTGTCGAAATTGATCCAGCTGAAGCTTTGCGACCGGATCCAGGAACCGAAGCGGGTTTCCATGTGGAGAACAACCCGTTCGCGTTCACCCCCGGTCACCTGAACAAGCTTCTCAATCCCAAATCTTTGCAGGCGTTTGTTGCCCTAGGAGGCCTTCGGGGCATTGAGCGAGGGCTTCGTACCGACATCGAGGCCGGTCTCAGTATTGAAGAGACGTCGCTCCCGGGCCAAGTCAAATTTGATGATGTTGCCCTCTGCTTGGAAAAGGCCCCGGACAATGATAGCTCAGCACCCCCCAAACCCAATCATAACTGAACAAAGCTCGAATTCGAATACAAACTCGAGCAACAGTACATTCCATGACCGAATTCGAGTCTTCAGCAGAAATGTTCTTCCTGCCAAAAAAGGCCACTCCCCTGTGGATGTTAATGTGGAATGCGTACAATGACAAGGTCCTTTTGCTTCTTACCGCCGCGGCCGTCATTTCTCTTGCTCTTGGCCTTTATGAAACATTTGGTACTGAACATGAGGCTGGTGCCCCTACTCCGGTCGATTGGGTGGAAGGTCTTGCCATCTGTGTCGCCATCATTATTGTGGTTGGAGTGGGATCGCTGAATGATTGGCAGAAAGAACGAGCATTTGTTCGACTCAATACGAAAAAGGAAGATCGAGAGGTCAAGGTGATCCGATCCGGGAAATCATACATGATCAATGTACATGACGTTCTGGTTGGAGATGTTCTATTCCTAGAACCGGGCGATTTGGTACCTGTTGATGGCATCTTCATCCACGGACACGAGTTAAAGTGTGACGAATCTTCCGCCACGGGCGAATCTGATGCCTTGAAGAAGACAGGAGGCGCAGAAGTCTTGAAGCTTCTTGCAGATGGCCACAGCAACATCAAGGATCTCGATCCATTCATCATTTCCGGCGCCAAGGTCCTGGAAGGCGTGGGGACTTTTGTCTGCACCTCTGTCGGAGTCAATTCAAGCTTCGGAAAGATTATGATGTCTGTGCGCACGGAAATGGAATCGACGCCGTTACAAAAGAAATTGGAAGGTCTCGCAACCGCCATAGCGAAACTTGGCAGCACCGCAGCAGCTTTACTCTTCTTCGTCCTGCTCTTCCGCTTTCTCGGCAGCTTATCGGGAGATTCGAGGACAGGGGCTGAAAAGGCTTCATCCTTTATGGACATTCTCGTTGTTGCCATTACCGTGATTGTTGTTGCTGTGCCAGAAGGTCTCCCACTTACGGTGACTCTCGCTCTGGCCTTTGCTACCACCAGGTTATTGAAAGGAAACAATCTTGTCCGCGTTCTCCGGGCTTGCGAGACCATGGGCAACGCTACCACTATTTGCTCCAATAAGACTGGTACCCAAACAACGAACAAGATGACGGTTGTTGCTGGGACATTTGGAGATGCAAGTTTTGGGAAATCCAATGACGAAAACGTCAAAACAGCAACCGAATTTGCCCGTGGCCTGCCTAAGCCCACTCGCGATCTCCTTATCCAATCGGTTGCCATTAACTCCACAGCCTTTGAGGGTGAGGAACATGACAAATCCACATTCATAGGATCCAAAACCGAAACTGCTCTGCTACAATTTGCCCGAGACAACTTGGGAATGGGCCCTATTTCAGAAGAAAGAGCCAACAGTGACATTGTGCAACTGATGTCTTTCGACTTCAGCAAGAAATGTATGGGAGCTGCGGTCAGATTACCTTCGGGAGGATATCGAATCCTCGTCAAAGGCGCCTCGGAAATTCTCTTGGACCACTGCATTCAATACGCGGACATTGAAACGCAACAAACCTCAGAGTTGACGAAACCCATCCGCACGTCATTGGAAAACACCATTACTGCTTACGCTAAACAGTCCTTGAGGACCATTGGACTTGTCTATAAGGACATTTCACAATGGCCCCCGGAAGGGGCAAGATCCAAAACCGACCCCAGCAGCGCGGATTTTGGTTCGGTTCTCACGGGGCTTGTCTTTGTAGGTGTCGTTGGAATTCAAGATCCGGTTAGACCGGGAGTACCTGAAGCTGTTGCAAGGGCCAAATCGTCTGGTGTGGTTGTCAGAATGGTCACCGGTGACAATGCCGTGACCGCTCAAGCCATCGCCACCGAATGCGGTATTTACACCGATGGTCTCATTATGGAGGGCCCGGTGTTCAGAACACTTTCCGACAACGAGATGGGATTGAAGCTTCCCAAACTCCAAGTTTTGGCGCGCTCATCACCCGAAGACAAAAGAATCTTAGTCGCAAGACTTCAAAGCTATGGAGAAACTGTAGCTGTTACCGGAGACGGCACAAACGACGCTCCTGCTTTGAAAACGGCTGATGTCGGGTTTTCAATGGGAATTGCCGGAACTGAGGTTGTCAAAGAAGCCTCTTCGATTGTGTTGATGGACGATAACTTTACATCTGTCCTAACGGCGCTGAAATGGGGACGTGCTGTTAATGATGCCGTTCAAAAGTTTCTTCAGGTGGGTTCCCCTTTTCCTATGTGAAAAATAATGTTAACGATTTCCAGTTCCAAATAACTGTTAACATCACCGCGGTACTCCTTACGTTCATTTCTGCTGTGACCAGTAGCAAGATGGAATCGGTCCTTACAGCCGTTCAACTGCCCTGGGTGAATTTGATAATGGACACCTTCGCTGCACTCGCATTGGCGACCGACCCTCCGACCGAAAAGATCCTCGACCGCCCACCCCAGCGAAAGGGAGCAAGTCTAATCACCATCAGCATGTGGAAAATGATTACCGGGCAGGCTATTTTTCAACTCACTGTCACCCTCATTCTATATTTTGTAGGCTCAAAAATTCTAGGATACGATCAGTTCCGGGATTTGGAGCTCTCCACGATTGTATTCAACACCTTTGTTTGGATGCAGATCTTCAACGAATTCAACAATCGCCGACTTGACAACAAATTCAACATTGTCGAAGGAGTTCACCGCAATAAATTTTTCATCGCCATCTATTGCATCATGGTGAGATCCCAAATCGCCATTATTTTTGTGGGAGGAAAGGCATTTTCCATTACGGCGATTGACGGTACGCAGTGGGCAATTTGCATTGTCCTTACTTTTGTGTCTTCCTTGGGCGATCGTTGTTCGGTTGTTTCCAGACATATGGTTTGAAGCCATCGCAACATTTTTAGGAAGACCATTTGTGATCTTGTACAAGACTTTCTCCCGTAACTTGTCGAGCGTGATTTCTATTTTCCAAAGGACGAGGAATAGAGCTGAGGAAAGTGATGGAAGTATCAGTCCACCCGAAATCGTGGTCACGAGTTCTTCGAATGACAAAGGGCCAGGTATGAGGTATGTCGAGGATGTAGAAAAAGGACGGGGACGAAATTGGGGGGATATATTGGTGGATAAAATGCAGGACCCTGGTGCCAAAAATATGGGGTTACTCGAACAAGAATTTGCTTCGTTGACCAGTGCTCGTTCAAACTTGGACGTTCGATCCTACGACTCATGAACGGGAAATAACCAAACACCGCTCCGCTGAATCACAAGACTCTAATGCAGTAGAGTATATTCTTTTCGGATGCGATGTAGAAATGGGCGCTGGAGAATGCAGTGACCGTGCCCGCTCGATGGGCCTTCCACCAAACCAGCTCGATGAAATTCTGTACTTACTGATATTGTGGCGAACCAAATTAACCCGGCTATTCAACCAGACGCCTCGCTGTAGCTTGATCACTATCCAATTCTGATGCAATGGTTGTATTGTCTTTTAATCACGCCTTTTTATCGACGACTTGCTCGAGGAAATTCTTGGAGAACCGTTCGACCTGCTCGTAAACGGTTTCGAACCCGTCATCGACACCGTAGTAGGGATCAATGACTTCTTCCGTCTTCTTCTTGCCACTGAAATCACCAAAGAGCATGACTTGTGCTTTGGTACTTTGTCCATTGCTTTCGATTTTCCGCTGCAGCCGTTTCAAATCTCTGAGGTTGTATGCATCCATGGCCAAAATGTAGTCAAAAGTGTGAAAGTCTTTTCCATCTATTTTCCGGGCGAGATGCTCATAGTATATAATGCCATGCTGGCGAAGGGTAGCCATTGTCCGAGAATCGGGAGGTTCGAGTGTATGGTAGGCGCCAGTACCAGCCGAGTCAACCTGGTCGATGCGAGGATGGGATTTCGTCATGGAGCGAAAAACACCTTCGGCCATGGGAGATCGACCTTCACATAATCAGCTGACGCGTCCAGACCGTAGTGCGGAGGAAATACAAATATTGCCCAGGCAAACAAAAAGAACGGAAACCTGTGCAGACTCGGACATGGTGGGTTGGAAGGCACAGTTTATGTGTACGATTGCGCGTTCTCTCCTTTTGGTAATCCGGTTAGTTGGGCAAGATGAGAGGGAAGATGAAGGTCTGTGGGATTTGAGGAGGGACTGAACAGAAATGCTCGGCCTTGCAGCTTCGGCATCAACGCTGAGAGGAAACTGATTAGCCGGGTCCGATAAGGATAAGGCAGCCTTTTCAGTGGGGAAGAGAGTTTGTTTGGCTAACGAACGAATTACCGTGCAGTCCGAAGTGTTAGTCTGGGGAAAAGGGGATGGTTGATTCCTGAAACGCCTTGCACAGCCACCGCAGGCCGTTTTTCTGCAGTCGCCCTGAAGGGGGGGGAGATTGCGTGCGAGGCAGATTGGTGGTGGAGGTATGTGACGCCACAGTTGAGCCACGCGGTTGACCGAGTGCTGATGTCGAAGCGCCAAGATACAAGGGGGTGTCCGGCTACGAAGGAACTCGAATGGGCACTGAGGTTTGCTTGTGACCTGTAAAGGCTTTGGTTAGGGTCATCGATGGCAAATCATGGAGGAATAAATAGAAACGAAGGGAGCAGAATTATAGTGCAAGCCCCGGTGCCCAGTGTTACTGCGGCGATGGCCCTTGTATTCTCGTACTAGAAAGTGGCTTGGCGTGAGATCGGGGCGAGAGCTGAACATGAAACTGCGGCGACAAAGGAGACATCATCAATCTATTCTCTGCCCTTTTTTCCCGCTCGCTTTCGCCTTTTGCTTTTTCGAGGGTCCGGACGATTGCTCAACCCACCTCTTCCAGTCATTCCTTTAATTCTCCCAGTCAATATATTGGAGCACGGACATTTTGTCACTTCCAATTCGGTGCCGGAGGAACTCCACGCTGTTGAGATCATCCATTGTCTGACCCAACCATCCAGAATCGCTGCACCCCAGTCTCCTCGAACAAGCATTCGTTCATTGCGCGGCCATTCAGAATTGGAAATCCTGACACAGATTTCCTCTGAGTGCCCTCCTTTGCACCGCATTCCAACTTCCGAACACAGACCACCTCAGGACTCCCTCGCATTCTTCTTCGCCTGTCATGGCGTACAATCGACTTGGTAAATACCCCATTGCGAATCCTGAATCTGTGTCGAAACAAATACTGATAGTGGCGCTCAGGCAGTCCTCAACGGGACGGCCCTTACTCTCCTCCCGCTAATCCTCAATACGATTCCAGATCACCGTCTCCTGGTCGACCTCTGCAACCTTATACACATCCAGAGGAATCCTACACACGACAGGCTCTTCACCTCCAGATGCCCACAGCCTCTAGTGATCGCCTCGCCATGCAGCCCACGTACTCGGTCGAAAATATTCACAACTCACATGGACACAACCAACAATATGAACAACAACCATCCGCCGGAGGGGATATGAGCTATGGGAGAAGTGACTATATTGTGTCACCAGAGGAACATCACGATGGCTACTACACTCAGCCATACTCTCCTCATCCTCAGGGTGACTACGCGCTTGATCCATATCCCACTCCGAGCGAAACATATCGAAATGACAATGACAATGTTCCGATCCTTCAACCTGACTCTGCTTATGGGCCGGATCCACACTCACAACCAGGCATGGGATATGACGGTTATCATGACGAAGAGCTACGGCCTACGCCATCTCCAGCGCCGATTAGGAGGTGGAAGACGGTCAAGGAAGTGCAATTGTTCAATGGCAATCTCGTGCTTGACTGCCCTATCCCCCCCAAGCTCTTGGCCAATGTTCCACATGCGAAACCTCCCGAGAGAGATGAGTTTACGCATATGAGATACTCCGCTGCGACTTGCGACCCCTCAGAATTTTACAACGAAAGATTCACGCTCCGACAACGGCTCTTCGCGAAGCCCCGGCAAACAGAGCTGTTCATTGTCGTGACCATGTACAACGAAGATGAATTTTTATTTGCGCGGACCATGATTGGTATCTTCAAAAACATTGAATACATGTGTAATAGAAACACCAGCAAAACCTGGGGAAAAGAAGCCTGGAAGAAAATTGTGGTTTGTGTTGTGAGTGATGGCCGTGCGAAAATCAACCCTCGAACCCGGGCGGTTCTGGCTGGTCTGGGCGTCTATCAAGATGGGATTGCCAAACAACAAGTCAATGGTAAAGACGTCACAGCTCACATCTACGAGTACACTACGCAGGTTGGTCTGGAGCTTAAGGGCACCCAAGTGTCTCTGAAGCCGCGATCTGCGACACCCGTTCAAATGCTGTTTTGTTTGAAAGAGAAGAATCAAAAGAAGATCAACTCTCATCGATGGTTCTTCCAAGCATTTGGCCGTGTCTTGGATCCTAATATTTGTGTGCTCATCGATGCTGGAACCAAGCCCGGAAAGGACTCAATCTACCAACTCTGGAAAGCCTTTGATCTGGAACCTATGTGTGGTGGTGCTTGCGGCGAAATCAAGGTCATGTTGGAGCACGGCAAGAAGCTTCTCAACCCCCTCGTCGCCACGCAAAACTTCGAATACAAGATGTCGAATATCTTGGACAAACCGCTCGAATCCGCATTCGGTTTCATTTCCGTGCTCCCCGGCGCATTTTCCGCCTATCGGTACGTTGCCTTGCAAAATGACAAGAATGGCGAAGGTCCGCTGGAGAAATATTTCAAAGGCGAGACGATGCACGCTGATGCGGGCGTGTTTACGGCGAACATGTATCTGGCCGAAGATCGTATACTTTGTTTCGAACTTGTCAGCAAACGCAATTGTCGCTGGATCCTGCAATATGTGAAATCCGCCACCGGTGAAACGGATGTACCGGACCGGATCCCAGAATTTGTTCTTCAACGACGACGGTGGCTCAACGGTTCTTTCTTTGCCGCCGTCTACGCGGTGGCGCACGTGTACCAGCTGTGGCGAAGTGATCACAGTGCCATTCGAAAGTTCATGTTCCTGATTGAATTCACCTACCAGACAATCAACATGCTCTTCGCTTGGTTTGCAATTGGCAACTTTTTCCTCGTTTTCAGGCTCTTGACAGCCTCATTGGGAACCCCTGGCCCTCTCGGGTCAGCCGGCACAGTTCTCGGTGTGATCTTCGAGTTCATCTACCTGGGTACACTTCTTTATTGTTTCATCCTATCCATGGGCAACAGACCTCAAGGGTCAAAGAAGTCTTACCTGATGATGGTCATTTTCTGGTCGGTCCTCATGGTGTGGTTGACCTTTGCCTCGATTTTCTTAACGGTCCGGTCGATCGAAGCCGAAGTCAACGAGAAGGACTTTAGTTTCTCAACAATCTTCAACAACAGCACCTTCTTTGGCCTGATCGTCTCCCTTGCCAGCACCTATGTTCTCTGGTTTGTGGCCAGCTTTTTGTTTTTCGACCCATGGCATATGTTCACTTGCTTCCTTCAATATCTCGTCCTTACCCCAACCTATATCAATGTTCTCAACATCTACGCCTTTTGTAATACCCACGACATTACTTGGGGAACCAAAGGGGATGACAAGGCCGAGAAATTGCCCAGCGCCAATGTCAAACCAGGTGGAATGGTCGACGTGATGATTCCTCAAGATGACGGCGACTTGAACGCACAATATGATGCGGAGTTGAACAAATTCGCCACCAAAGCTGTGAAAGAGGTGAAGCCACCCAATCCAGCGGACAAGCAAGAGGACTACTACAAATCTTTCCGAAGCAACGTCGTCACAGCTTGGATGGTCACCAATTTCATCCTGGTAGCGGCGGTGCTGAACGTGGCAGGATTTGATAGAATCAACGTCGACGACACCGAGCAGCAAAATTCGACGGTGTATTTAGCCGTCATTCTGTGGTCGGTGGCAGGCTTGTCTTTGTTTCGATTCTGTGGTGCGTGTTGGTTTCTGATTGTCAGAATGGTAAGTGCTTCTCGAGTTCCCCGGAATCCCCGACGCTGACTTGATCAAGTTCCGCGGTGTTTGATTCCAATGAAAATCAACAACAGTTTATATGAGTAACGAGAAGCGATCGGTGATACGATTTGGATCAGTGGTCTGGCGTTCTGGCGCCTTCATTGCGGATATTTGCATACTTTTACCTTCGCGAAAACTTCGTAATGGTGCGATGTCCCAAGAACATCAGCGATGAATGTACAAATGGCCGTATTATCGAGAAGCCGGGAATACCTAGAAATCCTTCTAAGCATGGGAATGAATGGCGGGATCAAATCATGATGTTGAACGATTCCAGCTGCAAAACTGGTGTTTGTGATAGTACAACTAAATTTTCTCTCGTAACCAAGCGCGGAGAGTTAGCGCTACGGCCAGTTCAACTGCTTAACTATCTCGTAGCTCACTCAGACTCGGATATATACAAATCAGTTCTCATCGACGAAGTTGTCGGAGCCAATATCAGGTCTTGGACCAAACACAAAGCCCAATTCCAGCACAGACCAAGATCATGCCTACCCAGGTATCTTTGGAGATGAGTTTACCCTCGGCATACCACTCACCAAGGACAGTAAACAAGAACGCCAGGGAATTGGTGATGGGGACGGTGAGGGAGAGTTCTGGGATTTTCTCGTCAGTCAGAGGGGAAAAGAGGATAATTCAAAGCACAGAAGAAAATTGTGAATTCGATTTCTTCAGCCCAATAAATTCATCTCAATGCCGATCCCAAATGGGCCATCCTATGGGCCACAAATGAAGAAGAAATACGTACCGGCTTGTCCAACCAACAGGAAAAACCATACACTGCCTGTGAGATTCAGAACTAGAGGAACTGAATACGACGGACTCTTCAAAAGTCCAATGACAGTATAGAACACTTTCACAATTTGTCGAGAGATCCATGACCTATTTGGATCCGTGATGGATGGATTTGTGGGCGTGGCGTAGTTGACCGCGGCTTTTCGGATAAAGGGGGTCGTGAAGCCCCAGCAGATGCCGACTAGGAGGAACGAAAGGACATAGTTGAAGGGTGAAGGGGTCGGAGGTGCTGAGGCATCCTCAGTTGTAAAAGAGGGCATGATATTTCGAATGTGGGGGTGGAATAGAACGAAAGGGGCGAGACGTGGGTGACTACAAATGAAGGCCCAGCGTGTGTCGCTGTGCCAAGCGACGGCATCCCCCTTAGCTAATGGTCCTCACTAGAAGTTACTACGGCAGATCACGGGCTCTTTCTGGAAGGGTTGTCATCGTCACAAACTTGACAACTCAAAAGCATTGTAGGTCTGGAATGTTCAATTTGGACTGGGCTTGATCGAATCAAAACCAAGAATCTGACAGGATTAAGTTTTGCACAGTATAACAAATGCTTCGCAGCAGCATTACTTCGACGCATTTGCTTTACCGTGGCCCCCTTCCTCTATTATGCAAGGCTGGGAACCGCCAGAATCATCGACTAAAGCTAAAAATGACCAGTTTGATACCAAATGATTAAAAGACACCAACCCGACGTGCTGAATACTGTATCCGGTGCGTTGTTTCACAACAAGCAGAAATGATTCGACATGACTTGGCTCAGGGGTGTTCCCAGCCTCGTCCATCAGACTCTGGACAGCGGGTGTGGCTGGGATCCTAATCTCAGCAGGTCCACGCCCCCAAACACCCATCATCGAAAATATTGCCAACCTCATTCTCTCTCACTGAATCCATTTTCTACCCGTTTTCACCATTATACTCCATACATCACCTTTTATCGTCCCACGCATATTCAACAACCTGAAATCAGCGCCGTGCTTAATTTTTCAATGCCCACAATCCTCACTCCCCAAGGCTGGGTCAAAGTCAGCCAGATTCCGGGCAAGAGGCCGGCTAACCATGATCCGGCCGAAGCTCTTAAAGGGCCATTGGCATATTTCAGCTGTCAACCACTTCCCTCCAGCAAAGTTCCGAATGGTGCAAGAAATAAACCCCAGTTCCCTTACGACCTCTCTGCCTCGCCGGAAAAGTTGAAAAGACAGTCTCATGCCAGAATAGGTGGGAAAAACAGGAACATTTCGGCTCCTCAACCTCGATTGGAAGATGATGATGAAGATGAGGATGCGGATCGGAAATCTCACTCATCTCGTTCTTCACTCTCGACGAGAAGCGTATCACCTGCTCCGGAGTTACCACGTTCCCATCACTCATCAAAATCTCGACACCAGTGCTCTCACGATGAGGGCCGCTCCAAATCCGGATCAAGCCGAAGCCCGCATAGATCCTACTCCCACCATCCACCTATCGAAACAAATCCACAGCCTGTAGTCGCGCATTCGTCAGGGCCAGGGCAATATCACCCCAGAAACAGCTACAACAATTACTCTCCTCCAGGGTCATTCCAGCGTCCACCACCTCCGACCAATGCGAGAAGCATGTCGTATAGTTGGTACAATGCCACTACACCCTTGAATTTGTGATAGCGATTTGTCCTAGCAGGATTGATTTATTTGGCGCTCCCACGAAAATTTGGCTGATTGGGTCAAGTAGCGGGTTGTTGGTTATTTAATTTTTGGTTCCAGTAAACTGGTAGCTCTCATAAGGTATTCACATTGCATCAGATTGCTCTGGCCAATCTTGTCCTCATGTGTCCAAACAGTCCTTCCTATGCGGTCCCATCCAGGCTCAAAGCCATTGAACCTGCCAATTCAAACGTCCTAGTCCATACTTGCAAGATATCAGTCGATCATAAGTCCTGATTGTCCTCCAGCGTATCATTCATCAACGACACCAGTCGTCCCTGTGCCTGCACCACACCCAATTGTTCTGAGGTGGGCCCAAAAGCTCAGTCATCGACCACCACGATCCTTTCTTTCCTCCTCGTACTCCTCACAGTTTTAACTTCCTTCATCGAAGGGCGGATGAACATCTTTTGTGTCTTGGTGACTACGACTCTTGTCTCGGGTTGATTGCCTCCACCAACAAAAGTCAGATTCGCATTCGGTCGAGTTGGATATGGATCAATCACAACCGGTCTCCGATGACGGCTAGAGGTGGAAGAGGTATCTGAACCGTAGTATGCACGTCGTCGAGCTCGAAGACAACAGATACATAGCAGGAGGAGGAGAAGGACCCCGAAGAAGACTCCGAGAACGATGCCGCCCACAGCACCTGGTGATAAGCCGCCGCCGCCGTGTGCATGTTCCACAACCACGGTCGCAGGGGAAGTGGTGTGAACGGGAACAACGCTTGTTGTTGTGCCTGGAAGCACCACGACCGTGGATATGGTCGTTTCTGTCGTCCAACTCGTAGTGCAGCTGCTGGTAGTCCAACTGGTGGTCCAGCCGTCCGTATGCTCTGGTACGACAGGAGGATTTGCCGTTACCTGGCCGGGAGATCTGACTTCAACTACCGGCATGGGGAAGAGTTCGAGGATTCGATATTACAATGCCGCATCGAGAGACAGCGTGCAGCCGGAAACAAAGGATAGTTCGCAGTTGTCTGGTTGCGGCTGACGTGCACCTTTGGGACATACATCTTTCACAAGAAACCGAGAGGTTCATGGATGAGCATATTTCCAGCCACTTCTGTTTCTCGACCTTGTCGATTATCAATATAGGCGGCTGGAAGTCGTACTAATGTTCGGATGAAATATGCTTTGGGGCCGAGATGTTGGAGAGGGGAACCCCGAGCACGTGCGACGAGCTCTCGGCCTATCATCGTCGGATGGTTGGTCGAGAGGTGGTCAACGCTCATGCGCTGCCATGTGCATATTTACCCGCCAGATCTGACACCCCGTGACATCAGAATCACGTGGTAAAGCTTGGCGCCCAGAATTGCGATTTCCCAACCATTAAAACCCAGAAAATAACTTACATGTTTGCAATACAACTTAGTTCTACAATCACTATTCGTAAAGATCCATTCAATGGAGTCCGAGGTCAAATAAGTTCCTGCAATTCCAAATCCCCAACCTTTTGACGTCCAGAAACGGATCAAAGAGCTCCGCGGCTGCTTGGATCCCAAGAACCCTAACTACCAACCTGAAGAACAACACACCAATATCAAAGCAGCCATCAAACTATACGAAGATGGAGGAATTAACGGATTTGATCATGTCATCATTATTGATGGAAAGCTGGTGCCTGAAGAGGACATCTTGAATGGACGTGCTTGGGAGATCTTGAAAGGAGGTGCTCCGCGCTGGGGTGAAGGGTTACACTACCAATATGCGCAAAGACATGCTTATGGTCATGGACCCTTTAGTCTCAACTTTCACGAATTGAGCACTAACCTTTCTTGAGAACTTGAAATTTACGTTTTGGTTTTCAGATTCGCATGTTACTCAGACTAATACCTGAACTTGGAGACGACGGAACGGTCCGTGCCATAGGCGTTTTGAACGACAGCGGCTCAGACATCCTCTCGATCGATACTACCGATTTGCAGCAATTTGGGAACATTCAAACATATACTGGCTGGTTTCCGCCAGCTAATATCTTTGATGCGAATGGTGGTCTACTTGTCTACCCCAGGCTTCTCGCACAAGTTCGGTTAGTGAGGGATGACAATAGCCCATGGAGCGACTGGATTATTGAGACTACTTTAGTCAAACAATATACTCCTAATATTCCACGGCTATCGGGGATCGGAATCAGACGGGTTTGGAATGAGTGTTGACGGACTCGGCTGAGGCTATTCAGCAACATATTGTTGGACAATAGCATTGAACAAATGCTAGCCAATCATTTACAACAGACTAGGACATATTGCCACGCTCGCTCAATAGGCTGTATCACCATTGACAGGCAACAATGGTGACGTACGCTCGTTAGATAGATATATAGATGGGCTCTATCCTCCATTCATGAGGAGAGCCAGAGCACTCTTTTCAATCTACTTTGGGCTGTATTCGAGAACAAAAGCTTACTTGAGATAAATGACCCCTGTGGGAATCATGTGTTAATGTGTATCCGAATGAGGTCTACAGACCTATTTATCTTTGCTACGCAGCTCTATACGTCTTCTCGGATCGATATAGTATTGAGCTACTCTAGGACCTTGTACTGCAAAAGCTTCAGTCAATATTGTCGAGATTTTCATTGTTCCGAAACGAATCAGAGATGTCGTTGCGTTGTTGATGTATACGTATGTGCACACCATGGACTATGATAATATGGTCGACAAGCTACAAAGTTTGATATCTAACCATGTTGTCTGCGACGTTGAGACGCTTGCACAAGATACAGAATCCCTGGCTTTGTTGCAAGAGGCTGGCGCTCTGGCAAAAGGTCTCGTGCTCAAGTCATTGCAGCGATTGGAACAAACATGTACGATGCCATTCTCCTAACCTGAGAACAGAACGAGTATGAAAGAGCAGGACTAATGGACTAGCAAGATCACGTAACTCCGTCTCACGGGGCTTGGCTAGTGCAAGGCTCTCTCTAATCCCCCGCTTTCCTCCCGCCCCGCAGCGGCGAGGTCTTCGTTCCGCGTGTGATCTTTGCTTCTGTATACTGCACCTATAAATCAATCACATCTCTAACCCACGAGCCGATCAAGCCAGATATGGCACCCTCCCGAATCTCTCCAGAGCCAGCACCGTCACAAGAGTACCTTGGGCTCACATCTAAACAGATTGCTACCTTCCATCGCGATGGCTATCTAATCATTCCTTCATATCTTTCGCCGGAAACATGCCAGATTCTCTTGTCCAAAACCTACGAACTTCTCTCCGACTTCCCGCTCGCTGATCATCCCATGACACGTTTCACCACTGGCACAGATGCAGACGGCAACTCCACATCCACTAAGCACGTCGGAGATGAGTACTTTCTGAAATCGGGGGACAAAGTCCGGTTCTTTTTTGAAGAGGATGCGTTCGACCCGCAGACTGGGGAATTGAATATCCCCAAAGAACGAGCGATAAACAAGATTGGACACAATTTGCATGGACTCATCCCGGAATTCGGCAACATCTCACATAAGGGGGAGATCGGAAGGCGTAACGCCGCCATCGCGAGAGACTTGGGCTACAAAGATCCCAGGTTACTCCAGAGCATGGTGATATGCAAACAGCCAGAAATTGGAGGAGCCGTGCCGCCTCATCAAGACAGCACATTCTTGTATACACGGCAGCCCTCGGCGGTAGGATTTTGGATTGCGCTCGAGGATGCCACGGTTGAGAATGGTTGTCTGAGCTTCGCGCCCGGAAGCCACCGCAGAGCACCTATCAAGGGGCGATTCGTGAGAGCGGCGGATGGCAGCGGAACGACATTCGAAAATGTGCCCGAAGACGGTCGTTGGCCGAAGAACTTTGAACATGAGAACGGCTCTAATGCGAAGGAGGAGTATGTGCATGGTGAAGTCACAGCAGGGAGCTTAGTGCTCATTCATGGAAACATTCTGCACAAGAGTGAGAAGAATACAAGCCAGAAGGGACGGATCATCTACACATTCCATCTGATAGAAGGGGAGGAGAACTATGATGAGAAGAATTGGTTGCAAATACCTGGCGGACCGAAAGAATTCACCAGGTTAAACGGACAATCATAGATTGTAATTGAAGAGCATCCGGACCCAACCAAACAGACTGGCGTACTTACCAGCCGACAGCCTCGTGAAAATTCTATCCCCCTGGGATACCGCCGTTGGCTGGCACTGTCCCTTATGAATCGGGCCCCATGCTGGAATAGCCAGATCGAGGACGTCCGGAGACCTAGTCCATCAATTGTTGACAGAGTCTGGCTATTACAGGACTAGTCGGAGATAAAAGATATGGAAAAGAGAAAACTGGCCGCTGAGAAAGACCAAAGTTACTGTAATGACGCGGCAACATTTTATATTTTGTTTGGCGGTTACCTTACCCACTATGTAGACCAGTATCAACAAGACGGAGCAGCTTGTCGGAAAAGGTTCTGCACAACCGAGCGCTCAAACGCTTTAAGCAATTCCAATCTTCATAATGGCGAAGCCGGATGTTGAGATTCCAAGTGAAATGCTTGCGGTTCAAGTGGTCAAGGTGAAGAGAATATGCCATTGCGAAAGAGGAACATATAGCACTGACTTGTATCCAGTATGCATCACGCCGGCCATCAACAAAATCCCTACGCCCTCTCCGGCCAAACTCGGGCCGCACGACATGCTGCTTCGCACGGCGGTTGCCTCTCTGTGTCATACAGACTTGATGGTGCTAGACGGCGTCTTCCACACTCCGCTGCCCATTACCATGTCACTCGAGGGCACAGCCGTGGTTGTCGCCACGGGGGCATCGGTCACGAACTTCAAAATCGGCGACCGTGTCATGTCGGGTATTCCACTGCACCAACGTGGCAGGTGCGAGCACTGCAACCCTCCTGACGGCAAGGATTGGGATCAGACCACGAACGGAGCCACCGTCATCATCACGGATGAGGCATTCGCGGAGTTTCACGTCGTCGATGCTCTGACGAGTTGTCACGTTCCGGACGACGTAAGTTTCATAACTGCCGCGCCGCTCCCCTGTGCCGGGGTCACCGTCTACCGTGCTGTGTTGGTCAGTGAGGTCAAGGAGGGCGGATGGCTTGCCATCGTGGGCGCGGGAGGAGGCTTAGGACATTTTGGCGTGCAGTTTGCAAAGGCGAGGGACATCAACGTGATTGCAAGGGCCATGGGCGCACACCATGTATTGGACGCTCGCGAAGGCAAGGCAGCCATCGTGGAAAAAGTCAAGGCCCTGACAAACGTCAACGGCGTGGAAGTCACCGTCAACGTGAGTGATCATCCTTCCACCGCGGCTCTCTCTGCTGCAATGACTCGCATGCACGGCACAGTTGTCCAGGCAGCTCAGCCAGAAGAGATCATTGTGCCGTTCCAGGATGTCGTGCTGCGAGACGTCACGATCAAAGGTACTATGCTCGGAGGTCGCGACTTGAGCCAGGAGATGTTGGACTTCGTGGTCCGGCATCACATTAAAGACTCAAGTTTTCTATGGCCTTGACGAGGTGCCGAAGATGATAGAGTTGTCGAGATCCGGGCAGCTTAGAGGTAAGGCAGTTTGTGTGGTCGACCGAGAGCTGACGGGCCCCCAGCAATGAGCAGATGTATCATTGTGATATGGCTTTTTCGGAGAATACTTTTCCCTCAAATGCAATGAATGGGGCGATGAGTTTGTCAATCAGACAACCTCATGGTATAGTATATCAGCCATTATGAATATTTTCGCCTTTCAACTTCATAATGAACCCATCCTGTCTCTCTGATTACTTTTCGTAGCACCTTTCCAGTCGATGATGCCCCATGACCCTCTGTTCCTTCTGACGTCACCTATGGCCTTGTCCACGTCAAGGCCTCCAGAAACTCGGTGTGTCACATTGACATGAATCCGATGCCTCGCCTATGCGAGATGACGTTCTAGCCCAGAGATAATGGGAAGGTCGAGGCTTTGCAAAAAGGCGAGGCAATGTCAAAGTTCCCATATGAATCAGGAAACCGAAGGGAACAGAAACCAAAACTTGAACCGGCAGAAGTCTATATTCATGAGAAGCTCTCGTATCTTTGCTCTCTCACGATCATTGTACATCCAAATGTATTATTTTGGTACCACACTCCCTTCTCCCCTGGTATTACGCCTGTCAGCAGCTCCAGACCCGGATGTCCATGTCTGAAAAATAGTTCATTCATAAGCGCCGCCCCCCCCCTAATATACGCGATAGTCTTTGCTAGGTCTTAACGCCGTTCTGCCCATTCTCGAAGGGCCAATATCAATTGTACTCAATTCAAGAGCAAGCGAGCCGTCTCCACCGTACTCACCATATTCCATCGAGTTATTGGATCTGTGCAACGGTACCTTGGTCGGAGTTACAGGGTACTCTGGTCTGTTTGGTCCACCCCGTGGGTTATAGTTGCTCGTGGCAGGTACTTGGTATTCAGACAGTGGAGGCCGTTGGGGCAATCCTCCTGCAGGCGAAGAATGCGTCGAGCACCGTTGGCTTGAAGGACGGGGATGATCCTCGACTGAAGCTGGAGCCATGACTGCGGGGCTGGTATGGGGATGGGGGTATGGTTGGGTCGGTAGCGGACGATTTGGCATGGGCTTCTTCAACCTATTCCGTCCGCCGCCTCTTGACCCTGTCGGAGGAGATGTTGGAATCGCAGGAGGGGATGAAGAAGCCTGGTACGGAGACGGAAGAGCGCCATTAGGGGAACCTTGGTACGACGAAGTCGCAATTGAATGAGGTCTTGTAGAGGCAGGTGATGACCCCGTCCGATTCTGCATTCGCGCCTCCTCCTTGGTGCGAATCTTGATGACGTGCTCTGGTTTCCGATTTTTTCTCTCGGGTTCAGGAGCCCATGTGTCGGCAGGAAGATGGTCGGACGGATCAATGATTCGACCATCATTACCAATGATCGGCCCTTGATCCCTCAATTTGTCAACCTCCTTCTGTCGAGATGCTTCTTTGCCTTCGTCGGTCGCGGCGTACGAATCATCTTGCACAGGAGGGCTGGTGCCGGGATTCAATACATCGTACGAATCGGGCCCAAAAGGCATATCGCTCATACGCCTGCCTTCCGGCATTGCGGACGTCGGGGTAATTGACTTGCGTGGAATAGTATGAGCAGGATTCGGACTAATGGCACGTGGCCTGACCACGACCGGCTCACTCCTTCGAATTTGCCTTTCGTCGGAATTCTCGAAAGCTCGTGCCTTCCGGGGCGGACCATATCCTGTTGATTGGCCGAAGGTTTGTTGGGTATTCTCGCTATATCCAGGCTGAACCATGGGACGATCCCGAACCTGATCAAGCATCGGTACATTGTTTGCAGGAGATGTAGGTCGAAGCTGCATCTTGTTGTCATGGTACGATTCGCGTCTATCGCTAGATGACATTCCAAATCGATCGTAATCGTCTTGCGGACTCACGTCATGAGGCTTGGCCCGGGGGAGCTGACGTTGGAAGTCTCGGGAATAGGGTGAAGAATCCATATGAGGGTCAAATCCCCGCTCAAGTCGTTGAAGAGGGCTTCTTTCCTCAACGGATGAATGTTTCGCCGGTGTTCTTGGAGACGGGTGTTCTCGAGGACTTTGGTGAGATACTGGCGCCATTGGGGTCCTAGAAACTGGTCCTCGATGAACTGGAGGAGGTGGTGGTTGATCTTCGTCAAAGCGTGCGTCCGCATAGCCGTCGCTCAGTTGAGGCATATCGACTTGACTGATGGATTGCCGGAGCGGGCTGTCTCGGTACACAGGATGTTTGGTCGGTGATGTACTTGACCTGTTTTGCCACGACTGATTTTGGGCTGGCATCGGCGGAGCAGATAGTGGAGGCGTTCTAATGGGAGAAGAATTGTACGGAGACGGATTAGATATGTTGTGCGGTGAGTATGGAGTCGGTGACTGATCAAGCTCGAAGCCGGGTGAGCCTCCTGAGTGGTAGGAATGCGGCGGCTGTCCGGGAAGGGCTCTGGGTTCATACGTGTCCATTCCATAGTTACCAGGGTCCTCGTGTGGCGAAAATCCTTGTTCATAATTGTTATGATAGTCGAGAGGAAGGTGCCTTTGGTTGTGAGGTATATGCGATGGAGGTGGTTGCTCATATGGGTCGTCTGGAGGGTATTGAGGCTGTAAATCATAACCAAAATCATCTGGCGTTTCGGGTATCCGTTGTTTGGGAGGTTGTGGTGGAGGGTTGGTGCTTGAGTATCCATGGCTGGTCCACATATCAGGTGAAGGATCCCAAGGCCACAGGTCGGGGGTATGGGGACCGGAGGCGGGAGATGACTGTTCACCAGGGCCAGGCGGAAGAGGTCGTCTTTTGATTTCTCGAGGGCCGAGTTGTCGAGAACCTGGGGATGTGCTCAGCGCCTGGTTGGCCGCCGAATGTGCCTTTTCTCTTTGCCTCTTTCTCTCAGGAGAAGCCTCAGGCTTCGGTCTGGTGTCATAGTATGTTAATTCAATCCGAATATCTCCCGCATATTTGCCCTTGAAATTCAACTGATGCCAGAGGTCGTTTTGTCCGCCACCGGGCACAATCACCTCGTGGAGGTCGATCCATGCTTCACCAATAAGATCGGTTTTCTTATCATCGTTGAAGATCGAGCATTTCAACTTGTAGTAATCTGGGGAATCGTGGACGTTGAATCGGAGTTCTTGGTCCCTGCGTTTCGTCAGCAGCGTGTGAGGAGCCGGATCGTGATTCCGTTGCATACCATTTCGGAGTTTGTCCACCTCGTTTGTCTGTCTCGGTCTTCTTGGCCTCTTTTCCCAGTCGCATGGCACAATAAGGATCTTGTTTGCCCATTGTTTTCCTATTTGGAAGATTCTTTGCCCTATCGATGACGGCGACCAGGGTGCCAATTTCTGGACCATCCAGAGACATGTCGGCAAAGATCCCCGCCGTGTGGGCAGCGTTCACAGCTCTTGACCTGACGGCCATGGTGAAGAAAAGGTCTTGACTTGCCAGCCTGCGGTGTTTGTTTTTTGACCCTGCGTGAAGGCAGCCCGAGATGGTTCCAGGGCTGCGACATTCGAGAACTGAAGGGATCAATATGGAGTAGTCAGGAATACATGTCTCCCAGATTGCATGCAGGCGTTCTGAGGACGCTTGGTAGAGGATGTTAAGGTGTCAATTAAACGTCGAGAGTTCAATGTTGACGGGATGGAAAGTGGACATGGACAAGGCGCCAGCCACGGGAATTTACCCTGTCGATTTGACGGGAGGCTGGGAACGCACTGGGCGGCAGAAGTGGTTCAACAATGTACTGGCAGGGTAGGCGAGAAGAATGTTTCATATTTTGCAGCTTGCCGACTGTCGAATTGATTGCAATTGTCTTCCAACAATGCTATCCCGTGCTAGCAAAACAGTGTTGAGCTTCAATAGACGCATCTGCAGCACATCCAATGATGACTATTTAAATGACGTCGTCCTTGGCTCGCTAAACTTAGACGCACCTTACCGTTCCTGGAAGGGAGTACTAGCCACAAGTGGCTCAGTGGCTTTCATGCTTGGGCACGTGATGATCTTGTGTAATATCACATGACGGCTAACACTACGCGTAAGTAGGGGTTCTTTTCCTGTTTGTCTCAATCGCTCATTCGTGAAATAGAACCAGTATACTATGACAGCTATACATACACCATGCAACGAAGGTTCAATGCGTTAAACTGCGAGTCACCTCAAGAGCAAGCGTTTGCCGAAAGTCAGGCGAGGGGTCTCGTCCTTTGAATAATTCCGCCTAAATTTTCAAAGGGCTTGTGAATTGCTTATGCCGGAGAAGAGCATATTGATTGGATCATGAGATTGAATATGCTCCACGCATTGTTGGTCTGCATTCAAGCTGTCCTTGGTCGCGTACCTTAATTGTCTCAACCTGCCAAGGAATGGGGTGGCGCATTAAGCTGCCTTGGTGGTACCACCATCTTTTTCCACCACAATTATACGCAGACGAAGGCAGATGATAGCAAAACATCAATACCCAGTCCATCATGAATGAATTCCGCCCTCGTCAGCTTGCTGCTCACAACCTTTCCACCTTCCGCCGTCAGCCATTAGCTGAAATATCCGGCTCCCTCGGCGACTTAGGAACTTTCCTACCCATTGTCATTGCCCTTGCGGAAGGACATCAGATATCTTTGACAACGACTCTGATCGTTACTGGTGTCTACAATGTTCTCACAGGTGCCGTATTTGGCATTCCGCTGCCCGTCCAACCCATGAAAGCCATCGCTGCCGTGGCTATCCTCAGATCGCTCACCGCCGGACAGACGGCGGCGGCAGGTATCTTCGTTTCTAGTTGCACATTGCTCTTTAGCATGACGGGCCTTCTTTCTTGGTTCACGAGAGTCATTCCAATTCCAGTGGTCAAGGGTATCCAAGTAGGAGCCGGCCTGAGCTTGATCGTAGCCGCCGGAAGCAAGGCGCTCTCATCTCTCTCATGGACCACACCCTCATGGGCAGATAACTATCTCTGGATGACAGCGGCTTTCGTTGTTCTGTTTGCTATTAATCTTCAACCTCGAGTACCGTATGCACTCATTCTGTTCCTCATTGGAATCGTCTTCGCGATGATCCAAATCACCGCCGACAAACACCATCACCCTCCAGGCTTCGAGATATGGCACCCTTACATCCTTGTACCCTCCGTCAAGGAATGGAAAACCGGCATCCTCGAGGCTGGGGTGGGTCAGCTGCCTCTGACGACCCTGAACTCCATTATTGCCGTCGCTCACCTCGCTGCTGATATCCTCCCTGAAATTGAGACGCCGTCGGTCACTGCAATCGGATTTAGCGTTGCCGGAATGAACCTTTTGGGATGTTGGTTTGGAGCCATGCCAGTCTGTCACGGATCCGGCGGCTTAGCAGCGCAATATCGCTTTGGTGCTCGGTCGGGGGCCAGCATCATTTTTCTCGGCCTTCTCAAGCTCGTTTTGGGCATCTTATTCGGAGAAAGCCTTACTGACCTCCTCCACAAGTTCCCTTTCGCGCTGCTGTCAGTCATGATCATCGCCGCCGGTTTGGAACTAGCCAGTGTGGGAGAAAGCTTGAATACAACAAGGGCAAGAGATTTGAGTAAAAGGGGCAATCATCCAGGACATGTGGTTCCAATCACAGACGAGGAGAGGAAGAGAAGATGGACCGTTATGTTCGTGACAGCGGGATTGCTCGTTGCATTCAAGAATGACGCTATCGGCTTCTTGGCGGGCATGTGCTGTCATTGGAGCTATCAGCTACCTCACTCCCTTGCCCGGCTGAAACAAAGGATTTCTAGGATGCGGAATCCACTTGAGGATGGTGGAGAGCACCAAGCACTTCTGTCTCGCTGAGCATATAAGACTGTGCCTACCACGGTATTGTTCCCGCCGAATTCGAGTATGTCCCGGTCACCCCATCTGCACCTTCTGCTGCCAGTTCCGCTACCCTTATGGCCCCATGCTTTGGATGTGTTTCTTCAGTCAACTTCTGGCCGTTCAACCCAGTCGCGCGGTATCCTGGACACACAGCATTGACTTTCCAATTGGGATGTGCTTTCGCATAAAAGGTACTGAGTGCATTCTCGGCGCTCTTGCTTGAATTGTACCATATTCCGTGGTATAAGATTCCTCTGTCGAGCGTGGTTTGAATGCTTCCAAGAATAGAGCTGACAAAGATGACTTTGGGTAATTTGGACTTCTCTAGCAAAGAGGTGAGTTTGTCCGTCAACACGGCAGTGGAGGTTACATTAACGCTCAACGAAAGATTGAACTTGTCGCGCAGAGTTGCATTGTCGGGTAGATGCTGTGCGGCGGTGCCTGCGTTGTTGACGAGGATGTCTAGTTTGCCAAAGTTCTGGTCGATGGCGAGATAGCAATGCTCGATAGACTCATCGTCAGTGATGTCCAGTTGAATGGGATTGACATTGATCGGTGCACCCATGCTGGCAACAGCAGCTTCCCCTTTGACTGTGTCTCGACAGCCCATCAGGACCTGGAATGTGCGGTTTTCGGACGCGAGTTTCTTGACAATTTCATATCCAATGCCAGTATTCCCTCCCGTCACTAGAACGATGGTCTTTTCGACGGCCGCGATGCTTGAAGGGTGGTGAAGGAGACCCGGTCGAGACATGTCTGCGGTATTGTAAAGTTTGGAATGGGGTTTGGGAATTGATGGGAAGACAAAGAAGAAAAATATCCCACGACTGAATCTTCGCTAAGGCAACCGCCAAACAATTTCGGTCTTTCTCAGCGGTTAATGTCCATTTTCTGTATCTTTTATCTCCGACTAGTCCCGTACACCGATTATTAGCCAGACTCTATCAACAATTGATGGATTGGATGTCCTCGATCTGGCTACTCCAGCATGGGGGCCGATTCATTAGGGGACGGTGCCGGTCAACGGCGGTATCCAACGGGGATAGAATTTTCGCGAGGGAAGTCCTTGGTCGGAAGCGGAGTGGTTTCAGACCGAGTGGAGCGGGGCACATATATGCATAGAAAATGGAGGGTGATGCACTTACAGTAACTTCAATGCCGACGGATGGATCGCATTGGGCAATACTTCTCCAGCGCGCGAGTCCTGATCCTCAGCCTGATGGAATTCGAGAAATTATAGCACCCCCCCCCCCCCCCCCCAACACAAGGGGGATCACGTTAGAAAAATGTTTGTTGTGATGACAATGATGGTTTGGCCTTTCCAAGCCTCATCGAACATGGTATCACTATGATAACAGCACCAACTAGAAGACCTATTGCCCTCGCTAGAGGCATGTGTAAGGAGGCTGTCTGAAGGGTATCGAACTCTCATCATGACTGACATCGAACCTAGGCTCATCGTCTTATTCATCAGCTCTTAGTCAGGGAGGACCCCCGGCGTGTGAGATAAATAACTCGCCCTTATTGGCACTTAGCCTTAGCCCTCCACTCTTGTCGTGACCTCATTCACCGGAGCTACTGGTCTTCCTGTCCGAAACAAACTTCTGATATTCTCGAAACACTCCCTTTCCGACTTCATAAACGCGACATCCGTCAAACCACCCATGTGTGGTTGCAGAACCACCTTGTCGCTCGTCTGGAAATAGGGGTGGATGTTTGGCTCGTTGCGGAACACGTCCAGACCGGCCCTAGTGATTTTGCCAGACTCGAGCGCTTCAATCAGAGCTTCCTCGTTGACGACGGCGCCACGCGCAGTGTTGACGAAGAAGGATCCGGGTTTCATGGCGGCGAATTCAGCGTGAGAAATCAGATTTGTTGTCGCGGCATTCAGGGGACACGATATTGAGACTACATCGGAACTGGAGAGGAGGGAGTGCAACGTTGGGCAGTACGTGGCGTCGTATTGCTTCTCCACTTCTGGAGGGAGTTGGTTGCGGTTATAATATTTGATCTTGAGGTTGAAAACTCTAGCTTTTGTTGCAATGTACTGACGTCAAAGGTTCTCGTCAATATCGCTTCAAGATGGAATGGGTGGCCAATTCATACCTTGCCAATCGAACCCATGCCCACGATTCCAAGAGTCAACCCCGTGGGGTCGCGACTAGGAACAATCCCCGTCTTCCAAGTCCCCTCCCTCGCACCCTTTTCCGCTCTCGTGGTATCTCTGAGGACAGCCAGGGTGAGAAACACTGCCATATCCGCAGTGGCCTCGGCAACTGCATTCCGTGTGTTGCAGAACCAGATATTGTTCCGCGTCATCCAGTCGACGTCGAACTCATTAAATCCTGCGGAGGCAGAGGCAATGATCTTACAATGAGGTATCAGGGCACCAAGAAGGTCCTCGTCAAATGGCTCGTACGGAGGGGTACCCATGCGAATGATCAATGCATCGACTGGACCTGACTTCGCGACAACGGTTGGAAGTAGTTCCTGGGTTTCCTTCCGGTTGGTCGCATCCAGGATCTGCATTGAGCCCACGTAAGAGGCGTGTCCAGAAAAGGTCGTGGTGTGAGCTGGACTTACCTGAAAGTTAAAATCCTGTTTGAATTCATTTAGAAAGTCTTGTCCAACATATTTTGGATCTCCCAAGGCAACCACTAGTGGTTTCCGGGTTGCTTGTGTGGTGGACATGCTGAAATCAAGGACCAAAACCCTGAGAGTTCGTCCAAGGTCTGACAGACGGGTTCGGCAAAGTGCTGATACGTGTCGACTGAGTGGTGGGCGAAAGATTGACTCGAGATTCAGTAGCAATGAAATGGTGTTGATGCTATTAACAAATCAAATCACAATGCCCATCTCCGATCAGAATTGTAAAGAAATACGGACTTCTCCGGAAGGTCGTAGAACTCATAATCCAACTTGTCTGGACACCGAGCGAGCAAAAATCTCGACATGCGGGATGCTTGAGGATTCCAGCGGCCCTGAATACAGCATGAGTGCCCAGGCCGAGATGATAGCGTCACGAACTCATCATAGCGCCGATTCTCCACCTATGTTGAAATCGCCGTCGGTAGAGAGGTTGACATTCCTGAGAACCCTTGGACCGTTGCTACCTTCCATGAGTACATTTACCGGCCGTGTCCCTGGTTGCAATTCTCTCCAGCGCCAGCTCCGAATCAGAGTGCGGTCCATATCGACGCCTTCCATGATATCAACCACCCACTTGCCAATATTGGGAAGATATTTAAAGGCATGACCACTTCCCCCTGTAGCAACCATCACAGACTTTTGCTGGGGTAAGTTGTCAATGACGTAGTGGTTGTCGAAAGAGTCAGTGTACCAACAGAGCCGAGTAAGGTCGATGCCAATTCCGTTTTCCGCCAGTTCAGGAAGAAAGTCCGCCAGGAAACTTTTGATAACTTTCAACGCCTGTTTGGGTATTTGTGTAATCTGTTCTCCGGAAGTATACCTGGTCACAGGAACGCTACGCTCCTTGCCGTCTTTTTGAAACTTAGGATTGGTGTATTTTGTCCCTCGGTAGCCGATTTTCATATAGCCTCTCCCATCTCGTGGGAAGCCATAGAGTCCACCTTCTGCCCCGTCCCTGACTTTGTAGGTCCAAGAGGGAAACTTGTCCGGACCAAATCGTTCGGAAAGAGGAGAATCTGACGGTATTTTGAGCATCACAACGGAACCAGCGGTAGTTTCGCAGATTCCATCCAGCTCTGGAAGCAACGAAGGCGTCCACCCTCCACAAGCCATGATGATCTTCGACGCAAGATGACACTTCTGGTCTTTCGTCCGAATTCCGATGATAATCCCGGCATCATCGTAACAGAAGGCTTCGAATGCACCGGAATTGGGCCCTAGTTCAAGATTGACTCCAAGCCATTTGGCTTTGTGTAGAGCAAAGCGACAGGCCTTGTCAGCAACGGCGACTCCTCCAGTCGTATCGAGAACACCGAGGTAGCTCTTCCCTCTCACCTTCCGTAGGAAAGGATCAATGGCAAATCCAAAGCCCTTGCGATTAGCTATTTCAACATGCCGACTTTCCGTCGTAATAAGCTGTGTATCGGGAAGCCCCGCAGCATTCATATTTCGAATGGTTGCGATTTCAAATTCTGGTAGTTCGTCTTGATCGGTCAACGATAGGTTGCCATTGTTGATAAAGACTTTGTCCGTCCGTTTGAAACCATTGGGCACACATATTCCATTGCTGATCTCTTCGTTCCACGTATTCCAATGTCCGATGGCTTCTGTGGAAAGATCTTGATATTCTGTTTGTGTCCCGTACGCTGAGCGAATTATCTTGTTCATGTCTGGCGATCCAACTATCGTCAATTCGGAGATCTTCTGAAGGACAAATTGTAGGATGTGAGGACTTAGGCTCACCAGATGAAGCAGAGTCGCACTCATTAATGTAGTCATATTCATGTACTTCATATGGTTGTGTGTCGAATATCGTGACTCTTGTGTAGCCTCGTTGTGCAAGATGAATTGCGGTGCTCAGCCCGAATACCCCAGCACCAACAATGATGATTGAGTCTGTTTTCTGTGGACGGGAGGCCATGTCGAGACGGGTGAATGTTGGATTTACAAATTCTGCACGTTGGATTTCCGAAACAGTAAAATGAAGCGAAGCTTTCAAGGACCATCCAGCTTGTTGCTGGGTCGAATACGGCACGATTGACGTACGCAACGTTGATCGTGGTGGATAGTGCTATCATACGTGAGGGCTTATCGAAGTTGATGTGACCTTAGCTGATTTAGTCAGCTCTATTCCCCTTTTTCTCCGCAGCCTTCAATCAAGCGAATTAAAGGCGACCACAATTGTGCGGGGAGTGTTTGTTTGGAGAGGTCAGCCAGTGGCACCACTCTGGACACGTCCATATACCATTACGGATTCCATTTCTTCCAGTAGCATATTCCAAGTCCGCTGATCTCCATATCTCGTTCAAGCCAATACATCTGCCGCCTATTCAGATTCCATGTCGTTGCGCGGTAAAGTCATCGCCATAACTGGAGCAGCATCTGGGATTGGATTGCAGTTGACCAGGCTTGCGGCCTCTCGCGGAGCAAAATTGGCGCTGGCTGATATTCAACCAGGGCCATTGGACGACATTGTCAACGAGATAAAATGCTCCGGAGTTGAGGTTGTTGGAAGTCGTTTGGATGTGACATCCCACAAAGAAGTGGACGACTGGGTCAATGCGACCGTGAGCCATTTTGGAACCATCGATGGTGCCGCAAATTTAGCGGGAGTCGAAGGTGGAAAGAAAATGGCAGCCATGTTGGCTGATGTTTCGAATGAAGACTGGGACTATATATTGTCAGTCAACCTGACGGGCCTCATGTATTGTGTCAGGGCTCAAGTCAGGGTGATGCAGGCAGGAGCTTCCATTGTGAATGCTGCCGGCATCTCTGGGCTGATAGGCCGACCCGGAATTTGCGCATACTCAGTCTCGAAGCATGGCGTGGTTGGGCTGACAAAGACAGTGGCGAAAGAAGTTGGATCGAAGGGTATTAGGGTCAACGCTGTTGCGCCGTGAGTATTTGAGATTGAGCATCTGAATGAACAGAAAACGATTGAGCCTGACACCACATATTGCAGGGGGCCCGTTGATACGCCAATGCTTCAGAGAATCTTTCAGGCGTCTGACAGCACATATCTTCCCTTCACCAGCACATATGCAAACATGCCTCTGCAAAGAACAGGTCAAGCAGAGGAGGTGGCAAACTTGTTCGCCTTCTTGCTCAGTGACGAATCAAGCTTCATAACAGGAATTGTCTGCCCATGTGACGGTGGAATTATGGCCTGAGGTACAGTATGGATGTAGTAAAGCATTAGAATCATCGAGGTCTGAGGGTTTTATCTTCAAGAATTTCCCTCTTATGGTCGTTCGGGAAAGCGAGTAAATCTCTGGCTCAAGCCGCGGTGTTCGTTTGAAGCCGGCGTCAACTTGTCTTCTCGTGTTACACGCTTGTATATCAGTGTTCATATCGGAGATTTCGGTATCTGAGTCTTCATAATGACTGATCATTGTAGAAATCCTGCACCAGGTTAGAAAGGAAAGGATGGTCGGGCATATTTGGCCACGTGACTGAAGCCAGAGTCTTACGGAGGACTTGGCATGTTTGTCTGGTTTCTCCAGCATTTGTGTGTTACACGAAACATGGACGTGACTCACAGACACTCAGCTTTGCGATCGGCAGGGATGGTATTCAGCGGGATTACTTCTCCGAAAGGGGATAAGTTTGACGAATTCGAAGACCCAAAAACACTCGAAAAGGAGGATTGCTTATCGTGCCGAGTTATAGGTCTGCAGTGAAGATTCGGAATCCCAATTTCAGGGGCTGATGTTCTGTCCCAGGTTCAACTGCCTTTGTATCACTAGGGGGCTACACGTACTATTCGGGCATGCAACAACTCCGAGCACAGCGAAAAGCTATCGAACTCAGCAAATCAAAGTACAAGTACGGCTCAAGGCAACTGGGAATTCTCTCTTTGTCGGCTACCCTTGCTGGACTGGGCATCTATCGGATGTTCAATTGACCCCGTCCAGAAATCCAGAGGAATGTGTCCACGACGTCTACCCAAAACAGGCCGGAGATTCCAATAGAAGTCGGATTATTAAGGCTGACATCACAATAATCTGTAATCAGAGTACCCAGAGGCTTCTCGAAGGGTAGATGAAAGCGCATGAGGTTAGCACAATGAGAAGAGTGGACGGCTGCATCGGTTCGCAATGGAGGGACGAGATCCCTCATTGCTATCATCCGATATCTGAATATGTTCATACCGAGCGTATGCATGTATATATACTGTATGATTGACAAAATTACGCTTATGCTGGTGGTCATGTCATCATAAGATTACCGTACTTCCGTACCAAAATCTAAAAGCTCCTTCGGAACAATGCTGAACATTCATCTGGCTTGAAGATGGCGGTATCATGACAGACGCCCTCGCTTGCTGCTTCCAACTCCATCCCGAGGTCCAATATTGGATATGTCAAAGAAATCAGGAAATTGTAGTTTTCGTTTTGTACCTGTCGTAAATGTAAACTCTCGGCTGGAAGATTTCGTGCTGTGTCGTTGATTGCCGTGCCTGTGAGGTGTTCTGCTTCCACGATTGTTTAATCGGATGGTCGCATTTGAAGAAGTCGAGGCTGAGGGTTGAATTTCGGACCCGGTTCCGTCGTCGTCCGTTTGCATGTCGTCGGAGCCTTTTGCGGTGGAATTCCCCGTAAAATGAAACATAGGCGTGGAGGTGATCTGTTCACCAGTCGTCGAAGTTTGAGGGTCATCTGTTTGGGTGGCGGATTCCACCTTTGCCGAATCAGCTTGGGTGGTTGTAGATTCCGTCAACTGCTCTCTTGTTGGCGAAATACTTCGAGGTCGTTGTCCAGCTTCACTTCTCTCCTCATCACTTTCGCATGGTTGTTGATGAGCCGATCCGTCGTATCGTTCTGTCGCCCACTGCCTCACTCTCCATCCTTCACCATCCCCCAGGCCGAGATTTTCCCGGTCCAGAAAGCTCAGCAGATCCTCCAAGGCTTCTTGATAACCAGCCTGTCGGCTGATATTTTGATCCGTGACAGCGGACTTGTAGAGGTTCGTGACGGAAAGGGCGGCAGTTCGGAAGGCTTGAAGAAGTTGCTCCGGGGGGGCGGGGTGGGTAGAGGTGGACGACGGTAATGAGGTGTTGAGAGACCTCATCGAGTCCATGATGTAGTCAAGACAGGACTTTTCAGAGTGCTCAAAATATTCTCCCCTTTGCTTGTAATCTAGTGAAGTTGATGTTGACGTTGGCAGCTCGATGGTGGACGGAGAGGGTTTTCGCCGAGGCGGCTAGCCAGCTGGCAGACCACTTGCGTTCGAGGGGCAAATAAAGAAAGAATATCTGGAATAAGGAGGGACCGTAGTCGAGCGGCAGACAAATGTTGTCGTCCAATCCAAGAAGTCAGGACTGGACAAAAGACCGAGAGCGTTTGAGGCCGATAGAGGGACGACCGAAGGACAGTTGCACGCAAAACCTCAAGTCAACAGGTCACGGGGAGAAGCGGCCGCTCGGAAACCTTACCAAGAGCACTCGCTCATTCAGGCAAGTTGGCCGAACTAATTTTTGGGCAAAATGCGTGTTTGCCTGGCCAATCAGCATCCTGAATTGCCGGAACCAGCCAACCTGCGCGTGCATGAACTTGCCCTTCTTCCCTCTCCCCATATCTTTTACGTTCTTTCTCTTCTTCTCTCCTTCAACACGCCTCCCGATTACACGCGATTTTCTCATCGCGCTACTCTTCTCTTCCAGGCTTCACTCATTCTTCCTCTTTGTACAATCTCCAGACGGTCGCGTCTGTGGCATTGAGTGAACTATTCTGCGACCCGGGCCTTGTCGGCCGACGACCCAAATGGCACCCTCAAAATTGCAACGATCCGACTCGGAGACCTCTTCAATAGCCGACACGCCCATGACCGGCGCTCATGAGTATCTGAATCCGCGCCGACCGTCTTTTGGACATCTCAATCGACCCATCGACGATACGCCAGACTTCACAGATTCAGACACGAACCCCAACACCACCGCCAGCAGTGTCGCTGGAGATCCTCCCGCAACCGATGGCCGGAAGAGACGATCAGAGGCATTTCAATTACGAAAGAGCATCCTGGGAAAGAAACACGGCCAACTCGATGAATCCAAAGAAGATGACACTCTCCGACGATTCAAGTATCTTCTTGGACTGACGGACTTGTTCCGCCACTTCATTGAGACCAATCCCAATCCGAAAATCAGACAAGTCATGGCGGAAATTGATCGCGAGAACACGGAAGAAGCTACCAAAGCAAAGAAGGGCGTATCTCGCAAGGGAGGCGCAACAGCAGGGAAGGGCAGAAAGACGGAACAGGAGGAAGATGCAGAGCTCCTGCGTGATGAGAAGCGTGGTACGGCGTCCCAGACGGTCTTTCGAGAGTCACCTGCATTCATCAAGGGTGGGGAGATGCGGGATTATCAAGTGGCCGGCCTCAATTGGCTTATTTCACTTCACGAGAACGGCATTTCTGGCATTCTGGCGGATGAAATGGGTCTGGGCAAGACCCTTCAGACCATCTCCTTCCTCGGGTATTTACGGCACATCTGCGGGATCAAAGGCCCACACCTCATCACCGTCCCCAAATCCACATTGGACAACTGGGCTCGAGAATTCAAGAAATGGACACCCGACGTTGATGTTCTCGTGTTGCAAGGGGCGAAAGACGATCGCCATGCCCTGATCAATGAGCGACTGATTGACGAGAAATTTGACGTGTGTATCACGAGCTACGAAATGATCCTCCGAGAGAAGTCTCACCTGAAGAAATTTGCCTGGGAATACATTATTGTGGATGAAGCGCACCGAATCAAAAACGAAGAATCCTCTCTTGCGCAAATCATTCGCATGTTCAGTTCGCGGAACCGACTTCTCATCACCGGCACTCCTCTGCAGAACAATCTTCATGAATTGTGGGCTCTGCTCAACTTTCTGCTCCCGGATGTCTTTGGAGATGCTGAAGCATTTGATTCCTGGTTTTCAAGCCAAAATGAAGACCAGGACACGGTCGTCCAACAGCTGCATCGCGTCCTGAGACCTTTCTTGCTACGAAGAGTCAAGAGCGATGTCGAGAAGAGCTTGTTACCAAAGAAAGAGCTTAATCTTTATGTGGGAATGTCGGAGATGCAAGTCCGTTGGTACAAGAAGATCTTGGAGAAGGACATCGACGCCGTGAACGGTGCGGGCGGCAAGCGAGAATCAAAGACCAGATTACTCAACATTGTGATGCAGCTTCGAAAATGCTGCAATCATCCATACTTGTTCGAAGGCGCCGAGCCGGGTCCTCCTTACACTACCGATGAACATCTGGTGTTCAACTCGGGAAAGATGATCGTCCTCGACAAGATTTTGGCCCGAATGAAGGAGGAGGGAAGCCGAGTTCTCATTTTCTCGCAAATGAGCAGAGTTTTAGATATTCTGGAAGACTATTGCGTTTTCCGAGGCCATCAATATTGCCGAATCGACGGCGGGACTGCTCACGAGGATCGAATCGCCGCGATCGATGAGTACAACAAGCCAGGGTCTGAGACATTCGTTTTTCTGCTGACCACTCGCGCGGGAGGGTTGGGAATCAATTTGACCACCGCCAACATTGTTGTTCTTTATGACAGCGATTGGAATCCTCAGGCAGATCTCCAAGCCATGGATCGTGCCCATCGTATCGGTCAGACCAAACAAGTTCGAGTATTCCGTTTCGTGACGGAGAATGCGATCGAGGAGAAGGTCTTAGAAAGGGCCGCTCAAAAGTTGCGGTTGGATCAACTTGTCATTCAACAGGGTCGCGCTCAACAACAAGTCAAGCAAGCCGCCTCCAAAGACGAATTGTTGAATATGATTCAGCATGGGGCAGAGAAGGTCTTTGAGACTAAAGGCTCAACTGGCCCTCTCGATGACATCGATGAGATTTTACGACGAGGCGAGGCTCGAACGGCAGAATTGAATGCCAAATACGAGAAACTTGGGATCGACGACCTCCAGAAGTTCTCGTCGGAAAATGCTTACGAGTGGAATGGCGAAGACTTTACGAATCGTCGGAAAGATATCGGCCTGAATTGGATTAATCCGAGCAAGCGTGAACGTAAAGAACAATCTTATTCAATGGACAAATACTATAAACAGGCATTGTCAACTGGAGGCAGACCTGCGGAGACCAAGCCGAAGATCCCTCGAGCGCCAAAGCAAGTCAACGTTCACGATTGGCAATTCTTTCCGCCCGGCCTCCAAGAGCTGCAGGAAAAAGAGACGGCTTACTATCACAAGGAAATCGGGTACAAAGTCCCTCTTGCCGAGGGCACCGAAGAAGACTTGAGCGACCGAGAGGCAGATCAGCGACTCGGTCAGGATGAAATCGACAATGCCGAGCCGCTTACTGAGGAAGAGAAACAGCGCAAGGCTGAAATGCAGGAGCATGGGTTTGGTCACTGGAATCGACGAGATTTCCAACAATTTGTCAACGGGTCGGCTAAATTTGGACGCACCAACTACGAAGGCATTTCCACCGAGGTTGACAGCAAGGATCCTGATGAAATCGAAGAATATGCACAGGTGTTTTGGAAACGTTACACAGAAATCGCCGACTATGACAAGTACATCAAAACTATTGAAGCTGGCGAAGAGAAACTTCGCAAGACTAATCTTCAGCGAAAGATGCTGAGGAAGAAGATGGAGATGTATCGTGTTCCGTTGCAACAACTCAAGATCAACTACACGGTATCCACGACGAACAAGAAGGTGTACACGGAAGAAGAGGATCGATTCTTATTGGTCATGCTTGACAAACACGGCGTTGATGGAGAGGGCTTATATGAAAAGATTCGAGATGAAATCCGAGAAAGTCCATTGTTCCGATTTGATTGGTTCTTCCTCAGCAGAACACCGGTCGAGATCGGGAGGCGATGCACCACCTTGCTAAATACCGTGTCACGGGAATTTGGAGATCCAGATGAGAAAATCACCAATGGCCACGGCCCCGGCAAAGGACGAGGACGTGATCGAGACGATGATGAAGACGAAGAAAATGATAGCGAGGCTGCGCCTGTCAAGAAGAAGGCCAAGAACGGAATTGTGGTACGTATTGGACGATAACCCACTGGTCAGCCGACGTTAACAGGATCAGAATAAGCCTGTCAAGGCTGTCAAATCGGGGCGGGGTAGTAAAGCTACTTCGCCGGCGACTTCTAGAGCCCAGAGTGTGTCATCGACAACAGCCCCTACCAGTCGATCCAAGGGAAAGAAGAAATGAGTGATTAGCAAACTGATTGTCCATTGGAGGCTTAACTGTTTCCAGATTATGACAGCATGTTAGATGGTTACTTGTGGGGCTTTTGCTGGCGATGGAAAATCTGTACCCTTTCATCCGGGGAAATGGAGGCTATGGGCATACCGTTCGGAAAGACACGGGTGGGGGATCTCACGACTTCGACACGAGCATTTACATCGCGGTGGAACACTGAGCATTCAGAGTATGAATTTAGACCGTGTAGAGTAGTATCAGAGGCAACAAGAAAAAGATGCACAATCTTCATTCCCAAGTCCGGTTGGCTCTTCTCGACGGAAGAGTTTACCAGGCAACAATCAAATTACTCCACGGCGACAAGGAGAGCCAAACCCAACTTGTCGTGTATAACGTTATGCAACAAGAAATGACAAGACTGTATAAAAAATGGTATTTAGATCGCAAGCGCCAAACCTGTATTCCTGTACCATTTATTTCGAGTTTACCTGTTCCGACCTGATCGAGCCAAATACTTCCGTACTCCACCTTCGAACACGGTTCACACGTCTCTTCCTGACATCTTGCTGAATAGTCACAACATGTCACCCATCTCGTTGAAAGCCCTCTCTGTTCTGCGCATGCTCGTTGGCACCTCTTGCCTTGTGATCCCTCGACAGATCGGCCCTCTGGTGGGCGTGAGCGTCGCCCCTGAAGCCGTGGTCTTTGCTCGTCTGGTCGGGATCCGCGATTTCGTACTGGGTGCTTACCTGTGGAAGAGGGTGCGGGAATGGGAGGCCGCGCAGACTGTCGGAGGCACAGAATCACAGCGAGCACCACTGATTCACAAAAGGACGTCGGGCCTTGAGTATGGAAATATTACCTCTGGCATTCCGCAAACTGTCCCAAATTCCGAGGCCTTTGAAGGGCCTACAACGACAACGCTTCGACAGAACATGTGTAATGAGAATCTCCGCTCAGCGGTGTGGTTAGGACTGATCTGCGATGGCGTGGATATTGCTAGCTGCCTTGTGTGTACAATCGAAGGCAACCTGTCCGACCTGGCAAAGATCACGTTGGGAGGTGGTGCTTTTGTTGCTGCAGCTATCGGGCCACAGCATTTGTTGTAGGCTTCAATCCTCATTGAACGCTCTGGTCCCTTCAGGAGTCATACACCGGAGAATGCAATTGGAATGGCTAATGTCGCCCCGTTGATGTACTCCTCGTAGGATGCATTTCTTACGGGGTTTCGGGTAGGGAGTGGCCTAGTGTCATGCATATCCTTTTGCTTTGGCGAGGAAAGCAGATGTGGTCCTGCTAGAGAACTCTTGGAGGCGAATCCGGAATCACTTCGAATGTAGAGACACAGCAGAGCCATTAAAAGGTCTCCCCCATAAATCGCATTGACCAGGAGCCTCAACTTGAGGAGATCCTTCCGGCTGTGCGTATTCGCTTCCATTTTCCTCGCTTGGCCTGCAAACGCACGGCTAGGTAATGTAAGCTGAGAATTGTTCTGCTCGAGCCCAATCCTCGTGCCACCCACGCTCATCAAAAATTTGAAATAAAGCCACAACTTTCTCTTCCACACATCCTCCACTTCTTACCCCGAAAGTTCGAATACAGTTTGCATCTTCGTCAATTAGCTCGAGCCATTTCGGATCTATTCATGACGCTTCACTGCGAGCTAGTTCAGTTCCAAATAGTCTGCGACCCATTGCGCGTTACATAGGTTTGCTCTTAGTCCCTTATTGAAGCTCGATGAGGGCGACTAAGGAGGTACCTGGTTATCATCGAGGAGATTCGCATTATTGTCGCAGTCTGAAGGAATTGGGGCAAAGAATTTCAGAGCTGAAGGAAGGTTGAACGTTGACAAAGGTGAGTAATTGCCCTCAGGTCTGCGGTAGAGAGGGAATTGGGAGCGAGTTCAAGCCTCTGGGCAAAGTTTAGTATTAACGACTTCAGAAAACAGAAGAATTAAGAGATCGGCGGGCGTTCTAACCTTTAGGCTCTGTGAGAGCATAAGGACCGCTAACTGGTCTGTCGAGGATATCCTTGCAACACCTGTTCCAAGTATCATGGCTCGTCGCCCCGGTCGAGAATGGTCTGCTTCTCTCAAGGAGTTCTTGATACTAATCCGATTCGCGCCTGTCCCTCGCAGTCCATTGGCCACCATTATAGAGACGCGATTGCAGGCCCCTGGCAAGGAAGTTATGCTGTCAACGTCATCCAGATGTGGGATGATACTCTTCTCATAGATCTTCCCTCTGAAATTCGTGAGCCTGGAAACCCTTTACCGTCTCGTCAACTCTAGTAGCACCTAGAAATGGTATTTTCCAGTTCCGATTGAGGCACTTGGCAATATAATCATGAGCACAAGGGGCCAATTTTTGGGTTCTGGCTTGACATATTTCACACGGCTGGTCGAGTATGGGGTGATCCAACGGTTGTCACGGGCTACACCCCCGATGCGGAAGAGGATCTCAAAGAATCTCTTCGAGAACTTGTTCGTGAAGTAGATTTGCAAAGGTGTTTCGTGTCCAAGCTGGAGACAAGGAAAAGTTAGATCCGCCTCATGATGAATCGCGTCCTTTCCATACAGCTGAGCAACTTGCACAGATGAGCTGGTTGAGAAAACCCACGTCTCTTCCTATCCGAAGAGGACAGAGGGTGCTCTCTGCTCATAGAGTCTGTCGACTAGGCTATCGTGGATGGCTAGGATACGATAGAAAAGGTGAGCCTGGAATTGTTCTCGCGTGAGCTGTCGGGTCCCGACCCTGAATAGCCATCACTATATGTTGGTAAGGCTGCAGTGTCGTGGCAAAAAGATGATGCCTAGATTGAAGTGGTATGCAAGCAAATGGAGCGCGCTGTTGTAACTCATACGAGTAGCTAGATGCAGGTGGAAGAGCGCTGCGCAAATGCAAGCTCTCGTGATTGGCCGCCGGGGGATTGAATTTCCCATCATGCTACAAACATTTTTGACCGTCCTAAATCCGAGTTTGCCTGCCATCTTCGCCTGCTTTCTTTTCATCGACACTTTTTCTTCTCCGGCTTCTTCTTATTTGTACAGTAGATTTCCCAATGGCAGAGCCTGTCTCTCTCGAGGCCTCGCGTGCAGGCCCAACTTTATGGGACCGCGTGTCGACTTGGGTTTCGGAGCACAAGGCAATCGCATATACAATTGCCGGAGCTGTTGTCGTCATTACCAGCGCCGGGGCAATCTACTACTTTTCTGGTCAAAGAGGAGTCGCACCGCCTGCGCCTACAGAAAAGAGGAAAAGCAAAAAGGAACGTCGGAAAGAAAAAAAAGCTGCCGAGGAAGCTCAAAAGTCTGGCATCGGCCTCAAAGACGGGGAAGCTGGTTCGTGAATCTTGTGGGAGACACATAGCCTTTCATTTGGTGTTGACAAATATCACAGGAACAGGACCCAAACCAGCGACCGTCGAGACCGAAGACGAACTACCAGAAATCAATGAAGCTACGGTGGAAAGCTTCTCACCTGAGGTATGGCTGAACGAACAAGATGGCGCACTCGTGCACAGGGTTGATAATAGCTAGGAAAGGACAACATCTGCTGGCAAACTGAAAGCCGCGGGCAACAAAGCCTACGGCTCGAAAGATTACAATAAGGCGATAGAGCTTTACGGGAAAGCAATTCTCTGCAAACCTGACCCAGTCTACTATTCCAACAGAGCCGCTTGCTACAATGCCCTCAGCGATTGGGACAAAGTCCTCGAAGATACGACTGCCGCCATTTCGATGAATCCAGAGTACGTCAAAGCCTTGAATCGTCGAGCCCATGCATATGAACATCTGGGAATGTTTTCGGAAGCCCTCCTGGACTACACGGCGAGTTGCATCATCGATGGTTTCAAAGATGACAAGAGTGCCCAGAGCGTCGAACGATTATTGAAAAAAGTGGCTGAAAAAAGGGCAAAGACGATTCTCGCGAGCAAGAAGAACAAACTTCCGGGGGCCACATTCGTCTCCAATTACCTCCAGAGCTTCCGTCCGCGACCGCCCCCGCCCGGACTGGAAGAATCGGCTGAATTGGACGAGAACACAGGAAAAGGCCAGCTTCAGCGTGGACTTATTTCTATGAGCAAGAAAACAGCCGAAGGCTATGATCAAGCTGCCGCTGCGTTTAAGAAGGCCGTAGAGCTTGGAGATCTTGGTGAACATGAGGCGTTTGCTCTTAACATGCGGGCCACTTTCTTGTATCTCGAGGGCGATACGTCGAGCGCACTGGAAGATCTGACTAAAGCAGTGGAATCACAGCCATCTCTGACGCAGGCCTACATCAAGCGCGCGAGCATGCAGTTAGAGCTGGGTAACAAAGACCTGGCTGCAGAAGACTTTGAGAAAGCGATGGCACAGAACAAGGATGATCCAGATATTTTCTACCACCGAGCTCAACTCCACTTCATTCTAGCCGAATTCGCGGAAGCTGCAAAGGACTATCAGAAATCGATCGACCTTGATAAAGACTTCATCTATTCACACATTCAGCTCGGTGTGACACAGTACAAATTGGGCTCCGTTGCGTCGTCAATGGCAACATTCCGGAAATGTATCAAGAATTTCGACAAGGTGCCTGATGCCTACAACTATCATGGCGAGCTATTGCTGGACCAACAAAAGTATCCGGAAGCCATCGAGAGATTTGAGACGGCCATCGACCTTGAACGACAAACGAAGCCGACAGGAGCCATCAATGTGCTCCCGTTGATCAACAAAGCTCTAGCCCTTTTCCAGTGGAAGCAGGACTTCAAAGCAGCCGAGGAGCTGTGCGAAAAAGCACTCATCCGTAAGTTTATCACTTGACGGCGGGATTGTCTCTTGACTTACATGACCTGTAGTTGACCCTGAATGTGACATTGCGGTAGCCACAATGGCCCAACTTCTTCTCCAGCAAGGCAAAGTTGTCAAAGCTCTCGAATATTTCGAGCGTGCTGCGGAGCTCTCTAGAACCGAGAACGAGATTGTTACCGCGCTTTCATACGCAGAAGCCACACGAACCCAACTCGAAGTCTCACAAAAGTATCCTCAATTGGCGGCCCGTCTCCAGCAAGTCGAAGGGGCCGGACTCGGCGGACCTCAATTGAGATAGAGAGCCGCTGCGTTTGCGTCTGACTCTGTCATGTCATTTACGGCGAGGCTCCCTTCTCTCGTTTTCCTTTTGGGCTCTGACGGGTACATGCTAACGAGTGATCTGTACCTAATATTACTGTCAGCCCCCAGCACGCTCATCTGTGTTTGTGTGGATTCAACGCAAGATCGAGGGTCTGTGGGACGGCGTTTAATGAGGAACAAAATGGTGTATAGGAGTGTATAATAAATGGATTGAAGCCAGTACTCGCATTGTATTTTGCTGACCAGCTGCGTACTTGGATGGCCCGACATGTCAGCCTTGCGGCCGGGCAATGTGCCTGGTCTAATTAACCGTTTCGAGCATGGGCTGACTTCCAAGAGGTGCCCCTCATTGAACCAGCAGCCTGGAAATCGCAGTCATTGCCCACTCCGCTGTACAACGCCCATTAGGTTGGCTTGGTGTCTCATTCAACTCTCAAGCCTCTACCACGGTTTTCAAGAATCTCTTGTTGTGCTTCCCCTCTTCCACCTTCAGTATTCATCTCCCTCAACTCACCTCTCTTTCGACTCATATTTGACCAAATTCCTCTGTTCCAGCTACCTTGGGCCGCGGGACCAGCCAGCCTCCTCCCTTCCGGCTGCCTGCTTGAAGTCACTCCGACCTCATCACTTTGCAGCCTCTCTGGGAATGAAATAGGTTGCCATTCTGGTGGAATCGTCACACGCTCCCGCACTATTATATGCACTAGTCAACTGTGTGGCTAGTCACAGGCGACTTCAACACCTTCCGACAATGACCTCCAACGACTCGCTCTACGGTACGTTCATGGCCTTGTGAACACGTCAGCCTTGAGCCATTCTAACAAGCATACTGCAGCCACTCTCACCCTTCGGGATGTCGACGAACATGACTCTCTTCCGGAACGAACCATAATCCTCAAGTCCCCAGATTGGGAGATCAAGATCGGTCGTGGTACCTTGAGTGGCAATGAAAACCTGCACCCGGCGAAAGAAAATGCCTGGTTTGATTCAAGAGTAATGTCAAGAGATCATGCTATACTTCTGGCGAATCCATGCAGCAGAGTATTTCTCTCACGTTTCTGGTTTACCTGATCTGACTGACGGTGGCAGGAAATCGCCATTCAGGACATTGGCTCCATGCATGGAACACATGTTGCCGGAAGGAGATTGAAAGCGAACCAGCTGGAGATTCTGTCATCGGGAGATGTCGTTACCTTGGGTGCGGATGTTACGAGAGGTAGCCGTAAGTCACTACCACTCACATTTTGTCGAGTCGTAGGTTGCAGATACTGACATTCTTTCAGTTTATTTCCATGCTCTCAAAGTCATCATCACTTGGGCCTGGTCGGACGAATGGTACGATATTCTTCCCCCTCGCAAATTTTCCCTCACTGACCTTTTCGTAGCGCATCTTCTACCGATATTGCTCAGCCTATGCTCGGGAATGTGTACCGAAATTCTTTTTCTGCCGACTACAGTGAAGAAGACCCCGACTCGGAGCTTTATGATGATCGGGAGGACGAAGGGAATAAAACGGAAGAGGACCATTATGACGACAACGAATCAGAAGAACCGGAAGAACCTGAAGACAAGACTGAGGTCGCTGGAGATTCTCTTCGCGCCCAAAGTATCGAAATCGTCATCCCACCACGTACCTTCACGGTTCCCGAGTCCGATGATTCCGATGCAGGCAGTTACATCTCAGGTGAAGACATCTATGAGAAGGAAAGTCCAGCCTCCAGTCCGATTGTTTTGAGCGACACAAACGAGGTCAAGGGCGAGGAACCAGTTGAAGTCTCGGACTCTGAAGTGGAAAACGTGCCACCGACCCATCATCACCATCCAGCAAGGCCTGTGGCACACCCTGTCAACTCAAGTGACGAAACTCTCAACAGTGGACAAATCCAAAAGGTTTCTCTAACGGACGACTCTTCTGAGGACTACGCGCATGGTGAAGACGACGCCTGCCATGAAGAACTTGTTCCTCAGTCGATGACGTCCGCGGAATCAATGCCGAAGGCTCCCGGCTTGATTGGACACTTCGACCCATCCACCGTGGCCTCGAAGAATCCACTCACGATCTCCTACCATTCAGAAACTATTCGAACCCCAAGTCCATCTGATGCAGCAATGGTTAAGCCATCGATTGAATCCCATTTCTCCCCGCCATTTTCGCAACAGACGCCGTCGGCTGCAGTGTCAGACGGTGCCCCTGGTGAACCGGGTCGATCAACCTCCGCTTGGGCAGGACACAACTCTGTTTTGTACGAACCCATGCCACACGGCCAGGTTATGTCCGGGTATGGAGCACAAGAAGTCATTCCTGCTCCGCAGCTACTTCCATCCATGAGCTTCATGGACAATTGGGAGTCATCTTCATTTGAGCCAACGTACCTTTTTCAGGACTCATCATCCTTCTTAACGGGTTCTCATCAAACTTCGCGAGTCTCGATTGCCAATATCGTTGCTGGACCTCCGACAGAAAAGCCCCTTGAGCCCAAGTCAAATTCATTGAAGCGCAAGGCCGATCAAACCTCGTCGGATTCCACTCTTGGAGATGCAGCTGGATCTCCCGAGCTTGTTTCTGCTGAGTCTGACGAAAGCGCGGCCGTGGTGGCCCAAGGTAGCCTGGGTGAGGAGAATCAAGAGAACAAAGACCAGTCGCATACTACCCCTGACCCGGTCCGGGAGGTAGCTGTGAATAAAGTGACCTCGGATGCCGAGATGCCACCACGCAAAAAGGTCAAAAAGAGCAAATCAAGACAAACCGAGGAGCGTGGCAAAGCTACGGGCAATTTCGTCAAGATTGCTGCCGCTGCAATGGCTGGTATGGCCATCGGAACCGTGGGAACGATCGTTGGTCTTGCTGCTTTGCCCCAAGACTATTTCGTCTAAGTGATATCAAAGTACCAACGGATCAAATATTCATTCCTAACGATGGCGAGTTGGCTATGATTTCTGAGCACGGGAAGAATAGTACGAACATTACGACTATACCTGATTTCAAGGCCAACAGGTTTCAAATTCTCTTCTCGTAATATCACGACCTGGATGGTGAGCTCCAAAGGTGTTGTTGGCATTCTAAGAAAGGAATGGTAAGGTGGTATTGATCAGAGCCAAAGGCTGTTATGACGGACAATTGCATGTCATATGAGCTCAGGAAAGGAAAGGACAACGTGGGAATGGGCTAGATTCTGATACGTGCTGAAGAGTTGCGAAGGTGGGAGGGACGGCGTTGTTTGCTATCATTTCAGCAAGAGGTGCCAGAGTACGGCCTTGGGGCTTTCGTTCTCAATTGCTTCTTCAATTCTCGGTTCGGCTTCGTTCAAAACTGGTACAATTCAGTAATCCAAATTGATTCATGACTGAACATGTTGTTTGTGGCCAGGGCACACTGGCCCCCCCTTCTCATTAGGTCCGATGTTGGAGCCTAAATGAGTCACCCTACCTGCTTATCCGCTATATCATGCATCTGTCCTCTGCATCACCAGTAATGTCACATATCGTGTCGCATTTCCAAATCAAACACTAATTCCGTCCAGGTCCTCTATACCTTTCTTTTCCCGTGCCTGGCCTTCTAGGGCGTGCTGTGCTATGCCGTATCGTATCATGTCGTCCTGCGCCTATCTGTCCATGCCCATCAATGCCATACTTGTTGTTGATCCTACACGCCTTCACGGCCAATATTTTCCCTCCGTACGCTATGCAATGCCGTCTTGCGCTATGCCATACCATGCTGGTCGGGCCGGGTCGTCTCTTCATGTCGCGTCATTTCGTACTATAACCCTGTCCTCACCGGTTTCCTTTTCCTATTCCGATTCCTAGGTCTGGTCCTTTCTTAAGTAAAATAGATCCATTATGGCCTCCAAGTTCGCGTAATATCGTGTCCAAATCACATCTCTCGCCATCTCGTTCCTTGGTTCTGTACGCTGGTTGCTTTTGGTGTTTTCCTCCGGTCGATATGGATTAAAATAGGCATAGTTGATTGTCTTGTGTAAACATAAAGCAAGCAACCCAAGTGTGAGTGTCAGGAAAGGGGGGGGGTGGGGGAGTTGGGTTGAACCGTGTTGCAATGTGGTGTGCTGCCCATCTGTTTTTGAGGGGGCTTCTCGCTAACTGCGTCTTTTGAATGCTGGATTTTTCATTCTTGTAGAGCTGAGCCGCACAGGGACTTGTCGGTTCTCATGAGGTATGGAAGGGATCGCTGGGTCGATTCAAAAAGACATCGTAGGATTTCGAACGATGGGACAGATGTCTGCCAGAGAATGGGGCAATATCTCAAGTCCCTAAACCTGGCCGTAGGTCGTAAAGTGTCCTGCCCAGTCCTGAGCAAGGATGTCTGTCTTGAAGATGAGTGGATGTCTCGCACCACAGCTGAACGGAGGACTTCAAGGTGGTTGATGTGGACACTTAAGGTGCAGTTCTTCTTCCTTCGGCCGCCAATGAATGCCACTCTGTGCGACATTTGGACATCAGCACCTGTAGACCTGGGCGGCATCGCGCACATTTCCAAGGGTGGTCAAACTTTCTTAGTCTCGAAGTTCACCACGTCGAATCCTTTCCCGTACCATTCCTCCCAATCCCAATCTATGCTGCGGTGATTTTCCTGGCCAAAGGCACGGATCATGGCTTCACCTTCTCTCTCAGCTTCGCTTCCAAACAATAATTTCTTGGCTCCTTCTCTTGTCTTGCTTGTGCCCCCTTGGCCCCATATTGTGCCTGCGATAGGATTTATGAATGTTCCAATCTGCCTGAAGGTCAGGCTTATTCTCTCACCCTCGAAGGCGAGTTCGGAGGGATTCTTTTCTGAGGGAAGTCGCTTGTCGGCGCGAATGGCATGCAGCCAATGTTGGTTCGTCTCCTGTCCCAGGACGAACAAGGAATTATGAGGCAAGGGAATTCGTTGACAAGGTCTTGTAAAGTCGGCCTCAGGATCATCGCCATTGGGGGTGACGGCGGACTTTTTGGTCCTCAAAGTCATCGTTCTTTGAGCACCTAAACTCAGATTCACGATTCCGGATCCACGAACAATGTCGAGAGTCTTGTCACTATGTTCCGAAATGTTGTCCTCGCTGTTGCGATACCACTGTATCAAGACGTGGTTCAATGGGTGACCGACAGCCTTTTCCGCCACCTTTCGCAGCAAGTCGACGGTGGAGTCAAAGGGGAGCAGTTCAGGCGACTCGTCTGCGGGATGTCTGTAAATTGGGAGTTGAGTACCATTCGCGGAAATCGTCCCTTGAACGGCGACCAATCGAGGTACTTCGCCTGAGCGATGATACATCTTCTGCCATTTAACAGACTTTCTGCAACAGTGGAAGGCTTCATCTGCTTCTTTCTGGCCGAGAACATCAATACAAAGCCGACAATCACCCTGTCCCATCTTGTCGTTGGGTCCAAGAATGTTGGCGGTCAGCTTCTTCTTTTTCTTAGGACCCAGTTGAAGGTTCTCTCGATTTGTTTCAGAGACCAAATCTTCACCCTGGACTTGATCGCTCTCAGAAGACACTGGATTATTCATACCAGAATCCTCGGTGGAAAGAGCCCGAACCGTTGTTGTATTTGTGGGAGGGGTAGTGGACCTGATCGAGGATTCGTGTGAAGGGCGTCGCTTCCGTGGGGGTTGCTTGTTCTGCGTTTGATTCAGTGGCTTAGGAGATCTCTTCTGAGGGGGACTCTGTTCTTTTGAAGGAGGTTTCGCCGGTCTTCGGGATGACTCACTTCTTGGGTAGAAGTCACGGCCGCCCACGGCAACCTCGTTGCTCCCCTTCAACGACGTTTCTTCACCATCCGCGGAGTCACCAGGAGGCCCCTGGTTTTCAAGCGTTGAAATCCAATCATCGATGCGTTTTCTCGACGTGTGAGACCGAGTGGTGCGAGCAGGAGGGGGGAGGCTGACTTGGAATCTCGTGGTGTATTCTTCCTCCCGAACAACGTCGCCCAGCAATCCGGCCAGGTCGTCTCGGAGTTCTTGACAGTCCACACCGTTGGCTCCCATATTGTCAGCCATCTGACGCATGGCTTCAATATGACACGTCTCATCATTGTAGCCGAGACAATCCTCGATGATTGTGACTTGAAGGCCATGACAAACCGCATCTAGAACCGTAGAATAGACGGAGATATTGGACAGCGAACCGCAAACATACAGCTCGGTGACAAGCCTGGTCCGGAGGTCCGTCAGGAGCGGCGTGTCCACAAATGCTGAGTAGTGTGATTTTAGGAGGACCCGGTCTTGTTGCGAATCAATGGCGGCCTTGATGAGATCAGGGTAATCGGCACCCGGGGAACCAGGTATGCAGCACCGGTACCTGGTGGGGGTCGAGACGGGAGCTAGAAATGCCTCACGATCGTAGGTGAGGTCGAGGGTTGGCGAAGGTGATAGGGGATCTTCGGAAGGCGAGCGAGTGTAACCAGGATCATTGAAATACTCACCGGCCTCGTCGTTTGAGTCTTGCTCTTTGATAAATTGTTTGAGGAGAATGGAGTGCGACCCAGTCACGGATGAAATGGTGGAGCGGGGCTGTTTGAACTCGGTTCCAATCCATATCACCTCCCCTTTGGCACGAAATTGGGGTACCAAAGAGATGAGATTTTGAAGAAAAGGTTGAACATTGGCGACGGGTAGCTTCCCATCGGGACTGACAAAATCATTTTGAAAGTCGAGCAGCAACAAGGCCTTTTTAGTTTCAATCGGTGGGCCGGGGGGCAAGGAGCCGAGGGGGAACAACATTATGCTTTTGGGTGACCAGCAAGGCGTCGTCGCATCATCTGGAGGAATGGTCGTATCACAGCCAAACAGGAGGCGAGAGAGAATTTTGTAAAAATGTATCCCATTGAGAAAGAGGTTCTGGACAACTGATCAAAAGGACCAGTACAAGGGGCAAAGAGGACGTGTAGGAATACGGGGCGGACCGAGATGTCTTTAATGACAGTGAACAGGCCAGCTTGAGTGGAATGGCGGTTCCGTGATGGTGATTCGGTTTGGAAATTGAACCCTGCCGGTGACGGTAGCGGTACCGAGCCCTGTGCAGCTTCGGAAGTGATTGTGGGTTGGTCCCGGGGGTTAGTCTAGGTGAAGGCGCTTGCGGCGGCAGTAGAGCACAATCAACGCTCTTGACTGGGGAATTTTTCCTTTTGGAGGGGGCCCCCAAGTGGATGACAAGTGTGGATGGAGGCCTGGTAGATGGAGCCCGACGTGAGAGCCGTGGTCGCACAGGAGGCCCACCACCAAGTCTGTGGTCTCAAAGCGTAGGGAGGAGAAGGAGAATCCGGTTAGGCTGGTGACGAAAAAATCGTGGGAGGCATGAAAAAATGTTGAAATTTCTTAGGTCGTCAATAAGGTGGTCCGTGTGAGAGAAAGCCGAGGAGGGCGTTGAGTGAGCAATCGATTAGTGATGGTCAGCCAACTGGTCGCAGATGATAAATGGTGACTTAGGCAATTGGATTGTAGTCTATCGGTCAGACTTTTGGGAAGGGAAGAGATATTAAAGATGTATGGCTAATGTATCCTCTGGGCAGATAGGCTAGCATAGCCAAATCGGGCAACCGAGAAGGATGAGATGAGGCCAAAGGCGAAGAGGCGGCGCAGTGATGTTGGTAGGCTCTTGTGGCCTGGTGGATGTCGTGCAGCTGCTGGTCAGAGCAAAAGGAGGGTCGAGTGATCAACGGAATATCAAAAGCTGACTGGCGGAGCACGAGGATGTAACTTAGTCGGGACGGGGAAACTGAAACTCAAGCGAGCAGACAAGTCAGCAGCGTGGAAAAAAGAAGGGGATATGGAGAAATGTATGCACTGAAAGGTCCAAGGTTGGCACATTGGTAAAGCCACGCTGCATGGCAGACAAGGGGGATACTGAGTTCATGTACAGAAAGGAACCAGTCAAGGACTCGAGATGGATGTTGAGTGCGTCAGGGGAAGAAAGCGGAAGCGCAAGATATAGACAAGAACCCGGTAGGTACATATAAACATGCAGTCCACATGCACATAGCCGGCATGGCAGAGCCACCACAATGATGTGCAAGAACGGAAGGTATAGGAAAGGGCAATGAATGGTCAGGATTGTATCAAGGATGACACAACAAATCAGTCAATCTGGCTTGACCTTTGGGGTAGACAATCCAGAACACTCCCTATACGCCCCTCCCACCATCCTGTCTGGATTCGAATTCCACCATGCACCACCATTTTTACCTGACCTCTGACTAAGCCTGCATTCATGCTACTCAACCAGCCTACTATGGAACTCTCCACATGGCCTGGAACTAATTCTCATGTTACATTCCCGCTTTGTATTCAGTACGAAACCGCATGTCGAGGGTACCATGCCCTTTGACCTGGAGGGTGGCCGTCCATCAATTCTTTTTCTTTTTTCCTCTTCGTTTCCTCCATTGATCGGCTTTGCCAACGCATAGCCTATGGGTATCCATCGAACAGCCGTCAACGACCAACGCAAGACTTGCGGTTTGTGCTTCGGGATTTCCTATTCCCCGCACTTGTCTGCAGGCACGAGAACAGACGGGTTCGCTCCGTCGGATTCTTCCGAAAACGACGTCTACACCATTATGTTCTTTCCGATATTACCCCAGACCCAAACCGGGGTTCTCTGGTGCTGCTGGTGCTATTTACTGTGAATCATCCCGTGAACTTCAAGGTCACTCACTGCACAGGTTCTGAATGGTCGGCCAGCATTTGCATGGACACGTCTCCCCCGCTTTGGACGGAAGCTCCCAGAATCATCGCGTGGACGTGGAGAAAATGAATTGAAAAGCTGAAGAATCCCCTAGTATAACGTCTGTTCAATCCAGGTCACTGTCTTTGTCGTCATTGTCCTCGTCATCCATCCCCATGGCTGTGTCCATCAGTTCTTTGACCTTGGTCTTAATTTCCTCGACCTTGTTCTCCTTCACCAAACAGGTATGATCATCGATTTCTTCAATAATGTAGGCATTGTTGGACTCGCGGTCAATCTTCCGCACCATGGCCATTTGGGGCGGATCACACTGAAGCAGGGCTCCCTTCACGGCTTTAGGCATGGTACTTTTCAGTAATGTCTCAAGACGGTAGAGGATACGAAAGTGAGGCGAACGGGGATGGAATAACCCGGGATGCTTTGCGGGTTTCAAATTTCGACCAAGCTCAAATTGGATTGTTGAAACTTGGACTCGGAAGAGAAATACAGTCTTGGATAAATTGATAAACATGAATTCACCAAGTGCAACGTCAATCGGAAGACGCTCTCTTTGATCGATGTTGGAAGTGAACGGGCTCAAAGGGTAATTTGAGGCTGGGGGCTCCTTGGCGGCGGCGCAGAGACTTTGAACCTGGTTGGCCTTTACTTGAAGCAGCCACGCAGGCAGTGCTATCTACCCCTGAACCAATGTCGGGAAGATGCGTTTCTTTCTCCACACTCATTCTCTCATGTTTCTGGCCCAAATGTCGTCTCCCATGCATCATAGGACTCGCTAGCAAAGATCGCCTCGATTTGTCTTCTCCGTACCCCAACGTTTCCTCCATCAAAGATGGGCAATACTATCGCATCATTGAGCAAGTCACCTAATGGTTGACCGCGAGAATACGCTGAAACACCGACCAAATTGATAGCATCCATCACTGAGTCGACGGCGCTTTCGGATCCGAATATTTTGGCTTCATAGCACAGCTCTGCCCCAAACTTCGTCCGCCCAAAACAATGCGCGGCCTTCCAAACCAAGGCCCGCGTGGCCTCACAACGAGTCTTGATCTTGATCAATAGATCTGCAACGCTCTGTTTGTGAATCATAGCTTCCTTGGAGCCACGATGATTTGTCTTGGCCCAGGCCAAGACATGGTCGAAGGCCTTTCGCATGATCCCAACTCCCATGGCTCCAACCAGGGCGGCTGAGGCGGTAAATGCCATCTCCACCACATCTGCGCCTTTTCCTGGAGGAGCCAGCAGGTTTGATTTCGGAACACGCAAGTCTTGGAAGCGGATATGAGGTCCATTCACCGCGGTATGCCCAATGGTCTCTGGGTGTGACAGGACCGAATAGGCACCGGCATCGTTGTTCGCAATATCGTCTCGTGTCACAATGATGATGGCAATCTGACCCCGGACATCTTCGGCAGGGGCAGAGCCAATAATTCGGCACAGAACACATTGTACATCAGCACCTCGGTCATCCCACCCCGAGCAGTTAGTTGCCCAAATCTACTTGTCTGTCAGCCCAGTCATCTCCTGAGCAGTACCTGGGGTTCAACTTCTTTTGACCTTTTCGCCAGAAATGACGTACTCCTCACCCTGTAGTTTGGCGACGGTTTCGAGACCTGGCGCCCCTGGTTCTGAAAAATTTGCACTCCCTCCAGGTTCGGAAAACACCAGGCTCGCAAGAGGGGAGCCCGTGCCGTCAAGAAATGGTTGAAAGAACCTTTGATGCTGCTCCGGAGTTCCTGCCATGATCAAAGGTGTCAATCCGAGACCGCTCCCCAGAATCGTCAGAGATGCGCTGGTTTCAACGGCATAGAATTCCTCGACAACCAAAGCGGCCTCTACCAGAGGGCCTCCCATTCCCCCAAGCTCTTTTGGAATCTGAGCCTTGATCAGGCCGGCCTTTACTGCGTTGTCATATATGGGCTGCGTCGAGCGAAATCGGTCCTCCCATTTGGTGAAAGGAACTCCTTGAGGCTCATACACCGACCGTGCGCTCTTGAGATTGGCCTGAGCAAAGCTTCGGATGGCATTCCGCAATGCCAATTGCTCAGGCGAGAGCTCAAAGTCAATCATTTTGCACAACTGGAACTGTTGTGGATGCAAGAAGTGAGAGCCAAATTACCACCCATGGTCGATGCTTCTTATAATTCGGCCTCGTTTAAACTGGCATTACCCCCAGAACCTGCACCGACCTGATAACACAGATAAGGAACGCTGAATGGGGCTTCAGCTCGCCGGCCTCAACCCTTCGTCGTAGAGGTGGCCTTTGGCTGGACGGAATTCCCCCGCCGATTGGCTTATCGGCCTGCGGGGTCCTCGTATTGCAAAGAAGAATTGCGGCAAAGTAAGACGCAGATGCAACGCTTTCTCCGTGGAAAGCCAGATCATTTTGCAGATGTTGCATGAGCAGGTATTCGAGCCACATGCAAAATTCGACAGGAGAACTGGTACAGTCGAGACATATACCAAAGCAGCTCATCGGTCGGTGAAGTTGTGGGAGCTCGAAACCTATGGGGTCAGCGACGACTCAGGCTAGAAAATTATATCTGAACCGGATCCGGTATTGACAGATGCCTGGCAAGGAACGTCGAATTCGAGTTCGCATTTCCCGATAACTCTCACGAAGCCCCATTAATGTTGAGATGATCGAGCGGCCGAATGGCTGCAGAATGCCCTTGCCCAGGCGGATGCTTCTCTGGCGAGTAAAGATCTCAATTGACCTTACCTGGAGTCCTCTAAGCACGCATTCATCCTTGGATTCGCGACATTGGCTGGACGGGAATTGGCAGGCTTGATTTCAAGTATTCTTTGGACCCTGAAGTCAAAGCAACCGATCTGCCACGCGGACGTTGTCATCATTGCGCATATGAACACGGAGCGAGTCCAAAGGACAATTGATGGCATGCTTCTGATGTTGAATCGATGTGAGTTATCGTCTCCCGAGATGCGAGAAAATGTCAAAATCTGCTGTAGGTACACTATCGTGGGTTGGTACTGCACAGGACCTGTGTGAGAGTGACATGCTCATTCAAATCGCTGGGGCAAGCTTGGTTGACCCATATATTCACCACTACCTCTACCACCATTGTCAACTAACTGGGATGGAATGGCTTTTTCAACCTTCATTGACACTACTCTACCAACTCCGCCATCGTACTCTCTCCCCCTTTCTCTTCGCGCCATTCCTTCCGGGACCTTTCGCCCCGTCACTATTCTTCGTCTGTATTTTCAAAGTCTTGTGACTCTCACAATGCATTGCTTTGTCTTGACCTTCCTAACATTACTCTCGCTCTTACCGCCTCACTCACTGTCTAGCGTCTTGAACATCGATGATTCATGGCAGTTCATTATCCGCCGCTATGACGGCTTTCCTTCTCCCTTTCAGCAGGTGATGGCTACCAGAATCCAGCCTCGAAAGCCGCTAATGTGATCGCACGTGGGATTCAAGAACTTCGCAGTGGTCATCGAACTGCAGGCGTCAAAAAATTCCACTACCTGCGTACTATTTTTTGGGAGAGCGGTGCGGCCTTGGATGGAATGATAGAATATTGGCACTATACTGGCGACAATTCATATCTGAATGTTACACAAAAAGTCCTCTTCTCTCAACTGGGCCCTTGGTACGACGTCAACGATCCAAATCAGGCCTTCGACGAAGGCAATGACGACCAATCGTTTTGGGTCTTTGCGTTAATGTCTGTAGTTGAATATACCCCAGCTGAACCGCTTCCCCATATCCCGTCGTGGCTCACGATTGTCCAAAAATGCCTGGGAATTCTGTCTCTCTCGCCGGAACCCTTCAGGTTGCAATGGTGGACTCCAGAGGCAGTGTCACCCTCAGAACGCTGACCATTACGACAAGAACGGCATCCCCAACGGAATATTCTTCCAACTTTCCGCAAGATTGGCCCAATTCACCGGAAATCAAACCTATGTACATTGGACATATACCATCTGGGACTGGGCACCTTGCAGTTGGCTTGATTGATAATATCTACAATGCGTTCGATGGGACTGACGAACTCATCAATGGTACGGGCATCGATCACCGCCGATAGACGTATAGCGTGGGGAGTTTTTCTCTACCACGTTGCAATGCTTCAAAACCTTACCAACGCTTGGATTGACCGGACTGCCAGTTTACTTGATGCAGCAAATACGTCCATCACTCTTTTCGAAATACTACAGATATTACTTTTTGAGCCGAATGTGAGCTTGGTATGGCATATAACACTGATCAGCCTTCGATGAAAGCATATCTTGCCCACTGACGTTGCTAGTCAACCAGACGAATCCACCAGCTACTTTTGGCAGTGTCGTTATTCACACTGCTTCTCCTTCCCCGACTGTCCCAACCACAGGTACGCCACATCCACCTAAAGCCAGTGATACAACACGTCCGCTGTACGACGGCAAAGGCCACGGAGGAATGAAGATTCAGAATAAGATTCGAAGTGTTTTCGCCGCCATCTTCGCTTCACTGGCCGTGTATCGACGTTTGTCTGAATGATCCCAGTTTGATTTATGTCAATCCGATCATGATAGAAAGGGTATGAAGGTTTCGTGACAATCGAGATACGAGAGCTGGATTTCGAGCGCGGAGTTTAGGCGCCTGCGGGTCAATCCGAACAAAGCTGGCTCTATTCCTGTTCTGTCTTTGACCGTCCCAGTGACTACGTAGTAAGTATGATCTTTTCCAGTGGTTCTTGTGCCTGAGCTCACGGCGGAATGCTCCTGCAGCTCGGGACTTGATAAAACCCAGCCTAGCAGTCGTTTCGAGATTCAACAATATTAGATTCGCGGACGGCCGGATGCAAATTGTAAGAGCGCGGTTGTCAGACAATGCAATGACGTCTGTCCAGCCTTCACATTTCTCGAAAAGTCAAGTCGAATGCGACACAGCCTGTTGCGTCATTTATGGTCAAGCGCATGGTCGTAATGCCTTGCTAAAAATGGCCTCGCGGCAATGGACCTTTTTCGACAATGATCCAGTGGATGTCCACGGAGCCCAGCTGCATATCTCTCTGCAGGCCTTTCAATGCAAGATTAGTGGAGGATCGCCACCTGGATTTCAACAGCAGTTCGAATTCGTCGAAGGACTGCGAAGTAAAGCCGAAAGGAGGAAGACGAGGTCATTTGTCACGAGGCAGCATTACCGAAGGAAGAAGCATGAGAGCAGTAAGGCTGTGAAGCAATTTCGAGACGTGCCAGAGCACGCCAGTATTAGTGGTTCAGATTAGGGGTCGACTAAATTAAAGCAGGACAACGCGGTTGTTGGAGATGACAAGTACAGGGAGTCAGATGATGCTGCGAGGCTGCCCGCAGGAACGAAGCATTACCTCCCTCTGATCGAAAGGGTCGGTGGTGGTCGAGCGGATCCGTTCAATTCCTATCCAATACCTGCGACTCGAGATGTCCATGAGCTCATTGATCATTGTGAGTGTGGCTTTTCTCCCTTCTCAGCATGGATTCGAGTGGTTAAGTCATGCCTCTAGAGACAGATTACTTTGTCATCCCATCCTCGGTCCACAGACATTGGGACAGAGCCGTTCGAAGATCTCGTTCCTGCTGGGACCTGTTCAATCTCTATCGAAAACATCATATACCGTTTTTAGGCATGTTGCACCACGCAGCGCACCATCTAGCTAAATTGAGAGGCACACAAATGCACTGGGGAGCGCTTAAACGGTTACTGCTCGAGCGTGGAGGGTTTCCCACTCTCCATAACAATTCGCCAATGCACACAAAGCTGGTCTGCTGGTGATATGCCACAAGCAAGGACATACTGACGAGGATAGGAGTTTCACAGCCCTCTCAGAGCCTACCGCGGAAGGCAATCCTGCTTACGTTGACGGATTCGCCGAGCCAGTGGCTAATTCATGGGGTTGTCCGACCACCAACTCCGAGTCTGCATTCAACCTGACCTGCAAGGAATTCATACAGTTTTTCAACACTCGAAGAAGCCAGACGTTAAAGAACCTTCCTTCGACCCCGGTGCAGCAAAAGGTGTTCAGAAGCCATAAGTTCCGAACCACGGCCCTCCAAGACGGTACAGAGCGGAGCCATGCGTTGACCAAGGTGCACACCGGATACGATAATCCCGACAAAAGACGGGCGGTCGACAACTGCCGTGTAGCATGCTTGATCTACTTGAATCTGATTATGGCTGAATATGGCGATTTTTCAGCCGTCACGGAGGAGTACCTGATGTCTTTGCGAGTGTTTCTTTATTTGCCGGAATGCATCGAGGATCTGAAGTCAGCCTTGCAGGAATGGGATCCCGATAAATTTTGTGCAGAGGTCAACCATTCGTCAAACAACATCGATCCATCGACTTCCCAGGTTCAGCAAACGGCGACCGTGTACGGAGGAACTAAAACGTCTTCCTCGCCAGACTGTCAAATCTGCCCTCTCAAACCCACGTCGTATTGACGGAGCTGTGGCACAAGTATCTCTGCCATCAAGGTGGTGTACCTCGGACGGAATGGTGGTGGTGCTAATACAATTCGTTTGGTGATTTAGAATTTCACCGTAATACACTACGGTGTAGCACAGGTGCCATCAGTGGAAATCACGTACTCCGAGTCCCTCCATTTTCTCACCGGGAGTGATTCCACGCAACGTTGACACTCTCAACCATGTCAAACCAAATCCTGCGCTCCGTGACATGGCGGCAACTATACTTAACGTGCTGTAACGCCCACCCATAATGTTGTTTAATTCTAATCACCGCAAAGTTCATCGGTGGAGGGAACCGACGAGACTCTGTCGAACTACCGTTGCTGTGTAAGTAGAACCAAACCGCTGCCTGCGCCATAGGTCGGGCCACGGAGGAGCTGCTAACTAGGCATACATAGACCCTTGCTTCTCTTCCTGACCGTCACACTTGCTGTCTGTGGTTTGCTTGAGATGAGCGACGTGGGGGCTTCGCTCGGTCTGGCCGGCCAGAAAGTGTTGGACGTCCACACGGACCCTGACCCAGGAGCGGGGGGAAATCAGCAAGAGGAAGAAAAGCTGAAGAAATACATATTCAAGTACACCACTCTGGAGGGCTATTTTCTGCAAGATGACCCCAACACCAAGGCTCAGGATTTTGAATTCATGAAGACAAATTTCGGGCTGATTCAGCGCCCGTATGACTCGGATAAGAAGCTCCCAGACCACGGTCAGGGCATGACATCCTGGCAAAGATTCGAGAATCACATCACATCATTAAACAACGCTGCAAAGAAGCGTCGACACGTATCCGGACGTTCATCCACCACACAACATAAGCTCCTTTTCCTGGGCCGCCATGGTAACGGCTATCATAACATCGCAGAACGTTATTACGGCAACCAGGCATGGAATTGCCATTACTCGGCACTCGACGGCGACCCCGACGGCGTCATGACTTGGGCCGACGCACATCTCAGCGAAGAAGGCAGACGGCAAGCAAAGGAAGTCAACGCTTTCTGGAAAACACAAATCGAAGAGCAGAAAATGAATCTCCCACAAGCTTATTATGTGAGTCCCCTCGACAGAGCGATGGAAACGGCAGAGATCACCTTCAAGGGCTTGATCCCGTCCCCAGGTTTCCAGCCAACGGTGATGGAACGTCTTCGCGAAGGATCGGGAATTCATACCTGCGACCGTCGCAGCCCAGTTTCATATATCAGACGGCGATATCCGTCCTACATCACCACCCGTGACCCCCTCCTCACGGAGACAGATGAATTCTGGAATGCAGTGCACCGGGAGCCGGACAAGGCATTGAAGGCTCGTATGAGGAAGTTTCTCGACACCCTAATGCGGAGCGAAGAGAATGAGAGAATCAGTTTCACAAGTCATTCCGGAGCGATTGGTGCCATGCTCAAGGTGCTCGGTCACCGACAGTTTTCATTAGGGACAGGATCGGTGATTCCTGTTTTGGTGCGAGTGGACAAGATTGATGTCATTGACGATAAGAGAGTGAAGAGACATGGCGGCAAGGTTGAAGGCGGCAAGCATGCACAGCTCGATAGTGCTGCTGCTGCTGCTGCTGATGACGACGACAATGAAGATAATGAGGTTGAAGACCATGAAGATGATCAGTCAAAATGGCCGACCATCCCGTCTTGTCCCGCCGACATGGATCTTGAGAATATCGGTCGCCAGCGGTGGGGGATGGGTCTCGACAAATATCTCGAGGGAGTTGAAGATGGCACTCTGAAGCTGGAGGAAGTTGCTTTTCGATAGGTTGGATAAAACCCCCTACGTCTCGAGGTCAAAAATCCAGACATGTAATTTGTGTGGTTTGTGAAGGGCTTAATTCGGGAAAGCCATGTTCTCTGATTTATGGTCGGAAAACGTCACGGAAATAGATTTACACGAGACGATGAGAGGGCGCATGAATTTTCCCCCAGTTTGATTATACAATCTTCAATATCATTTCCAGCATGTTTTTTAATTCTTGGGGACAACTCAACACCTAGCCCAGATGGCAAATGGTGGAAGTCTCTCTAGGTACTAAGCATCTCAATTTGGTGCCGATGTCTGTTCAGCACTGGGTACAAGATATTGTTTCCCCTTGCCATCGCAGGCGGGCTTCTACAACTGCTCAAGGATCTTGCTTCCCACATCGCTCACATTTGTCCACCAATACTTCGGTATCGTCTGTACAAGGATTAATCGATATCTGAAGCCAAATACGGGAAAATTACTTACCTGAATGACTAACATGCCGTCCTCGATCAAAGTTTCATGGTATGTCCCATTCTGCAATGTATCCACGACGCGAAGCAGGATTTCCTTCTTCGAGATTCCATCCTGGAATCCCTCTTGAAGTAGATCATCGCCCTTGAAGCCAAGATACTCTAATTGGTACTTTAGCCCTTCGAAGTACTCTAGAGTGGCTGAACCGAAGCATTTGTCCCAATCAGATCTAATTTCCTCCTCGGCTTGGGCGAAGACATTGGCATTGTTCTCGAAATTGGGATTCAGCTTGATATCAGGGATGCCAACAAGATTTCCAATGGCTTCTTGCACAGCTCCAATCGCCGGATCATAGTCACTGCGTACCGAGTTTCTAGCCACAATGTTGAATGCGCTTGCGCCATTCGACGATGCCGCGGCGGACTTAATTGCTTCTTGGAAATCTCGGCTCACATCTGACGCGTTGACGGCGAGCCTTCCATCTGCAAAGACAAGTCGAAGTATTCCATCTTTGATTTGCATTCCGCCATAGTTGAACTTCGTGTCTTCCTGAGGAGCGAGCTCCAGTTGATGCTTGGAACAGAGAGAATTGAGCTCGGCCTTGCCATCATCGCCATAAGACTTGACAAACTCCTCAAGGTTATAGCAGAATGGGTCAATGTACCTATTATCGGTCAGATATCACCTGTTCCGACGAGACATCCCCTTCCGGTGCAACCACACCATGTTATCACGGTTCCGATTCTCGACTTGTAAGACTCGTCGTCCGTGCAAACGTACAACAGGTTAGGATTGGTTGTGATGGTCCAAGCCTCGCCTAGAATCTTGGAGATCTTCTCTTCATGCTCAGGCTTCTTGGATTCCCATTCATCGCGCACTGGACAGATCAATCAACACGTCGACTACTCTGGAATGCTCTCCCTACCATTCTTACGAACCGCCAGGGCCAATTTTTCGACGGGTTGCTTTGTAGCCATTGTGAACAGTCCTACAACCTGGGTTGAGCTCCGTTCCCAGTGGAGGATCACGGACTTTTATGTGGTCTCACTTCATTATGCTTCATCCTCCATACGAGATGGTCTGGATAGGGCTGGTCCGGCGTCGCCACGAGGGAGGTGGACCGGAAAACAGACCCTGCTGGCAAGTACAAGCTCAATTGGTCCGTTTCCTTAGATCGATTCAGTCTCGCGATTTAGACCTTGTCGGCTTTGATTTCAGGGGGGCCGAAAGTGCGGTGTGTTCGCCTTTGGCAAATGGAAAACTGTAAATATCGTATTTGGCGTGTCGTTCTGTCTTGGTCGCACGAAATTTTGGTACGGATTGAAAGGCCCAAATTTCGCGGAGGCGGATACAATGGACAAGAATTTGAGATGCTTTGTGGCATTGCGACCGACACGCCAAACGATGGTTCAACATTGCGCCCAAGGACTGACCCTTTGAGCTCCTTGGTGCGATTGCTCGATCCGGTTCGCCGATTTCATTGAGAGATCATTGATGACCATCTTCATAGTCGTAGCCAAGGGCATTGATTTCTTCCCTTCTATTCCCTCCAAACTCATCTAGCATGGCTCAACTGTAAGTATGACCGGGCTTTCTACCAGTCAAGTTCTCACAGGCTCCAGGCCTCTGCAAATACGGAAAGATATTCGTGATGTCTATGACAAGGACGACACTCCGGTGCAGAAATCTTTCAAGAAGCTTGCACAAATTCTAGGTTATCCTGTCTCATGCAATGTCGAGTGGCTATTTATATGGGCCGAACTTGGATCCGGATATGCTGACAGGGCGACTTTTGTTCCGGAAGTCGCTCGTGTAGTGGAAACTTGGGCTGATACACTGTCTCAAAGGTTGGAAGACAACCGATTTGAGTCGTGGACTGAGGAATTCTTGAGCAAGGTCGAACCAGTGAAGGCCGTCAACTTAGTCCTTGAGGTAAGTTGTACCCTTATATTGAGAGAAGGATGGCCTCTCAGTGTGTAGGTTTCCAGTTTCGCGAGACCGAAAACGTCCTGGTCCACCGTGGACTGCGCATTTACCCTGTGGCTGCCCAAAAAGGCCACGTATCAGGCGGCCAGTGTCGGCTCAGGCTTCGAGACTGATTTTGAGAATCTTTTCGAGGATCTGAAGACCTCTACGTGCATCGAGGAAACTCGCTCTTCTAGCAGGGACTATGAAGGCTGGTCCAACATTGAATCCACTGCCGATAGCAGCCTGCGAGCTTGTGATGTCGACCCGGAGGTTGTCGAACCAGATATGCTCCCTGCTCTTCAGACCATCCCGAGGCCAGATGTTTTGTTTCAAACTCTGACACCGTATTTGATGCAAGTGTTGTCCAGTGGAACAAATCAAGTTACGGTGACAGCGACGCATGAACCGAGTCTGAAGCTTTTGGCTGACTACTTGCAACGATGGATTAAGAATGATCCTGAGGATGTGAGAAAGGTAAGTATCAAGGAAGTCCACCTACCCTGACTCCTCCAACTGAGACTTGCCCCAGATTCCATATTTGCGCATCAAGCTTGTAGTATCCAACTTCGGACTTGGACTGTTCTATGACTCACTGACCATTGAACCATTCGATCACCATCAACGCCGGATCAGAGTGAATGTTGTTCTGATACTCGCATTTATCCAGGGCGTCTTAGGATATCAGCCTATCCACGAGACTTCAGAAGGGGGCTTCTGGGAATTCAGACGCACGATACCGTTCAAATCTTGACAAAAATTGCTATTTTTTGGGCAGTTCCGTTGACAGCCAGAAGCCAGAGGATTTTTTCTGCCTGGCGGTTTCCTCAATCTCATTCTGTAGTCAGCTGCAGTTCTTTGATTTAATGCTGTCTTTGAAATTGATATTTCCGACAAGATCTCAGGTTTCGAGGGAGTAACGCATTCCATAATACAATACTCTTGCTGGCACATTCACGCCTCTGGAAAAGGTCCGCCGTCTCCTTCTCACCGGCTGGAGCGAAGTTATTGTTTCCTTTGCTCCCGCTTTGCACGAACAGCCATGCATATCGAAAGGCGCAAGTTTGTTAACATACCTTGTGGAGTTGACATAGACGTCCTCAAATTCAAATCAGCTATTCGCTGTGTCAGACGTCAACCCAACAATCGGGCACTCTCGGCTTCAAAATCGCCGGCACATGAAGAGTAACCGGGAAAGATACAATTCAGATTCAAGTTTGAAGGATCGAAGAGACCTTAGGAAGGACACGGCGACTGCCTCTCTGGGACATGACTTCATTGTGATCTCTCTTGGAAACCATCTCGACCTCACCAGATTCAGTTGCCTGAGAGCCTAGTCATCGTCTTTCGACGGCAGTGCAATATACCTGGTATCGTGATGCCTGCCAATCAACCGAAGAATACAGAGGTGAGCAAAAATTTGTAGATTTCTGGAAGTGGTGGATATGGGGAAGCCACAGCGCTATAATAAAAGTCACGGGAACATAGGGAGCAGGTGGCTTGACTACGGCGTATAAAGCAGTAGAACTTGCTTCGCAAGCCCATCATCGTTGGCTCCAACCCTTGCCGGTGAAGGCGTTGTGGCGGCGATCCAGAGTACTTTGCTGCAGTTGCTAGCGGAGTGAACCCAGAAAAACGGTGCAAATCCAAGAAGCCTTGCTTCTTCTTGCACAATAAGCCCTCGCAGAAGAATGGTTACAGTGCATGGTCGGTGTACGTCCCAATTTTGCTCTCATGTTGTCGGGCCAGGCTCTGGAGAACCAGATCCCCCCGGTCCGACGCTGGCTCTCTGGCGAGCACTGTGATGAAGGCTATTACGGTCTACTCGGCCGGATCAAACGCCCAGCCCTTGTCGCCAACGACAGCAACGATCTCCTGGTCCCAACAGAGAACAGCTACGTTCTTGGAAGCGACTTGTAACTACAATGCCAGTCTGCATTTGTACCCAGACAACGGTCTCGGGTTTCTGGATGAGTCACTTTCGAGGTTGATGAACGACTTCTTCGACGAGTTTGGTGTGCCTGAAGAGGGTATCCGTCCGAATGAAGTCTTCCAGCTTCCTGAAGAGGAGTGGCCATGTATCTGAGTCTTTTCATTGGCATTTTGTTGGATAGTCCATTAAGCAGAAAATGGAACGAGATGAATCCGTTGTAAAAAGAATCTAGTCATTTTCTCAGTTTGTTCTTGGTGATGCCTTCTGCTCTGAAGTGGCTTATAGCTAAAATGACAGAGGCTTGCAGGGCAATGCGTCGAGAAACAAAGCCGCCCCGGGAGAAGCCGAGGACGTTAAGCTTAGGAACGCTGAGTGCTTTGGCAACGTCGATGATGGCCTGTGTCTAGCCGACATAACTGGTTGGCTATTCGCTTTCACTGCGACCAACGCTGGTGCTGTCGATGGGGGAGAATGGGCCGTCGTTTTGCTGCTAAAGGATTGATGAATAGAGGGTCCCGCCTGTCGAAACTTCTTCCGAAAATAAAATATGGAGGAACAAGGGAACTCCTTCAGTTTTCCCGAGCAAGAGGTAGGCATGCCTGATGCCGTTAGTGGTTGTGTATTTGATCTCGGCTATCTCGTAAGTGGGCCCTTTCGATATTGTGATGTTGAACTCGGAATCATTCGGCCCCTTTTAACTGAACTTGGCCACTTTTTGGTGAGCGTCTAGATGATAGCTTTGCCCCAGACAAACATGTATTTGCTCACCTTCCTTGCAGGGCTGTACTGGTAGACGGACTCAATTAGACGGCTTGGTCGATACAGAGTGGTACAATAGTGAAAGACTCTCTTGGCCTGGGAGGCTGTTTGGTGGGAAACGATGATGATGGGACTCAAGGTATTTCATAGCCAGAGATTCGGTCTTCTTATACGCACTTCGCTGTGGCTGTCCAGAATCTACCAGAAGATAGCAGATCCTCCAAGATTGAAGCAACCGACAGATGGAACGCAACATGACAAAGACTAGGCTCGCACTTGGGCGTGGACAAGGCTAGGGCAGCCTTCTGATTGGATTCCTCAATATTTCTGAAAAGGGTGCTCGATCCTCTGCCAGCCCCCCATGTTGCCGAAGCATCCGTCATTTGGGAGTGACTGTATAATCGAAAATGGAAAAGGACCTTAGCCTGGAGCCAGCACACTCATCTCTGCGTTGAATAGCTCCGACGTTGTTCCCATGGCGAGGAGTTGGGGCTTGGCATACGCAAGCTTCAAGCCTCAAAGGGAACAGGAGGTATGAACGGACGTGGCAATACGACGCTTGTCCAGGTTTAATGCTCAGTGTAAGCATTTTGACATGACAATTCTTCGTTGGATCGCCTGAAATCTTTGGACGGGCGCTTCGCTAATGTGTCAGTGGGGAAAGCATTGACGTTAGTCGGCCCGCTCATAAGATCCAAAGAGATCAGAAATCATTCGACGCCCATTTCTTCAGGTGCCAATCTTCAGGACTTTGAAATCTTGTAGAGGGGTTCGATCACACATTGAAAAACAGTCTCCCAGAGTCTCATGTCATCCCAATCCTTGGGGCAAGGGACACAATTCATCGCTCCCGCGACGCAGTGGAAGACAGCTTGGTGATACGAATTGGGCAAGGCGTGAGGGTCTGACTCTAGCCATTCAAGTGCATGAACCTGTAGCTCATAAACACGCATGGATCCAGAGCTTAACGGAAAGTGGTCTTCTAGAGTCTTTTCGTGCCAAATTTCCAACAGCATAACACCTAAATTCAAAAGAGCCTCTTTCACACGAAAAGCTGTGTTTGACACAGCCGGTCCGGCGGTCGATTGCTCAAATGAGAGCGATAAAAAGGGCTTTCTGATATCGGCTTCCTGGTTGGGGTTCTGGAGAAAAGACACCGTGTCGCTCGACAGCCTAGGAAGAGCCCACGGTGTACGGAGAAGTTGCAGAAAATTAGATGCAACGTTCAGTGCCAGTGACGTCTTTATCCGCCAGGATAAAGCTTTTCTAGTGCTCTGAGAGTGGTTCTGAAGCAAGTCTTTCAGCCGGATTCCGTCTCTAGCTTTCGAGGATTTGAATCCGGCCATACGCGTGGGGCCCGTTGCCATCCTGCAATCTTTGGTCAATGCAAATATGATATGTTCTTGGTTCTTGCGTGCCTCCTCGATTGCCGAACAAATATCCTTGATGTCCTTCATTGACCTCTGCGGCAATTCGGGAGCCGGAGCGATAATTGTGACTCGAGGCTTGGTGGCTTGGGGACCGTCGGAACGTAACGGTTGTCTTGCGTCCTCATCGGCGACATGGAACGCTTGAACCGTCGATTCGTGCCAGAAATTCTCTTGTTGTGGAGCTTGACCAGACAAAAGAAGTTGGAAGACATAGACCGGGAGCTGTTCGTTACGTGGTCTTTTTTGAAGTTCTGTGAGCTCCTCCACACGGTCCTCCAAGATAAGCCGGGCTTCATGCTTGCGATGACAGTCGAAGACCCAGCCTTTCGATACTGCAAGATAGAGGTCTTCTGCACGTTTTCTGATATTCCAAAATGCTTTCGCAAGTCGCTTGGTCTTGCCGGAGGACTGCTGGCCGCTTAGATGATGATTAGAAGAGATAAGCTGGCACAGGCGCTGCAGAGAATGTAGGACTGCGTCGAGTTTTTCGCAGTCTTCATCGAAGCTTTTTATCTTGAGCACTAGAGACATCCGTGCTACAAGGTCAAGTTGCCCCTTTTTGGTGTTTTTATTGGCTTCAATCAGCTTTGAGAGCTCAACTGAATCCTGGAGCAGGGAGTTAACTTCATCATCATGTGGACCGGGAGAGAATGTCGCACCTTGACTGATGGAACCAGCTTGGCGATTTTCAAAGCCAATCGATGGAAGATCTCGTCACAGTCTTCCAGGGTAAAAATGAAAATATCATGCTTGCTTCCCAGATAATCCTTAACAGCTTCTTGGGTCTCAGAGTCCGTGAGAATTTGCTCTATGCCTGCTGGAAAACTGGACGGGATCTCGCATCCGCTCTCGATGAGAACCGATTTCAACAGCTCTTCGAGGATCGTCGCCTGTCTGGAAAGGGCTCTCAAGAGAGAGTCTATCGTTTTTCTTTTTTCAAATGCCGGTTTGACAGCTTTGAGGCTTTTTCGGTAGGTTTGGAGGCCTTCAGTTAGGATGGGTATCGCCCCCAGGATCAGACCAGCAACTTCAATCCCAGACATGTCAGTTCCTAACACTTGGTGTCGAACAAGTTACCAAGGCAAAGGATCAATTTTCAAGCACCCCTTGAACAAACGTCCAAGACTGATCGGGTTGGGCGTGAAGCGTCATGTCCCGTGTCAAGCTTCGATATTGGTAGCGTAACGCCGATGTTGTAAGGTCGTTTGTCACTGCCTTGAGTCTTTTATAGGGTCTTTGACTCTCGCTCTTCTGCGTGTCTGTACTCCCACTAAGGTACATAGTGCGTTTCAGCGTCCTCCATATGTGCTTCAAGTTTATGGTCACTGTTCCAACAAAGCGAGCTGGGGGCGCTTATAAGGTGCCGCCAGTGGAGCTCGTTCAGCAAAAATAAACAAATCAGTGGCGTTTCTATGCTCAATGATGATTGAAGCGCTTATCTTGCAATAGCTTTTTGACGAGTAGCTGACGGCGGGCCGGAACGCAAGGAGCAAGTCTCCCCCGCTGCACTTGCGCCCAAGCGCCTCATTCATCAGAGAGACATTTTCTTTGAGTGCGACAATGAAGCTTCTCTTTCTTCATTGACTGTAAATGTCTCCATTGGCACAAAGAATCAAGGACGATCAACCTCGCAGCAGGCTTGGTCCTATATTAATCAACGATGGCACCACAAACCAGTTCATGCCTATCCTCCAAACATGACCCATCAAATCCACTCCAATTCTACAAGACTTGCCAGTCTGGGGAGGGATGCCTTCAACTTCTTCGAGCAGGTCCTCCAAATCTTTACAGAGGACAATCCTTCTGACCGATTGTCTCCCCAAAATCACTCTTCGTTTCTCCGAGAATATGAGCGATTTAAAATTTGGGCCGTGGATCTTGGGTTATTGGTACCAGGCCACGGCTCCCTCGACTACCGCCTTCGCGAGGCGGAGAGTCTAGCCCGCACCTTCGAAACCCACCTGTCTGATTTGAATCGATATTTGGAAGAAACAACTGTATTCGGAGACTCGAAGAAGCTACAAGCGGAAAACGTCGATGCAATTCTGGCACGGATCGAAAACATCTCCGAAGGCGAGCAGGACAATGAAGCGGCTATTTCAGAGGACGACAGCGAAGATGAAGAGCATGAGCCGCAGTGGTATATAGATCTCCTGCTAGCAAGCGTCATAGACGTGATTGATCACCTATTCAGATTGTCAACGCTCATCAGGAACCCATCCAGAAGACTCGCCTCCTCCAAGGCCAAACTCTTTCAGCACATTGACGAGGACTCCGGTGTCGACCTGATCAACGCTTTTGGACACTACGATCACGACTATGTTCTCTCAGTCTTTCGTGACTATCAGTCAAAAGTCCCAGACGAAATCCATCAACAGAACATTGGTGCTCTACAGACAACCGATCACGACGCTGAAACGTGGCACAGCGTCGAGAACTGCACACTCTGTAAATCAGGCATGGAGATTGCCGAAGAAATATCTTCAATCAATCCAGATGACCAAAATAGTGGCCAAAACAGTGTCGGAGGCGAAGGAATAGCACCATTCCTCATTCATCGGATTGCGCGCGCCAACATTCTGAGACGACAACAATTCGGTTACTGGAAGGAGCATCGCGGCAAGCTTGTAAAACATACAGAGCTAGCCTTGGAGCAAAGAAGACCAGCAACCAGGCCTGTCGATCACAACGTTTCCAAAGATTTTGATATGGGAAACAAAGGGGGCGAAAGAACTGTTCTAAAGCTTACCGATCTTCTGGCACCTCCCACCGTGACAACAGCGACCACACTGCAACCTACTTCCATAAGCTTGACAGATAACAAGTCAGTAACTTCTGTTTCGGAATATGCTCCTTCAGACTGGGGCCCAGGTCGTGAAGTCGTTGAATTCCCACCGCCGCCAAAAAGACCGGCCGGCGAGAAATTCTTCGAGTGCCCCTATTGTTTTACAATCTGCCCCAGGCAAATGCTCACAGAGAAGGCATGGAAGGCCCACTTAATCCACGACCTGCGACCATATATCTGCACCTACCCTGCTTGTAAAACCGCGAGCCAACTATACGACACACGCCGAGCTTGGATTGAACACGAAAATAGTTTCCACAGAAAACAATGGCGCTGTCCTGATCATGTTGATTTGCTTTACCCTTCGATTGATGCATATGTGGAGCACATCAAAACTGAGCATGAGAATGAGGCGATGTTTCTATGCTCTGAAATCCATCTTCGTGCCAGCGAATCTTTCTCCTCGGCTGCAGATAGACCCTGTCCCATCTGCTTTTTCTCTCCCACCGACACAAAGTCATTGCAGTCCCATCTTGCTTCTCACTTGGAACGATTGGCGCTCTTCTCTCTCCCTCGTTCTACCGACGATGACGAGGCTGATAATGGTGAAGCGGAATCTGCCGTTGCGGTCGGGGAAGTGCAATACTCCCGTGACGGGGATTCTGAATCATCAGTCGGGCTCGGGGACGAATGGGACAACCTCTTGGAAGCTGTCGACATTGGTGACAATGAAAGGGTGCAGTTTATCTTGCGTAACGGGGATGGAGATGAGAGTTCTCATGCGACAGAACTTGAGCATGCTCTGATCAAGGCTGCAGGAGGTGGCCAATTGGGAATTGTGCGGACACTGCTTGACCATGGAGTAAACATCGAGGCGCGCGGGCCATACGAGCACTGGGAGCGGACGCCCCTGATGGCAGCTTCGGCAGAAGGTCGCGTGGATGTGGTGCGACTGCTATGTGATCGTGGTGCTGACATCGACGCTTGCAATGAGAGTGAAAGTGCACTTGTGTCAGCGTCTGAGAAGGGGCATATTGACGTGGTTCGACTTCTGTTAGACAAAGGTGCATCTGTCGACAAAAGTGGTGAGCATGGACGAACCCCTCTGTTTCAGGCAGCGGCTGAAGGCCATGATGAGGTGGTACGGCTGCTCCTGTACAGAGGAGCAAATATCAATGCCGTGGCTGATGAATCCCCCCTCCAGGCGGCCTCGATAAGCGGCCGCGAAACTGTAGTAGACATCCTGCTGAATGCGGGGGCTGATGTCAACTGGAAACATACATATACTGCTCTGCAAGTGGCAGCGGAGATGGGTAGAGACAAAATTTTAAAAAAGTTGTTGGAGGCAGGCGCCGATCCCAATGCTCGAGGCACTGAAGGTACCACCGCGCTCATCTTGGCTGCAGGGGAAGGAGAAGCAGATACTGTCAGGCTGCTTCTCGAAGCAGGAGCTGACATAAATGGGGCAAATGCTCAGAATGAGACCGCACTCCATTTGGCATCTAGAAAAGGCCATGAGGCCGTGGTGAAGTTGCTGATAGAAGCTGGAGCAGACCTGGAGAAGTCCAATAAGCGAAGTGGTACCGCTATTCAGGCAGCGAGGAAGACAGGCCATGCCAACATTGTTCAGATTCTTCGAAATGCAGGCGCAAGCGAGCAGCCCAAAGACTATCATATGGATGATTTGATCCAATACGGCCCCGTCACCAAGCCGAAGATGTCAAATCCGTCTCCACCGACTCTCCCCCGGTCTTGGACAATTCAGTTGCACAATGACAAGGCAGAGAATCTTAACCTTTCTCTGGTTCATGATATTGCGCAAGACTCGGTAGTGGCTTGCGTGAACTTCTCCAGAGACGGAAGGTATCTCGCTGTCGGACTTTGTCGGAGTGCTCGGATCTTCGACCTCGAAGACATGTCGAATGTCACCGAGCTTGAACATGGGTCTGCTGATGACGCAGATCTATTTGTGCGCTCGGTCTGCTTTTCGCCGGATGGTAAGTTTCTTCTGACTGGTGCAGGTGATCTTACGCTTCGTCTGTGGGAAGTTGAAACCCACCAATTGAAGAGAGCGATTCCTGGTTATTCGATGGACATATATGCTGTCGCTTTCTCTCAGGATGGCCGCATCTTCGCGTCAGCGTCGGGCGACGGAGATATTCTTCTATACGATTGCGACACCGGATCCAACATCTCGAGGTTCACTCACGACGAAGGTGCTACGTCTGTCTCATTTTCCCCAGATGGGCGATATGTCGCGGTAGGCGGGCTTGACAAAAAAGTTTGTCTGATCTCGCTGGAAGAAGAGAGGCTCTTTCGTTTACCACAGGATTATGGACACCAGGATTCTGTGATAAGCGTAGCATTTTCCAGAAGTGGCGATAAAATATTCAGCGCTAGTCTGGACCGAACTATCCTATGCTGGGGCTTGGTGACGGACTCAGACGATTGGTATGTCTGGACGCGAGAAATGACTGGACACGAGGTGAGTTTTTAGGTTGTGCGCAATTAAAACAGGTCGCTTACTGAGCTTCAAGGACTATGTGCTCTCAGTTGCGGAAACAGGAGACGCACAATGGATCGTATCGGGCTCGCGGGACAAGACTGTGCGAATCTGGAGTAGCGACACCGGGGAGCCACAGGCCACCTTGAAAGGTCACAAGAACTCTGTAGTCTCGGTGGCGACATGCCCAAGCAAAAGGTTGATAGCGACAGGATCAGGAGACATGACGTTCACGATATGGGGCTATGATTGAGATGGAAAGCGGACAACATAGAGAGCCTTTCTGGGGAATGAGGAGGGCTCTGTCAGACCCTCGAAAACTCGGGGATAGCTTATATCTCAAACTTGGGGGCAAGGCTTGAAGCCCTGCTCATGCTCGATGACTCAATCAGCCTTGGCACATTTGATGGCAACTTCTAGATCTCCGACGACTCGCCTCACCTCATTAAAATCCATAACTCAAAAGATTACCAACAAAAACATTGTTTGTTTCTCTTGTCTGAAAAACACGATTCGATTCAATCCGCTTCGCCATCACGAAATCATCCCTCGTAGTTGATTCTGCCTTTTCACGAATACATTCCCACACCGCAAGGACAACATCTACGAGTGGACCACCCAGCCTTGCTCGTCATTCCCAACATACCTACAATCATGTCCAACGCAGAGTGGGATAGTGTAGTCCGGATCGGCAGCAAAGTCCGCCCCAGTGGAGGCACGGCCGCCGAGCGTGAACGTGTCATCAAGGGAAAATCCGCCATCAACGCAGCCGCTCGGTCTGGAGCCATTGTTGGGACAGAAAAGAAATACGGCAGCGCAAATAGTGTAAGCCATGCCACCAGCCTTACCTATACACCGCAAAATTGGCCCGAGATGCTAACAGGTTACCGTTTAAGAAATCTAATGTTGATGGCCAACACCTGACCAAAGTCGATCGCGAGAATGGGCCAGTCAAGCCCAAGGAAATCGGCGCGCAAGTCGGACAGTTAATTAGTAAGGCCCGCCTTGAGAAGGGTTTGACTCAGAAAGATCTCGCCAAATTGTGTAATATCAAAGACTCTGATCTGGCAAAAATGGAGTCCGGAACCGCCATTGTCAACCAAGACCACCTGAGTCGTTTGGAAAACAGATTAAAAATCCATCTTCGGGGAGCAAAAATGGGCCAACCAAAAGAGTTCGGGAAGAAAAAGTGAACAAGCAAAGGGCAAAAGAGGAGGACGACGAGTTGTGTCGAGGAAGAATCCGCGACCAAAAGGTGACAAAGGACCAACTGGCGGCCATGCACAAAATACCTCCCTGGGAAGAATGGCTCTGACTGGGCACTGGAAATTATGAACTGGGACGAATCTTTTACCAGGCGCAAGAGACTGAAATAGACAGCAACTTCAATTCAGCATTACGAGCAATATTCTGGTGAACTTGCCTTGAATTTTTACAGAGCACTCTACGAGAAGAATCATGAAAATTTGAGCGCTGGTTTGTTTTGTGGAGGGATTTCGTAGCTCGCATACCCTCATAGAAAACTTTTGTTCCATTTCGCATCGCTTTTCCATCTTCCCTTCTTAGTTCCCCCGCCGTGCTTCAACTCGTACCCGTTGGTATGGTACTCCAGAATGCACTTGCATCGACAGTTCTTTGATCCATGCCAGAAGCGTTCCTCGTGCGGAGGCTGGCATGGAGGTCTGTTGGCCCAGGAATATTGAAGAGGCCCCAACCCAAGTATTGGTCCTGGGGTACAAGGCCAAAGGTGGACCTTCACGTAGGTGCTGAGTTCTGTCTTCCGTGAAGATGTGTGAAGATGGCCCGTTCTGGTTGCTGGGCGATTCAATTTCTGTCAAGATTCAAAGAAGTTCCTGCCATGGCTCTTTGTTCAGAGACCGAGTGATGAAGAACGGGAAAAGCTGCAGGAAGTGAATGGCTTTCGCGAACTCGTCCAACAGACGATGATTCCTTTACACTGAAGCCGGTCAAGCCAAAGACGGTGTAGTATCCATGGCTCGTGATGGCAAACCCTGTGCATACAGGAGTTCTCTACCGCTCCCGGACTCCTACACACTATTTCGAAGCGCGTACAAAGCATTCGAGGGTCCTTACAAGTCTTGGCGTCGCTACTTATCACACAAAGGAGCCTTTAGCCTTGCTTGCCGCGCAGAAAACGTCGATCGTGGCGATAGCGACGGCCGGACACATGGTTGTTGGCAGAAGTCTGATTCAGCGAGACCGGTCGCTGTCGAGCAGCGCCTTAACCACTGCATTGTTGTAGCAGGGCTGGTGCCGCTGCCAACTGTGTGGTTGGGCTACTTCATCTCGGCGAGCCTTTGGAGGTGAATCTAACCGCGTTGTGTCTTTGGACTTGATGTAGACGTTATGAAACCCTCTCAACAAGGAGCATGCATTGGACCGCAACTTACGGTCCTCATAGATACCGTTGAAGGACCGACGCTCTTAGAGACACCCCCGCCGGGAAAGAAACATCAGGATCCGCAGGAGGGGTAGGTACCAGATATAGGATATGCCAGTTGTCTTGCGTGTTGAGCCGTTTTCTGCACTTCCGTTTGAATAGTAGCGGGTATTGCTCGTGTCTAAGAGGATCCGTTTACGGAATTTGCGTAGCGGACTGTCTGTTGAAGAAGTGGAGGCAAGTCGTTATTTGCGGACCATCAAGAAGACTGCAGGGTTGTGTTTGAATACCAGTAGAGTCGTGGTGTACACGAACGTGACTTATGGGTCCAAGGGGAAAAGGTTCAAAAGTGGGCCGATGTCAAACTTCTCTTCGTCCAAAGAATGCTCCGATCCCCTTGGGTCAAAGGATGGTATCAAGCCTGTCTATATATCTATCTAACGAGTGTACGTCACCATTGTTGCCTGTCAATGGTGATACAGTCCGGTGAGCGAGTGTTGCAATATAACCCGGTTAGTCGTGAACGATAGGCCATCGCAAGCTGTTGTCCAGGAACGAGGTGTGCCTCTACATTCTAGGTTGCCAACACGTTTCTTTGACTGTGCTACCAGGGGAGGCGTCTGCCGATACCTAAACCGATAGATCGCATCCATATATCGATTTGTCCACCCCTAGTCTGATGCAGCCATACCCAGCTTTTCGAGCAGGGCAAACCTCCCCCAAAAGCCTCGGTTGATCTTCCCAAACACATACATGGGCACACTAAGGAGATAGATGCCCATAACAATGCCACCCTGTAAATCAAAATATCTCGCTGGGCCAACGAGAGCCAAGTAATCATTGACCCAGTAGGAGAGGCCGAAAAAGAAGAAGTTCTTGAAAACCATGGCAATGATAAGCATTTCTGTACTCTCCTCGCTGTGGGCATCAACGACATAAGAGTTCATGACGGCGCCGGCCGTGTTCACACTAAAGCCGTAGATTCCGTGAAGGCAGCTAGCCACATAATATCCCTTACCTGCCTCCACCATGTTCCCGAAGAGGAACAAACCAAGTATCCCTGTCACCAAAGCGACGATCATTGCTTAAAGCATAAGATGTGAGCGCTCAACGGGCCATACAGAAGTGCAGATTATGGTACTTACGGTAAATTCGGAACTCTGGCTCGTACACACCACAGTTCTTTCTGGCAGCATAGCGAACAATAGGGTCGGAAGAAAAGCTCATGAAAAGGACGGCCAGGAACCCTCCAACAAAAGGACCCACGTAGAGATAGCCGACACTCGCTGCTGAGAGGTTGTACGGAGGAACAGACCATATCTGAGCGAGGACAAACGATGTCGCAACCCACCAGCCTGAGGATATGCCTTGGGTCAAGCAGCCCCAAACTGTGGCGGGATTCGCCAAGCAAACAAACGGGGCGAGGACAAGTCTTAGGGGATTTTGGCGATTAAGTCGCCCATTAAAGATAGACAAGCGCTGCCAGAATGTCTTCGGGGGGCCCATATCCTGCTCGCTTGCTGGCGTGGCCGGAGTGACGTGTTCGCACTCTGCGACTTCCACTTGTTTCACCTCCTCGAGCCGTCTTTGCTGTTCAGGAGATACCACGCCGGTGTGAGGGGTTGGTCGGCTGATATATGTTGTTTCCGGAACAAAGAAGAACACCATGGCCAGCTGTACGACAAGAAAAGGCTGAGAAACATGGAACAGATATTTCCAGCCCAGGTTGTTGAAAATGACCCCGGCGACGATGGGAGACAACACGGCGAAAGTGTTGGTGACCAACTGGAAAGTCGTGACTCCGGCCCCCCTCTTATGGACAAAATAAATATCACCAATCAAGGCCACAATGAGGGACTCATAGGCTGTGACGGAAAGACCTTGAAAGAGTCGTCCGACCAGGAGGCCATTGTATGAGTTAATACACTCACAAATAAGTGTGCCAACGACACCGAGGAGAGACGCCAGAAGAAACTGCGGACGCTTGCCCCAGACGCGAGACACGGCCGAGACAAACGGCCCAAATGCACCAACACAGAGTAAGCAGTCGCCCGTCAACTGCGCAATAGCAGCGATGCTTGTGTTCAAATCCACACTGAGTTCATACGTTGCAGGTGACAACATGGGAACGAGCACTCCGGTGAAGAAGAGCGAGCCGAAAGCTACAGTGAAAAGGCACAGGTCCTTTCTCCACTGAGGCCAGTTCTGAAAAAAGGGGGTTAGCATTAGCATGTCGTTTCCTTTTTCTCCCCAGTGATGGTCCTTACCAGCGGATCGTCGGGATTATCCAACGGTTGTGGTGCAAGGACAATATGAGAATATCGTCCGCGGCCATGTTTGAGCCCTGCTGTTGCTTGTGCGCTCGCGCCTGCTGCTATCTCATCGGTTAACAGGGTGGTGCCCGGCGTATGTTCAAAGTTCTTTTCCTGAAGGATACCGAAAGTAGCCATAATTTTCGACCCGGTAAGATTTGAGCCATAGTACAGGGAGGATCGTGTTAAGTACTGTGTTCCTGTTTCCTCGGGTGCCGATAAACCTTCATCAAGATGCGCCTCTAATCCAAACCTCCCCTGCCAAAGTTGGCGGGGGCGTAATTGAAATTGGAGCCCGCACCGGAGTTGGATTGGGGTAGGGGGTCTACTAACCCCACACTCCTAAGTACCACAGCCTCGTGCCGGTTCTACCGAACTTTAGGAATCTCCGTCCCGGACGCCGGCGAAGGAGATTGTACAAAATAGTGAAGTAGAGACAATCAAGTCCTGCCATGGCCACTGGCGGCTGAGGCAAAAAAAAAAAAAAAAAAAAAAAAAAACCCAGAGAGACCATCAAATTACGATTTATTATCTTCGAGTCTGCACCTACCATGCCCATCGATAAATCATGGCATGGCTACGCGAAGGGCCGCGTTCCAGATCTGGGCTTTGAATGGGCATGGCAAGATGCGCTACCTCCAGACGAACCGAATCGAGACCCTCCAGTTGTTTATATACCTTTCGGTTACGAGAAGAAGACGCTTCCACGAGGCTGGCAAACGACACCAGAGAACAAACCACTTGATATCGACATCGTCTTCGAGAAAGATGTTGAGATCGCCTTGCGGGATGGCGCCAAGATTTATACCGACATCTATCGTCCCGCTGAGATGGGAGGAAAAAAGATTCCCATTGTTGTGGCCTACTCTCCCTATGGCAAAGGAGGAGCTGGAGCAAACTTGATGGATGTAGTGCCCTACAGAGTCGGAGTTCCTAAGAATCGTCAGAGTGGGCTGGAAAAATTTGAAGGGTCTGTGGAATGACTTGACCTTTTGAATCAAGGCTGACATAGGTTGCAGCCCTGATCCCAATGAGTGGTGCCAACATGGATATGCCATTTTAGATCCCAATGCAAGAGGGTCGTGTGATTCTGAGGGCGACTTGTACTTCTTTGGTCCCAAAGACGGTGAGTAGGGAGAGTCTGCTCAGTGATGAGATTCGGCAAAGACACACTCTATCCCATCTGACAATACACTGGATTCCAGTCTGCTCTGACGTCTCTTACTATCACGGCCGGATACAGGCGAGGACTGTTACGATATCATTGAGTTTGCGGGCAAGTTGGAATGGTGTAACGGCGCAGTTGGCATGGCTGGAAATTCATGGCTGGGTATTTCACAATACTGGGCGGCAATGACCCAACCGCCCCACTTGAAAGCAATTGCTCCCTGGGAAGGCTATAGTGATCTGTACCGAGACATGATGAGACGTGGTGGCATTCCTTGGGCCCCTTTTTGGAAATGGGTTCTGTTGGGAGTACCAGGTTAGTTGAAAATCATGTCGCGCGCGATGGCAACATAGACTGACAGACCAGGCCGCGGGCGACAAGAGGACGTGCCTACGATGGCCTTCCAACATGAATTTTACGACAAGTACTGGGGAAAACAAATGTGTGGACTTTTCGAGGATTAATGTGCCGTCCTATATTCTCGGCTCGTATTCCTCGATGTTGCATTCTGTGGGCGCCGTGAGAGCCTGGCAGAATACTAACACGGATAAAAAATGGCTTCGTTTCCATCCACACCAGGAATGGTATGAGGACTATTACCATAGATCCATGGAGGATCTGGATCGATTCTTTACGAGGTACCTCAAAGGCGAAGAAAACGGCTGGGAAGCAACGCATAAAGTGCGGGTCTCGCTCTATCGATATGGGGACAGAGTATGATCCTCTCCCAGCTTTTTCACACATATGTGCTGACGGAGGCTCTTAGTATCCGGTTTATGACCAAGTCCAAACGGACTATCCTATTCCTCGGACGAAATACACCAAGTTGTTTCTTAGTCAGAAGCAGACATTGTCACACGAGCCAGATACATCTAGCCCCGCCTCAGACTTCATCCATTCATATGATTCCACGGCCCGTGATATGCTGACGTACGACTACAAATTCAACGAGAAGACCACCTTGGCCGGCTTTTCCAAGCTCCGAATATTCGTCTCCTGCAAGGAACACAACGACTTGGACATCTACGTTATGCTACGCAAGCTCTCCGTCGATGGGGAACTTATGGAGCAGTCCAATGTGCCACTTCATGAACTCCCGCCAGACGTGAAAAGCGTCAAAGATGTCAAGAATGTCAATCCAATCAAGTATTTGCTCCCGACGGGTATGCTACGTGCTTCACATCGCGAGATAGATCTGCAGAAATCTACCGAGTACTGGCCTTTCCATCCGCATCTACGGACCGACTACGTTGAGCCGCTCGGAAAAGTGGTCCAGATGGACATTGGCATCCGGCCAATGGGAGTAGTCTATGAGAAAGGCGAGAGTCTCCGACTTCAAATCTCAGGTAAGACTATGGCGTTGCCGGAGTGGGATAACCCCCATGTGAAGCATCAAGAACCGGTTTTCAATAAGGGCAGACACAATATCCATCTGGGGAAGGACTATGCCTCCGAAAGTTACCTTTTGGTACCCAGGCTGTAGATAAATAGATAGTTTGATCACGTCACGAGTCTCCTTAGAAATGCCAGCATTCAATCAACATTCTCTCCCCCCGTAAATAGACAAGTAGGTACAATCAGTGTTCCGGACTAGCAAATACCGATCTCATCGCCGATATCTGAGCCCCCAATGTATCGGTATTTACTAAATATTATCGCCGATATTATAGCCGGCATTCCTCATGGGGGCTACTTGTACTCACCGACCGTCATGAGCGAATTAATAAGTTGTTGGACAGTGCTGTCGATTCCCCAGCCAATGGGCGAACTTGGGTCCTTGTATCCGAATACTTCCAAGAAGCCCAGCATGGCCTGGAGACCCCCGATCAGGCCATAGTCCGTACCTCCGCAAAGCTTAGTCTGGGCACAGAACACAGCTGCAGATCGGAGCGGAGGGGCTTACCGTATTGTGTTGTCGCAAGGCATGCAACACAGCAGAAGGCAAACCCTTTGCGGTGGTGCCACGCCGATCCCTTGGACAACTCCAAGGCGGATATTTGTCCCCACAGAGCGGAGTTGGTATTCACCCAAAAAGATTACCCACAACGTTACTGGTAAAGCTTAACAAGAACATATTCATTGTCTTGGAACATGTAGGCAGTCTCCCGATGCTTGGAACAGAAGAGATAATTGTATCCAGTTGCTAGAGGGTGCTCATATTTTTTCCTACAGAGGCATTGCATGTCCTATTCACACGTGGCCATAATCGCTGCTGTCAGATGCTGTGTTGTCGTTAGAATGATATGCATAACTGGAGACATCAATGACGAACAAAATGGATATTTACGCAAGGCTTTGGTGCTGCTCTCAGTACCAAGCATGAACATCAACCACCTCTTTTTCCACACCAACCAAGACCCCCCCAAAAAAAGGGGAATTTTTGAGCCGGCCTCCTTGAGGCCGGCAACTCCTACATCCGACGAGTTCGGCAGAGTGCTGTGGCACATTTATTTTGAACACATCTAGGAGTGTTTAAATCCCGCAGGGCCTGATAGAACGGCTAACTGAAGATGGGGCACTGGGGTGTGCAGGCTCGCCGGAGTTGATCCGGAGTGGAGATTGTGGGGATCCGGTACGGATGAAACTGGGGTAGCCATCCCGCTCGGTACACGCCCCTAATACCGGCGGCGGCACCTGAGACTTTCACTTTTCTGAGGCGCTGAATACTGAATGACGTGGAGATAGAGATCACACTTCAGGGGAGAATAGCCAATCGGCATACTCCTTGGTTGTCGTCGTCTTTGCGAATAAGTGAAAGAGGTTATCGATCATGAACAAAATTGCTATGCAGCTCTAGGACCATGCCCATTTGGCAGAATAAGACAGAAATCCGTCCAGGGCCTTCATGATATTTCCCACATCCTTGCCCCGGTCTAGAAAGCCGAACCGCCTGGCAAACTTTTTGCTGTGAATCATTGTGCTAGAAAACAAAAGGTCCAGCCCGGGAAAAAGGTACGGACCGTGATCTCTCCGATCACATCAAAGGCATAACATTGGAGCCAGTTGCCCATGTCGATAGGCTCCTTCTGATCTGCAAACTCGTCCAAACGAGTCTCAAATATAGCCACGCAATTGCTTACAAAGCCCTCCATCTCCATGAGCGCGGTCATCGAAAACCCGGCGGCAACCATCCGGCGGTCATGCGCGTGCCGTTGGATGTTGGCGTCGGTGAACAAAGAGTAGTCGCCTGGTGCATCCGACGCTTCGTACCAGCGTGCCTGTGCAGACATACCATTTAGAATAGGACAAGTGGCCATAACAGCAAATACCGGCACTGACCTTTTTGTACTGTGATCCATGGCCGTAGATTACCTTGAGGCTCTCTCCAGGATCATCTGTGCTGACTTCATCGGGAGCAATGCGAACAATGGGGCCTACGAGTTTTCAGGTTTTTCACAGTTGGTTCAGAGCCGAAAAGAGACACATGTCTGGCCGTATTTTCAGGACCACGTACCATAGCGCTTGTGCAGGTCGATATTCACCCATTGCATATCCCCTGCGAAGGCTTTCTGGACCTTCCATAGTCTTGTGATGCTTGCCAGCCATGGGCCGGGTACTCTTCGCAATGGTGTCAGATACCGCACGCTGAGGAGCCGGCCGAGCAAGTAAAGCGTGACAAGAACTATTTAATAGTTGCTCTAGAAAACGGCATTCCTGACAGTTGCTCTGCACAACGACGAAGCTTCTGCAACGTCTACAAAGAGGACTTCAGGAGCGCAACAAGTTGATAGAAAACGGGGCATTCAATACATCTCAACTTGTACCCCCTTTGACAGTATTGACCAATTCAGTTCAACTCATCAGACCGGGCGGGACGAGCTAAGGCAAAGTCTTTATCGAAGGCGTACACGTACACGCCTTGACTTTCCCACCTGACAGCCCTTTGTTACGTCTTACCATATAAGGGGCCTCCTGTAATCTTTTTCTCGAAGGCAATCGCATCACCCAAGCCCATAACTTCATTAATGTTAGCAAAATAGAAAGAGAAACAGATAAACGTGAATTCACCTTGGAAGAATTCTCGTGGACCCATTCCCTGAGCGGTGGCTACATCCGTTCCCTTGTTCATGACCTCGCCGTATGCATTTCTAAGGGCATGCACTGCCGATACCGCTCCAGCTAGAGGATGCCATGTGATTCTGAAGCCCATTTCTTTCGCCTCGGCATTTGTGAAGTCCGGCGTGGCGCCGTGCGTAGGCAGGTTCAACACCAGGGGCATTGGAGCAAGCTCACGAACAGCACGAACAGCATCTTCTTTGGTTAGGAGGGCTTCGACAAATCCGATCTCGACTCCAACCTCCCCTGCTATACGTATACGCTCGATGGCTTCATCCAACCCATGGCCCTGTATAGAATCCGTCCGTGCGATGATCAAGGGCGCCGAGGGCTTGCCTGAACGCGCACTCACCGCCGCCTTCAATCGTGCCCTCCACTCCTCTCGTGACACAATTTCTTTTCCTTTCAGATGTCCACATCGCTTGGGCCTTCCCCTGGTTAGATCTCAAACAATCAAGCAGTGCACCCAGGACACCACGGTCCCAAAAGGCACAGAAGGACTTACATCACCTGGTCTTCGATATGCAGGGCGGCAGTTCCGGCCCTCTCGTAACACTCGACGGTACGAGCAATGTTGAGGACCGATCCGAATCCAGTATCAGCATCGGCAATGACTGGAGTGTTGCCGGCGATCGAAGTTAACATATTCAAATTTTGAATGAAGTGCTCTTGAGTAGCGATTCCTAGATCCGCTGTCCGCGGTGTTAGCCAGTGCAGGGCTCTGAAATGTGATGACTGACGGACGTTGGCCTAGCATACTAGCGGCGGTGGCCGCTCCTGACATGTACAAGGCTGGAGGGTTCGTCTCTAGCGCTGTCCTTGCAGAGATTCCTTGAGACAGATTAGCGAACTCCGCTTTGACCGAGGTTCCTACGGTTTGCACACCATCGTAAACCCCTAACGCGACAGTCAGGAAATTTGGGTCTGCGAGTTGGGCGCGCAGTCGCTCGGCAGGACTCATGCTAGTGGCGCCCATGGTGGAAGGTCTCTGCAAGTGTGGTGGTTTTAATGTGAGGCTCGGAAGCATCTGAATCGGGCTCAGTCCTCTAAAAATAATGATTAGAATTGAAGGATGTCCAGCGATTTTCGGACCGAAGATGCTCCATATCACAGCAGGCACATTTACCCCAATATCTACAGGCCTCTTCGCTATTTCCCCACATGCTCGATGCTGTCGACAGTACGCATTCAGAGGGGCCCGGAAGAAAAGCAAAGACCGGACCGGCCTGGGTCGGAGTAACACAAGAATTGAACTGCTTAGATACCGGGCAAGCCTAAAGACCCGGCCTTCGTGGTCTAAACCCCGTTGCAAGCCTCTCCATCGTTCAAATACCTCTCCCTCAGATGGCACTGAAATCAAGGTAGCGCTGTAGTTGTTCACTCTCTCTCGAGACAGAACTAGGACGTTCAATGCGGCCGATTTGACAACTACATCTTCGCAACGTCGTGTTATGGTAGCCTGGTATGTGGCAAAGCTCAAATACTCGTATTGTTTCCTTCTGCTTCGTAGCAAATCCCTGAGCTCGAGCAAGCATAAATCTATAGAACACCGCCGTGCCACATGGTGCAGCCCAAACGTGGAAGGATTCCACCTGCTTATCAGGAAGTCGACTACAACCTTACCAAAGTGCTTCTGCTCTCTCTGATACTGGTATGGCTTGACCGTGTCTTCAAACTTGAGCCATTCGTCTCAATTACTCGGCTCATGTCCTCAAATTGTTGCTTGGAACCTATCAGGATGCCTCTGACTGTGCATACGTGATTGAGGCACCCAGCAAGGAAGGTATATTTTCAGCCTGATGATGCTGATTGTGCCTTCGAGTTTGATCCCTTTTAGTGACTAGGCCAATGTGCCTGAACCGCCGAGTTCGATAATGTAGTCGACGCCTTCGCCATTAGGTGTATTTCGCAATTTCTCCCCAATTCGGGGTGGTCTTGTACTTTTGGTTCCAACAGCGGTACCGAGTTGCACTTCGGCAAAGATTACGCCAACGGCTCCTTGGGTAAGAACGACGTCCCCAGGTTTCAGAGCCTTGGATGGGACGTCAAGGGAGCACGGGTCAGAGTGCTGGCCTCCGCTGGTGTCAGGGTCGAGGGCGCTGCTAGGGGGCCAGGTTCGGAGAACACTCCTCCCTTATACAGAATCCCATCGATGGCGCCGTCCAGCCCAGTTTCGGTGGCAAGCGACGCAATTGGGCCAGCCTGATGCAGACTCCCTCGCTAGACTCTGCTCTTCGCGTAGCCTTGTCAAATCAGACTAAACCCGAACGCATTGAAAGCCTAAGTCCTCGGAAGGAAGATTATTTGCAGCCGCGAGTCAGAAGTACGTTCGACCGCACAGTGCCACATATTACAAAATCACCCGCGATGCGCGCCTCCTCGGCCAAGCTTGCCGTACACGTCTCGGCGAATGGGTAGCTAACATTTCCTGATGTTACTGATCCAAATGCTGGTGTAGCTCTGTGTGTGATACCTGGGCTCTAGCGCGGTTGTTCATTGGCTTCTCTGCCTTCCTTCTACGGTGCTCGCCGTACTCAAGGTGCTCACTTCTCCAAAGAAGACTTTTCCGATTCAGGGAATGAAGCTTTTCTTTTCCAAGCTTAGATGAAAGAGACAAGTATAAAATCTTGGTGAATTCAAGTTGTATCGAGACTTCGGCCATATCCTGGTCTCTCCCACAGAAAGCCTGACCTTCCCTTTCCGCATTTCTCTATAGGTCTGTGAGATCTAAGCACTGCTACCACATACATACCGCCGTGATGACCATGTTCGCACTCCTTTTTGTTGGCCAATCACGTGACTGGTTGCCTTGGCAACGTCACGTGAGGCTGTTTGGCTTGGCAACTTGCGCCCTTCTTTTCGTCTTGCTCTCTCTTAGATAGAACAACAACAACACATTCCTTCTCTAGACTCCACAGTCTATCACCTTTACGGGCCTCCCTTCTTGTATTGCTTGCTGTGTCCGGTGTAGGAGCTCATCGCCTGCACCTCGACGATGGTACGCATACATCTATCTCGACTGCATGGGTGTGGCCCGATTCTACCATCGCACGAATTTTGATGACCACTCAAAGATTGTCCTTCATCTGCAGTCTACACGAAAATAACCATTTCCAACATCAGCAAGCCTGTGGATGTCAGTCTAGGTATTCCCAATGCAACGACACTCTACGACTATCGACCCTCGCTCTGGTTTATCGGCAAATCCGTGGTGGCTCCCAAAGGTTATCAGACAGAGAGTGATCGATGCGGACAAGGTTTTACAATCAACAAGATAGGACTTCAGCCAAACGTTCCGCGCGGCTTCACCGCCGTCGAGTACCCGTCTGAAGGCACCGACATATTCCGGGGTTTCAGCGAATCCGACCTCATATCTGGCTACGCACTGCTTTCAGCTAACATCACCGTATCAGCACCCGGAGATGTCTACGTCGTGCTCCAGCCAAACGAATATCGGCGCGCTCGTACCTGGTTAGCGATCGGGCATGACGAGACTCCTGACCCAAACGAGAAAGGACTCGCGGGCGAAGTAGACGAGCAAGCTTGGTTCTCGCCTACCTCCACACCGTTGCCGGGTTCGGCGTGTCAGCCATGGCGTGATCTGTATTAGGGAGTGATGCTCACCAACGACAAGATCGTTGATCCATGAAGGACTTGTTTGGGAGAGCCCCGTTTTGCAGAAAAGGCGACACCGCCCAGGTATTCTCCAAGCAGACAAGGTCTGTAAACCTGTCGAGATCTTTAATCTATGGAGAACGCTGCTATGAGTTTTGTGCATAGTTCCGCCCCATGTGGCCTCATGAGTCCTGTCTAGGCAAAGATATTATGAACCCTCTCTGCGTCATTGCTGAGCCTGTCTGCGTAGGCGCCGTAATATCTGGACACAGTTGAGTGCGTCCAAGAGACGCATGAATAAAGGGAAGTGCCAGGTTATAGCGCTGATGCAGGAGAAATTAGAAACATAAATGAAGATGAGCATGACGGTGAAACATTTCTATCCAGAGCCACCCAAGTGGTTGCAAAGCACGAATGTCGCTTTTGGTTAGGTTTATGCTCCTCTCCCTGATACCACCAGGTCTCTCAGTTAGCGAGAAAAACTTCGTGATAAAAGAACGGGATTGAGTACGGCGGTAAGTCGGTTTATTTGGCCGCGATTTTACGCTGCGCATGCTGATGTTGATGATGTGAGGCGCCACGATCGTGATTGTGGCCGTAGCCTTCCTCGTCCTCCTCGCCGTGTACTAACTCTGGCCAATCCTCAAATCCATCTATATAACTTTGTCAATAGGAAAGTCCTGGACAGGCGGGGACGAGGCGAGACGCCTTATCACAAGACTCACCTTCAAAGACCTTTGCAAGTCTGTCGCTGACTAGCATTTTGTCATCAGAGGATTTCATTACCTTCTCCCACTTGTTCAATTCGGCCGTCAGGCCGTTGACGTCGGGATGCTCGCCGACAAAGACGACCTCTTGTCGCCGGTCGCCCCGTGGCTCGGCGGAGTCGGTCTGAATAATAGAGCGAGTATCGGCATCTGGCGGCCATTGGTCTGAAACAAGAACGCCAGGTCAGCACAGTTTCTTTCGAGCATGATCTGATGGACGAGCCCGATGCTTACAGCAGGGGAAAAGGCAATGAACCATCGTCAAGAGCGCAGAACCAAGGACCTCTCCTCGACAAGGTCAACATCATTCCAGCCTGGCTCCCATTCTCCGTGCAAAGATGGGCCGGTGGCGAGCCAGAAGAAGCTCTTGGAGTGTAGCAGGCCGGCAAAGATAGGGTCCGACTTTTGGTTCTCGATGATCAGTGTAGGGTTTATCATTGTTAGTCGCAATCCAGAAAGGAGAAACCGAGTCGAGCAGAAGATAGTTTTGAATGGGTCGGAGACGTAGATTAGGGTTTTCCTGAGGACGTCATCATACAAAAGTGCTAGGCGAAGAATATTACCAGGCTGCTTTATACTCTTATCATTCCCTGTCAGGTTATATGGACATGACAGGACGAAAAGCGACAATGATATTCGCATCCCATCTACCTGTACCAACCGCAATGCTCTCAGCGTGATGCCCCCGGTCTATGTAGCCTTCTATCCAATTCCCTGATCTTCAGGCCGTATTGGAAGCAAGAATCTGTTTGGTTATTTGCTTGCAACATCCCCCAAGCCTTCTTTCTCCAAATTTTTCTTGAACCTCTTCTCAATGGCTTCCATGAACTGGCTCGTCGTCACCCACGCTTCTCGATCCTTTCGTCCACATGCAAGTGCGAGATCCTTTGTCATAATTCCTTCGTCGTTGACCGTGTCAATGACTGCCTTCTCCAGAGACTCGGCCCAAGTGACCAGTTCAGGGGTATTGTCGAGTTGGCCTCGCTTGACCAGTCCCCGTGTCCAGGCAAAAATACTTGCGATCGGATTCGTCGATGTTTCACGACCCTTTTGATGTTCACGGTAATGTCTCGTGACTGTACCGTGGGCGGCTTCGGATTCATACGTCAGTCCGTCGGGGGTGATGAGCTGGGAAGTCATCAAGCCCAGAGAGCCAAATCCTTGAGCCACAATGTCAGATTGTACGTCACCGTCATAATTCTTCATCGCAATGACAAAGCCACCGCTCGACTTGATCATCTGTGCCACCATGTCGTCGATGAGTCGATGCTCATACCAGATCTTCTTGGCCTCGAACCCCTTGGCGTATTCGCTGTCATAGATTTCTTGGAAGATATCCTTGAAGCGACCGTCGTAGGCTTTCAGAATTGTGTTCTTCGTGCTCATGTAAAGTGGATATCCTCTATCGAGGGCGAATTTGAAACTCGCATGCGCGAAACCTCTAATGCTCTCGTTCGTGTTGTACTGAGTTTGAGCGACTCCACCGCTTCCCGGGAAGTCGAAAACCTTGACGTGCTTAGGCTCGCCGTGCTTCGGGGTGAAAACCATCTCGAGGGTGCCGGCGCCGTCGAAGACTTCATCTTTGGCTCGATATTGGTCGCCAAAGGCGTGACGGCCAATGATGATGGGATGCTCCCAACCTGGGACAAGGCGAGGAATTCGGGGAATCACTATCGGCTCACGGAAAACGGTGCCACCTAAGATGTTTCGAATCGTTCCATTCGGAGAAAGCCACACTGGAGAGAAAGGTTAGCAGGCTGGGAATATGGTGGATTATACAGCATACTCTTCTTCAGATTGAATTCCTTGACACGAGCCTCATCCGGGGTGATTGTTGCACACTTCACACCCACCGAGTATTTCTTGATAGCCTCGGCCGCCTCAACCGTAACCTGGTCGTCCGTTTGGTCTCGATGAGGTAACCCCAGATCATAGTATTTCAAATCAATATCGAGGTAAGGTTTAATGAACTTGTCCTTGATATCCTGCCATATTATCCGAGTCATTTCATCGCCATCGAGTTCCACCACAGGATTCTTGACGCTGATCTTTGCTTTGACAGTCGACGAGACACTCCGGTTCGGTTGGATGTTGTTACCGACTATCCTTCTGGCCTCTGCGGCTAATCGGCTGGACGCTGGGAAAGCGGTTCGTAAGGGGGGGCGAGAGAAGGTTGAGGATCTTCGCGAAACGGCGCCCACCAGCGCCGACCTGATAGGATTCATTGTGGAGGAGCGGGATTGTATATGATAACCAGACCGCAGCGAGTGATGAGGGAATCCGAAGATGTAAGGCTTTTCAACCCATAGCTTTAGCTGTTGAGTAAAGCTTTTGCGCAGTTATTCGGCTTCTTCACGGTGGGCCATCGCCCGGATAAGGTCTCGTGGGACAGCCGAGGGGGTAAGAAGTTGTTAGCTGCCACTGGTCGGGTTCGCCGGGCGCGGAATGGTTACCGTGGCTGCGATATCGAAAGTCTTTTGTGCCAGACTTGTTCAAGGATCAGGCACACATCTTGTGGCTTGACAAAGATACGCGTCGACCTGATCTCTCAACAAACGCAGGCCGAAATCATCAACCCACTATGGCCGACAAACTTCGTACTCTCCAGCAACTCGAATCTCTTCAAGCCAAATACGTTGGCACCGGCCACGCTGACACTACCCGTTATGAGTGGAGCAACAACATCGTCCGAGATTCGTACGCATCTTATATTGGACATCCTCCTCTTCTTGCATATATGGCTTTGGGATTAGGAGAAAGCAAAGAGATTGTCAGAGGGCAGATGATAGAGAAGATGATAAGAGCCAGCGGTCCACCACCCGCACGAGAAGAAGATTGAACAAGAATACTCATCACAGCGATACATCCCAAAAAAAAAAAAAGAAGCCCTCTTTCCGTTTCGTCTGTCACCTCATTGAAGCTCAGAAAAGACAGAAAGATATCCATTCTTTCATATCGGTCTGTCCCTCGCCAAAATCTTTGTCCAGAACAGACCTTGAGACTTCGACCCGAGATATTTGTTTATGCGGGCTCCCTTTGAAGGATCTCAACACGTCTGGGGAAGTGGACGTGCATAATCTACTAGAAGAAAATGCGGAAGGCCTGACAGGGGAAAGTTGGACAAATGGAATCACAATGCTATAGAAATTGGTTCATTCCCATCAAATACACTATGTGCAGCCAAAACATCTCTTGCATATCAATCACCTATACCATACGACCTTACCGGTCTTCTTGCCCTGTGCTCCCCTTTCACAACCACCCCTCTCCCCCTTTTTTTTTTTTTTCGTTTTGGTTTCCCCCAATCTGTTGATTCAATCCGTCTCGTCCTAAGAAGACTAGTCGAGTCCAGTGGTTGAAATGGTTTGGTTGTTTCATGTCCCAGAAAGAAAGGAAAATATAGGTTTGTTAGGATACTTCATCAATTCTTGATGAGCCGCATTTTGATTCGATGACCAATCATCGACAGGAAGTTTCCCTTGTACGCCGAATTCCATGCATGCATTTGACTCAGTGATGCCCAGTTTTCAATGTTTCCCATAATCACTCCATTGCGGTGTTTGTACGTCTCCCTTCCTTTGTGGTTGAAAATTTCTACTCAAATTCATAGTCGTAGCCTTGCAACGGCTGAAGATCGAACGTTAAGGACTGAAAACCATCATCAGAAAATACCATTGACAATATTGCTGCCGATGGTGGCGCCGGCTCCAAAAATAGCAGCATTTCCCATTTTCTTTCCGAATTTCTTGCCTTGTTCTTCGAGTTTGCTGTATTTTCGACCTTCTGGGCCGCCGACGGAACCACCAGATTGGCTGATTTGAAGAGGCAAGTTGCCGTAGTCTGATGGTTGAGACTGGCCCATGGGTGGTCGCTTCTCTTCGATTACATTGACGTAGCTTCGAGGGAAAATTCCTTCCAAATTGGTCCGCTCGTTTCGACCCCGCCACCCTATTGAGTGATTAGTATGAATGTATTGACGCGTTGAGTTGTAAATAGGACGTACAGTCATTGTTCATGTGTTCTGACACTTGTATTCGATCCCCTTGTGCAAGCGCCAAGTCACCAGTGTCGGTCGGCTGGTATGCGTAAAGAGCGGTGGCGATAGAGAGTATCTGAGGCGTCTGGACGTAGGCAGGAGGCGGAAGAGGAGCGGGCGTCGGGACAGGGGTATATTGCTCTTTCATGCTCATGTTTGAGAACTGCTCAACAGGCGTGTTGGTGGAGACGCTGGCGGGAGACTGTAACGGAGCATGTAGAGGTGTATGAGCAGGAAGTTGCGCTAGGATAGAGGAGAGTTGCTCGGGAGAGATGACGGAAGTATCAGCGAGAAATTCGAGTTCCTGTGGATGGATATTGTGAGATACCGGTGGTGGAACTGGGTTGGGTTACGCACAGTACGAATGGTACGGAGAGAGCGGTTGGTCAGGGCGATGGAGGCCTCGGTGGCCATGGTATCGCGAGAAAGCAGTAGCCGGACGCGTTCAAACGGTGGGAAGATGGAAGAAGAGATAGAAAAAGACCGGTGGTCTCAACTTCGGAGGTGAGTTGTCGTCGATGGAAGATGGAAAGATGAGTTTGTTGTACAGCGCCAGCAGAGGTTGACTGGAGAGGCGCAGTCCAGTCAGGGCTCAGGAAGCCGGCTGGTCAGGAGGTAGGTACTCTGCCGTAGAGTTGATCGCGACAATTAGCGGAGCGCGGTTTAGCTTGCTATGCAGGGTCAGGTGCTAAGCAACAGAGCCGAAGAGCCAGTCAAAAGGGGGAAACCACCGAGGTGGTAGGGGTGGTGATAGGTGAATGGCGCCACCGCTTGGGATAGCTCCAGGGCTAAATTGAGGTCTACCAACCGGGAAAGGAGCACGAAAGGGGTGGGTAAAGAGAGAGTTTGGCCGGAGCCTGATTCACCGCTGCAGCGATGAAAGGCTCCAGCCCTGGAACGGAGTACAGGTTACGGATACGGAGCACGGGGAGTAGTGGATAACTGTAGCACATGTCTCACAATTGGCAGACAGGGCGCACAAAAACGGCTGAACCAGGCACAAAACACACAAAAAAAACACAACAGCCTTGGCCCGTCGGCTGAATCGGATTCCGTCTCTAGTTTAGCACAGGATCTAGTGCCTCCTATACTTGACTAAAAGCCCAAAGGACATTCTCAAATGCCAAAAGAATCCCGTCACCAACACCACGCCCTTTATTTGGTTTGCTGACCGTATTGTGACAATTCTTCTTCAGCCTTATTTGCTGAGGCAAACGTCCCTGACAAGCCCCTGGACTGTAATAAAGATTCGTGCAAGTAGCCGCTCCCCCCTTCGAGTCTCACCCAACAAACGCATATTCCACACAGGATCCCAAAACAATCTACTGTCTGGCTGAACAATGGAGACCGATTGCTTCACAGATCGCACTCGGTTACTGTTCAGATGCATTCGCCCGCTGTTTGAACAGATTGGTAGTCTATTGTTCTCAATTGCGGGGTCCGTTTGGATGGATTCAAACGAACAGAAACTCCCTTCAATATATAACCGTATCCCTACATGAATACCTTGATGTTTCCGCATTCTCATTGCAACACATCTACTGGTACGGTCAGCGGCTGCCGTCACCAACAAAGTAGAATTCACATCCTATATCATCCATATTATCGCCTATTGTAAGTCTTCCATATGTCGACAACCGTCCACAACCTATTCACAACGTTATGCCCATCATTCAATATATGATCACGGCAGTACTGGGCCTGTTCCCTGCAAATATCTCTTCGTACCTTCTACAACCTTTCATTCTGCGCCATCTTCAAACATCTTCTTTCCTGGAGCTATCATACTAATCCAACAGATCCTCTCATGTGTTTTGAACCACATCCTCAGTCACAATGTCCGACCAACAAACTCTCAAACCACAATTCTTTGTGACCCGCCGGAACGGGGCCATGGTTCCTCTCATTGCGATGGATGAGCTTCCAATCCAGGTCGAGATTCGACACGTTCCACGCAACCTCACTGTGTTCGACATTGCGGGAATGACAAGTGTTGGTGTCTGTGAAGCCAGACACCAATATTACATCATTGAAGGAGGGACCAACACCAAGCCATGGTACCTTGACAGCCTCCATGCTCCAGAAAATGGAACAGCTCATTTCGAACCTTGGGGCGCCAAATCAGTTGAGCAGCAAGCCCCTACTCCCGTCTCAAGTCCGAACTCAACCTCTGCGTCTTTTTCCCTGCGTCCAAAGGCATTTGGAATTGAAGAACCACCATCAAATGGCACCGCCCTTGCCTCCTGCATCTTGTCCAACGCCTCAATCAATGGCGAGAGCAAAGTTTCCGAGACCACAGACACTGCCACGGCCTCCGCAATCAACGGTGCACGCCTCACCCCTAAACGAATGCCAACATGGAGAAGAAATGACAATGTCCCAGGCACCAAAGAATACTGCTCTTACTGGATCCGCCATGGTGAGTGCGACTACGCCCAGCAAGGCTGCATGTATAAGCATGAGATACCTTTGGACCTGGAGACGCTCAACCGTATTGGCCACCGGGATATTCCACGCTGGTACCGCGAGAAACACGGCCTAGGCAGCCTTCTCGTTGCTGGTGGGCAAAACGGACCAAGCTATGGCGTCGCCGATCGCAAGGCTCTACCAAGAAATCGGCACATGGCTGAGGATGCAAGGCGCATGATTCATCGTCAGGTCGGTCCTTCACCTGGTGGCCGTGGTGGCAGCATGAATACAAACGAGAATCGCAATGTGGCCAAGGAGAATGTTCACGAGACCAAGAAAGAAACCGAACGTCAGGAAGGACTTAGCGCACTACCGATAGAAGAAGAAGAAGAAGAAGAAGAAGAGCAGCGTAAGGCTCTACAAGAAAAGTACCAATCTCTCATCCCTAAGCGCTGATCCGTTTTTACACATGATCTTGACAGCGACACCTTCAACAACGGTGAGGAACCAGATGATTTGATGGCGAGGATCGGAGAAAAGGGACAACATGGGTGGGAGGAAGAAAAGGCAAATGCAACCGGTGTCAATCCCAAAGTCAACAACCAGGCCAACAAGCAAGCTGATTCTGGCAAGCCAAAGATTGGTGGAAAGCGCAATGGAGGGGGAGGACCACGAAAGAATTACATGACTTGACTCTCGACGTTAATGTCGATCTCATTTCTATTGCAACTCCAGTTTCAGGTGTCACTGTGGCTTGCGCTTCCAGTGGACTCAAAGCGTTATTCCCAAATTTTGAACATAGCTCTTCACCGTCTCCTTTCCATCTAGAGTTGCTGTGTCCTTCATCTCCAGCAGCCTCTGGTTCTGCCTAGTCGTCAGCAGCTGCTGCACCCGGGCGGGTTTCAATTTCCATTCTTCAGGGAAAGTGTATTCTTTCTTCGAGGTGTGGTGTCGGAAGTCTAATGGGACATCTTCGAATGTGTCTCCTCCATGTCGTGCCTCATCGAGTAACTTGTTCACCAAATCACCCAAATAACGCTTATTCTGGGCGGGGGCTTCAAATCTCTCGCAAGACATCTTCACAACATCTGTATCCGGATTGTAGCGTACACCGACCAATTTGACCAACTTGATGCGTTGGGCCTCGGTGAGGTTGGGAAGGTCTTTGGTACAGAACTGAACAACCACTTTCTTTGCCGCTGGATGAACTTCACCCATGTAGGTTGTGTACCGGAATCGGAGAGGTGTGGCTTCGGTCGGCGGTCTGAATGGCTTTGCAAATTCTACGATTTGGTTAGAGATATCATGCTATGCAGTCAGATACAACTTACGCTGTAAAAGTGGCATGTCCCAAGCAATCACTCTCGTGTATTCTCTGACCTCGCGATGCAGCTCTAGCTCGCTATGGGCGACAGAAGTGATGGCGGAGTCGTCCGCAGAATCTTCATCATCTTCAACCTGACCGAATTCATCATCCTCGTCCGAAGCCCAATATCCTTCGTCCCGGCGAGGGAGCGGTATGTCTGGAAAGTCCACGCCGGGAGCCTCTTTTTCCACAGTCCTATCCACCTCGTTGACAAGTCCTTCCAACGCCTCTTCAGCCTGCGCAGACTCAAACACTGCGGCATAGTGATTTTGTAAGGCCAAATATTCCTTCCTTTCATTTTCAGATAAGAGATCATAGTCGGCGCGTTCTTCGGGATCGAGGTCGGCGACAGTGATGGGTATTCTTGGTGTCTGATATTTACTTGGCCCAGGGCCTACCAGGTCGCTACGGTCATCGTTTTCGGCATTATCCGCGAGATCTCGGACTGAGCCCGACTTCGCTGGCTTATCCGCTCTCCGCGGGTAAGTGGTTGAGAACTGTCGAAAAGGACCAGGGACTCGGTGCCGGACGAGGAATTGTTGCTGGCATTTCCGCTTCACAGGTATCTGTCGACTACCCTGGATCAAGATGCGACACAGACACCGCGCTGGATTGGCCATAGTGGCTCAAGCAACGGGAAGTGTGAACCTTCGCAATGAAGAGCTCGAGGACCATTTATTTTTTTTTTTTCTGAGGACAATTCGTATCTGCGTCTGCGGGAATAATGGTCCGTCTGAGAAACACGCGTTCCGCTGCCTTTTGCTCCGCTGAACTCGATCTTTCTGTGCCTTTGGCAGCCAAACCCCCTTTCTCCTTTCGTCTGCAGAGCTATGATTCTTCAAAAACTTGGATATGGCCCACTCCGAATCAAATGCACTTGGCAGGCGATGTTTTGTGACCATCGGTGCAACTGCTCCGTTCAACAGTCTCATCAAAGCTGTGTTGGAGCCAGATTTCATCAAAACCCTTCAAGAGACTGGATATACTGAACTCCGGATTCAGTATGGCGGCCACGAGGGAGAAGGCATATTCCGGGCGAGGAGAGAAGATTCTCAACACACTTCCGTGAACGGTAACTTCGAAATTACAGGATTCGGATTCAACAAATTAGGCCTCAGAGAAGAAATGGCCGCGGTGAAGGGACCGGCGACGGGGAATGAAGGGGTGGTGATCAGTCATGCTGGTCAGTCAAACAAGTTACCACCGCTCCCCTAGTTCTCCCGGATGGAAAAGACGTCGTATCTGACCACCAAAACGCAGGGTCGGGATCGATCCTCGATGTGCTTCGACTAGGCATTCCTCTGATTGTTGTGCCAAATACGGATCTACTGCATAACCACCAGGTCGAATTGGCTGAAATTCTGGCCGAGCAAGATTATCTTGTCCGTGGAAAGCTTGAGTAGGGCAACTCTCCCTTTCTGTCTTCCGACCTGTTCTTCATTGAGTAATCTTACCCGTCTATGATCATCCCTGTCTAATTTACCTTGCAAAAGTAACCTCTCGTCCTCAATACTGGAAGTGGAGACCCTCCGGCACAGGATGAAAAAGTGGCCTCCACTCCGGTCTGGCGAAGAAAAGTACAAACATGGACTTGCAGATATCATGGCCGAAGAAATGGGCTGGCAAATTGGCTAGTGGATCAGAATATTAGAAAGATTATGAGAAGTAACTCTGTATTATGGCCTCGGCCCAGATTTCCTTTGCCGTTGGGTATGGAATATTATCTATGAATGATCATCCATCAGAATTTGTACACCCAGGATCAGAGGACGGCTACAGCATCCGCCGCGATACCAAAGAGAACTGTCTTCTAAGGGAAAATAGGAGGTGGGATTACTTTTGGTGGAATGATTCCGTGGCAGCCATCCTATCAAACAAGTCTCACACAATGAATCACCTAGTAAACCACCTTTGCCCCCTTCCTAGATGATCGACAATGGCCCATAATCATCTGACTGGACCCAAGACACGGATGCGGCCATGTTGGAACTGGCTGACGGGGACATTGTCGAAGGTTTCTTAGATTGACTCCTGGGTTCTTCAGGGTCTGATGGACAGGAAAGGGACATTTTTGCTACCGCGACTTCCTTCGTGGTATCTCTGAATGTCCAGGATCAAGTCGTTGGAAAGATGGAGGCCAGGCCCAGACTTCTCAACATCCTCGAAGACACCAAAGCGCAACTTAAATATCTGGTGGTGGCTCAGTCCGCTCGTTTTGTTGGGTTTCTCTTAGACGAGCAAGGCGTTTGCGCTGCAACTTTTCGGTCCAGGGTCTCTCGTGAGCGCGGGCGACCCTCAACAATGCTGCGATCATCTCCCCTTCTTCGTTGCCCTCTCCCAGTACCGCCTCAACGAATGCATCATCTTCGATCAGGTCTTGCAGAACAAGTTCATGTTCTTCCAGAGCATCGTCGGTTGTTATTTCGCCGAGATGCTGACTATCGAATATCACGTCTGAGTAGATGTAATCGAAATCCATTTTCACTTCTATCTGGGGTTTGTCACGGCTAAGTCGGACAATAGGAGAGGCGAGTGAGAGAGCGTCGATCAATTTCTCGTAGCTGTCAGGCGGGCGCATGTGAGCGTGGATGACAAGTTGTTCGAGGGTAGAGAACACATTCCCGACGAGGCCTATGCCAACGGCAGATTCCCAGCGATTGTCCTCCTGGATATGCACCCACAGTTCCACGCGCCGGATTCGATTGTTGATCGGAAAAAGGTGTGGGGGTTTGAAGCATGGACCGTCAACCAACCCACCTCCCAGGTGCAATGTGAGAGAAGAGTATAAGATCTGGTTCGCTTCGCGGAAGATTTGCTTGCATGTGAGAAGAGGTTGGAATACATGCTCCCACGTTGGCAGAGTATGCTCTCCGCTTTTAAGACAAGCCAGACAATCTTTTTTATGAAACTCGGTTGTACTTCGAGTCGGGACTACGTGTTGATCTGCGAAGACAATAGTCCATATCTGGTGACGGATTTCACTGGGAAGGGTTAGGAGATGCAAGGGTGCTGACATCGTTGATCGGATTGGAGATATGAAAACTTAATAAAAGGTGTTTACTGCTGCCAAAGATCACCGGAGAGCACAAACAGAGATGAAGGGAATGATGGTGGTCGATGTCTGGAATATCCGGGAAAAGGGATTCCTCGTGTTTGTTTGGCCTCGGAAAAACATTTCATCCGAAATGCCACTCGGGTAGGGAGGTAGGCTATCTAACATTTACTTCGGCCACCACTCCATTACTCGCCAAATAGGAACAATCGGTCGAAGGAGGACTGGAAACCATTTCAAACATCTTCCATTTCTCCTCCACATCCCTTTGGCAGTCATATGAAAATAGCCAGTCTCCAACGCCAAATCGTCGCCAGACCAAAGGGTCAGATCCATCCTTCAATGACTCTGGAAGCACAACTTGTTGCTTCGGCAGGCCTTGCACTTCGATCTTCTCAAATTCCTGCATCATCCTGTCTCTTGCTTCTTGTTCTGGGCCATCATCTAGGTGATTGAGATCTTGTTGAACAGTGCCCCGTGCAACCACAGCCTCTGTTCTTTGTTTCCGACAGAGCTCATAGACAGCGAGGGCCTTTTTCTTCTCTTTCGACGATGCTGACCTGATCCTCGCCAGGCATTCACCAAGCACTGCAGCGTCCTCAAAAGTCATTCCAGCTCCTGACGCGAGATATGGTAACGTTGCATGTGCAGCATCACCTAGCAAAACGAGGCAGCTGGAGGGGTGGACCCAGGTGCTGATTGGCTCTCGAATGCAGAGCCGCCATCTCAAGACAGACTTGCACATGGCCAGCAATTTTCCGATTCTGCCGTCATTAAAACAGGCGCTTCCTCCCTCGCGATTGGGTCATACCTTGGGTCCCATTCTTTGAAAAGATCCTGCATTTCATCCACGTACCCTTGAAGCGTCGAGGGCCCTTCTTCTGGCATGTTGTCTGGAACAAGCAAAACCATATTCAAGAGTGTCCTCCCTCTGAGAGCGTATGTCACGGCGAGGAAGTCAGTGCAGGCAGTGTCGTCAAGGGGAGAATCCTACCAACGTGCGCTCCCGGCCCATACCAATAGGTTACTGCCTTATTCTCGACCAGCGATTTCAGATCTTCGTCAGAAACAATATCCTTCGCATCAAGTAACAGGCGGTATGCCATGTCACCAGTGCGCTTCGGTTTGTCGTTGGTGCCCAACAATATTTGACGACAACGAGAATTGATCCCATCCGCTCCAATGACCAAGTCCGTTACGAAGTCATCCCTATCCTTCACTTTGACGGTGGCAACACTCCGAGATTCATCAAATTCAATATCCATGACTTCCGATTGCGTGTGTAACCTCGCACCTAGACTCAGGGCACGATCGAGAAGTACTTTGTGAAGATCTGCTCGATGAAAATCCCAAAACGGAGAATTGTGTTCTTTTTCGGCTGCCACAAAGTCCATGGATGATATCAGATTTCCTTTCCATCCCAAGATGTTGCAGGTATCTGTGCTCGAAGTTTGTCTGGAAAGCAGATCAAAGAGGCCCCAAGAACGGAGGACCCGACTGCTGTTTGGCAGGACCTGAATACCAGCGCCAACTTCTCCTATCTCTCTGGCTGCTTCCAGAATATGGACCTCGTGACCTGCCATGCAGAGCGATATAGCAACACCTAGGCCTCCAAGGCCTGCGCCAGCAACGATGACCTTCATGGTCTGATCATGTCATCCCTAACACCGTTTAAGTCAGACCTAGACCGAATAATTCATACCGTCGCCTTATAAATTTCTATGCCCAACGTCAGTATCTATAAGATCGTTCATTATCATCTAAAAGACTTCTTCCTTCGCGATGATACCAAAGGTAAAGAATACAGACGGACTAGCTACTGCTTGAACAGAGGTGTTCACCCACTTTTACTCCACTCCAAAGAGACAGCTCAGTGCGGAAATGAGCTACCACTACGAATCAACAAAATTGCTGGTCAAGCCGTGACGTCAATCCATCGAATCGAAGGATGTTGAGAAGCACGAGTTCAGTTTATCTGACACAATCAACGGTGGGGTTAGTGGGCATCTCCATCGGCTTCACCAGCAATGCCGGGCAAGAGTCTTATCAATCCCCAATCCGGCATCCAAGGGGGTGGACCCCCGATTTTCAAAAGAACAATCATTCATACACCAATCATGCTCGTCGTTTGACAGGAGCAAAATGACTCGCATGGTCTTCCCAAGTCCCCTAACACGCGCGCCAAAATACGTCCTTGATGTTTTTGGACTCTCAACGACCTCGCACCACATAGACTGGATGCCTTTGAGCTGGAGAGACTGCACACTATGTGGATTCCTAGGGTCGCGGTACAATGCGAGGTTGTCTCTGATTGGCTGTCAGCGCGGAAATTCTGGTAGAATTCCATGGTGAGATGACGTCAATGTGCCACATCTAGTCACCAAGGCTACACAACAAACAGTTTTGAGCAGGACGCGTCGAGCATGACAAAATCATTCACCCCGCATACTATATTGCTGAAGATGGACTACGATTCTTGTTACTAAACAATGTCAACTACATACTCGGGAGGCGCAATATTCAACTGGCTAGAAGGCGTACCATGCTCGCCACCCTGGCATATGTCACAACCAGGTATTGCGCCGTCCACGATCGACAGTCCACAAGCTTGAAAGACTTCGACACCGACATGGAGGAACTGGAGGACAGTATCGCACTTTCCGCTTCAACCAGACAAACTTCATTCCACAAGTGACCGGTCCTAACCTCCAAAGTGCCGCAGCCCATCCCCAAGCCTTACGCGCAAGCTCCTTGTACTCTTAGAGCATGAGAACCCGGCGCCAGCTCAGCGATACAGGAGGGTTGCCGAAGGAAGTTAATAACCTCCGTCAGGGGCTGATGAAGGACATCAATCAGCGGATCATTCCGAACGTTGCCAACAGCACCACAAGGATGAAAATGCGTGGATCGCAGTTATCTAGAAAATGTTCAGAATAGTTGGCCCGGGGGGGGGACTTAAATGGCATGATTGAGATCCACAACGTGTATGTGTGTCCTGAACACTGCAACAAACCTTGTCACGATTCGTTAGGACGGAACATGTGATTGACTCGTTCCAGGCAAAACTAAACATCGATCCTCAACTTTTACCAAAATTGCCCGAAAACTGTTTTTCCCTCGTCAGACAACCCGATCTGGCATTGGGTTTCAGCCCTTATCATCCGAAAACCAAGCCTACGATAGATCACATAAACAAAGCAAGAACTGGAATCAGTCTCAGTCAAATGACAGATGCGTACACGAGATCCACTGTGTTAGGATACGGCATCGAAGTGAAAGTTAGAAAGTGATTACAATGAAGCAGTGATGCAGCTCGGCATTTGCTCTGCAGCTGGTCTCCAAAAGACGTGGTCTTTGGTCAGAGGGGGGAATACCGAAGTGATTCTACCCCTTCTGGGTTTCACCCTCATTGAGCATGAATGGATAATCCATATTTCCTGGAAACTGAATTCAGACGGAGAACCGGCGCGTGAACCCACCTGATCTTGAGGTCTTGCTAACAATGATCGCGATGAAGCGCCTCATTGGCCGCTTACCATTCCTCAACCTAACCATGTCGAGCGTGCCCGAAATTTTTGCGCTTAAGCGCGTGCTTGAAAATATTGTGCATTATCTGTCTCATATCTATTGGCCTTAGTGCGCCAGTGCCATCGAGGCCGCGATCACAGGCCAAGCGCGTTGAGCGGCGACCGCTATCCAACCAGGTAGTAAGTCCTGTGCGAGAAACACCTCATACCTTCAAAAAGGAGTCCCAACAGGGCTCCACCGCTGCTCACTGTATTTTCTCAGTTTTTGCAAGCAGCCATCGGCAGTCCAAACAATGACATACGGATCATGGCTGCACAACGCCCATGAAATGCCCGTGGTCCATGTTGAAATCGAGGCAGCGATGACCGTGCCGAGGAATGCAAGATGAGGCTCCCCGGTTTGGATATGGTTTGGCCATATGGGGGCGTCGTTGATCGAGATGTCACCGGATTCAAAGCCCGCCAAAAACTACAACGCCAAAGTTGGGTCGAGTGCTCTTTCCCTGATTGTGGTCATCAGGGCATGGGAAAGTTGTCTCGACTGCAAGATCAGACAAGATGGAGCGTGGTAGAGCCATGGGCGAGATTCGTCATGAACGTATTGATACGATGGTTGGTGGGGATGACTTTCATTTACATCTGTCAGCTACTGCTTTCACATCGGCTCACGAGCTCAGTGTCATTAACGGCGGCAGCATACATGGACTCAGTCTTTTTATCAAACTATGGTTCGGTGCCGAAACTTGGAATTTTGACAGGCGAAATTTATCTGTGGCCACTAGAGTATCGGACAACATATCCGACTTGGGCTGACACTTCATTTTATTTTCCGCCCGCGAAGATACTAGATCACGGAACCACAATGAATTGTGTGCCTATATCGCATTGTCTTCACGCCTTGACGGCCTTTGGATAGGTCATGTTCAATTTCTGCCTCACATGGGATCCGGCAGTGATGGGCTTATACTTCAACGGCCTGGCCTCGGTGATGCAACTTGGAAGTGTCTCCATGACCGCGTCGTAATCCGCTCCGAAAAAGAATGGGATCGAGTATCGGGCTTTGCCTTCCTTGTTGTATGCGCGGTGAATCGTGGAAAGGAACAAGTCGTTTGTCCTTACAAAAGTAACCAGTTAGAAATGCCGGCTTTTCCGCTAGAATGAACGAAGGACTCCGAATACATACCACATACTCATCGCGTCACCGATGTTTACCACGAATGTGCCTGTCGGGAGGTCGTATTAGATGGCTATCTCCCAAGGTCGGGATCTTCTCCATAAAACTTCTTACCTGGAATGGGATCTGCCGGAATCCAGTGACCATCTTTAGAAAGAACCTCCAAGGATTTGACTTCATCCTGGCAAAGGATCGTGAAACCTCCATGGATAGACAATTAGCATTTGTCCCCACGGATTGGAAGGGTTTGCGGCCATACTTTCAAGATCACTGTGCGCGTGGATTCCTGCACTATCAGGCGAATCTGGAATTGCTGCCGGGTAGTGGTTCAACTTCAACAGCACGCCAGGCCGCTTGCAGAACTGGTCAAAGTAATTTTCGTCCAGACTGAGTCCTAGGGCGAACAGCCTCAAAAGCCTTCTCGAGAGGCCCATTACTTCGTAATAGTATTTGCCAATATTTTTCTTGAATCCGGGCAATTTGTGCTCAGGAGGCCAGAAACTGGGGCCATTATCTTGCGTGCCTTGAGCGCCTGGATCCATGGACGGTTCGTAGCCAAAATTGATACTTTCAAATACACCTGGGAGGGACCACGTGAGTGGGTAGCTCATGTATAGGATGGAGAACATTCTCACGCTTCTTTGTAGCTCCTACGGGCATTTCTGTCTGGATCGGGGCATACCCGTAGAACTCGGTGTTCTTGGTAATGTCAAGTTCCATTTTGTCCTCACTCGAGAGATCATGGAAAAAGCGACGAGCCTCTTTGTGGCAGCCGTCAATGACATCTTGTGGAACACCATGATTCTTGATGTAGAAAAATCCCACGTTTGCACAAGCGTCGTAGATCTTCTCCGCCACTCGCTTGCGAGCTTCAAGAGACGGCGACGAGGCGTCCGTCAAGTTGATAATTGGAATGTCCACAAAAACACCCTGCTTCGCTTCATTCACAATTCGTTTGCCTCCAATGCCTGTGTCAATGTGGTCACCTTTATCATATTGGCCCCTGTACTGTTCGGTGCTCATTTCGCAGTGGTTGATTTTATCAGTCAAGACCTTATATGTGCTGTATTGCAGTTGGTAGTGTTGCAGTGATTCGGACGAGATCATTCAAGCTTCCCTGCTTTGCTATATATGGCCCTGGATCGAGCCTTTGGCGAAGTCTCCGTCGGCAATCGTAACTTTCGATTGTTTGTTCTCCAATGAGGTGAGGTTTCGGAAACAAATGTTTCTGAAGGGTGGATCTAGATACTGGGCCTCCCTCTTTTGCTTGGGCCGGAGTACGATTGAAATAGATGTTGACTGAGTCCATATGAGCAAAGGGCGCTTCTTGGAGTTTGAGAGGAGATCACTTGCTAACTGAATGAAGAATTCCATGCCGGGATCGAGAGTGGGGGTGGATTTGAATCATGCCACTGAAGAAGATATCAAGTCAAGCAATATTTGCCACCATGTTCGCTAACTGTTGACCGCGACCAAGGGCCGTGGGCAGGGAAAGAATCTGACATACCATAGCAAGAGCATATCATTTGCGGATGAGGCTACAAACTCTTTGACGAATAGTGATAGCCATAGAGGCGCATGGACCCACATAGCGGGGAGACTTTCTATCTTGCTTAAAGAGCTGAGTATGGCCTGTGCTAGACTACCCCGGCCCCCTTAATGATAAGAGGCCGTAGTACCCGTGTTCCACAAACCTCGGGCTATATTGACGCGATCCTCCAGTCGGCAGAATGTGCGGAAGCCGGTAGGGGGTTGCCTCGTTCTACCAAGAAGCAGATACCGAGGCACCTGTGCAAACATGCGTGATTTGAGATTGGTCGATAGCGGTGAAAGATGGAGACGTGTGCTGTTATCATTAAGATTCTGCACTAAACTCTTTGTGTGTTTTTCTTGACGAGGCTGGCGTGTTTTGATTGGTCTCATCGGAACCGCCAAGTCCATGATTTATCCAGAAAATCATCTCCCCAAAACTTACCAGGGTTCCTACACGGGGAACCACTTTGTTGAGCCTCCTAGTCTATTAAACATGTCAAAAGGCGGTATGAAAATCCCCACCCTTGACAAACTCAGTATCTGCTTTGGTATTGCTGAGAGATCCACCCACTCTCTACACTCTTCTGATACCCATACACCAAAACGCCCTCCGGTACCAATCACCCTAATGCTCATTTCTCTTGAGGGGATCACACTAATATAGGCTTTATCCGTACTTCAAATCATGTTTCTTGCCACGTGGATCATCCCCATCTTCCAAGATGGGGTCAATCGAGTCAAGAGCAGTGCTGTTCCACATACGTTCCGATCCGATTTTGCATTATGCATCCATACTATTGTCTTCCAGATCATGGCTTATCAAGATAAAGTTGATTATCCTTCCACTCAGATGGACTATCGTTCTCTGAGTCTCGGGCTAGAGCCTATCGGACACCCTCCATTCTTGCCCAAAGTTGACATTCTCTCCCTATCTTCATGAGAGTCTCCATCGATCGAATATAACTCTTTCCTGGGCACTCTCGGAACCCTCTCACAGACTGATGTTCAAGATCTGCAAGATCAATCAAAGCCTTCCCGTCGAAGGTAGGGCATTGAAGACCTCGAAAATATCACAATGGCACACATCATAGATAAGGATCCCGAGTTCGCGAAGACGACCACAGCTGCTATCGAACCAGTCAACGACAATGTTAGCAGCAGAAGCCCCACGAAAGGTGATCTTTCAGACACTTTGTACATCGACCCGACCGCGGAAAGGTCATATGTTCGAAAATTGGACATGTACCTCTTGCCAGTTTTGTCCGTCATGTACTTCTGCCGTTTCACAACCGGAGGTAACATTGGTAATGCAAAAGTAAATGTCGAAGCCAACGATGTTTCACACGACTGCTAATCTCGATGTAGACTGACGGACTTGACGACGATCTTGGTCTCCATGGCGAGGAGTACAGTCTTATGATGACTCTCGTAAATGTCCCCTTCGTCCTGCTCGAGCCCGTGCAAACAATGATGGTCAAACGGTACGGTGGTCGAATTGTAATTCCATCGCTCCTTTTCGGATGGGGCGTTGTGTCGATCTGTCAAGCCGCAGTGGTCAATTATGCCGGAATCCTCACCTGCCGACTGATAATTGCGTGCTTTCAATCGGGATTCTTTTCTGGATGCATTTTCTACCTCACGCTCTTCTACAAGCGCGACGAGCTTGCCTTTAGGATCGCGGCTTTCTACGGATCAGCGACCATTGCGGGTGCTTTCACCGGATTGATCTCGTACGGCGTATTTCAAATCCACAGCTCATTGCAAGGCTGGAAGATTCTTTTCCTGATTGAAGGTGCAATGACTCTGGGTTGGGGAGCAATTTCCTTCTGGCTAATTCCATCCACTCCGGCCGACTGCAAATGGTTGACAGCGGAGGAGAAGACCGCGGCGAGAGCTCGTCTCATGAAGGACTCCACCACCGAAATTGGAAACAAATTCAGCGTCATCGCAGGCCTTCGGGCCTTAATAGAACCGAAGATGTGGTTTTTCATGATCCTCTGTGTCAGCTACGGTGTTGCAACCAAATCCACCGGAACATTCTTGCCCCAAATTGTGGCTCGTCTCGGCTACAGCGTTATCAAGACCAATCTTTATACTGTCGCACCCAACCTGGTTGGCTGCGTGTTCACCTTGGTTGTAACGTGGTCCAGTGACCATTTCCAAGAGCGCACGGCACACCTGTGCACCGGCCTGTCATTCACGATGGTTGGTTATCTAATGCTTGCTGGACTGGATCCGATCAAGAACAAAGGACCGAGCTACGCCGGAGCCTTCTTCTTGAGTATGGGAACTTATATTCCGTCCTGCTTGGTGCATAGTTGGCACAATAATATCAAACCCGATGAAAATTCACGAGGTTGGTCTTCAAAAGCGTATTTCCCTTCTAGTCCCTTTGCTGACTCTTTCTCTAGCAATGATCACCGGTGTCATGGTGGCATGTTCATCTATTGGCGCCATAATCTCTGCACAGATGTTCCGTGACGCCTGGGCGCCAAAGTACGTGCAAGCCTTGGGAGTCACAGGAGGGTTTCAAGCTCTGGCTATTATGGTGACGGCGGGGTTGGGTATCTGGATGCGTAGACAGAACAAGAAACGAGATCGGGCAATGGGTCTTACGACGCCGCTCAAGCCCGGGGACACTCCTCAATGCGATTTGGTGAATGGTGAGAAAGATATCAGATTCAGATATTGGACTTAAAATATCGGCCCAGAGATCCAGGATTTTGTTACCCATTGGAAGGCGAGGACGCTACCCATCCGCTATGAAGTCGGAATTCTGCTTGTCAACCAGAATTTTATACCAACTACCAAGCTCCAAAGACACTAACCTGGAACATAAAAAATTCAAATGCTGATTCCTCTTCCCAACTGTTTGTGAAAAATTGACAAAGTGCAGGGGAAGGATGTCCGTCTTAAGCCAGATATTTCGCGAAGAATTCGGCACGTTTCTTCCCAGCTTCATCTACGTGATCGTACAAATCGGCACAAATCACTCCAACAACATACAGATCTTTCAGCTCCCTTGCCCTGGCCACTCCGTTCTCTCCGTACCACTTGGTGCCCTTAGTCCCTGTGATCATTAACGGGGGGGGGACTGATCATGTCGTTATGGACGAATGCGTCGATATTTGCCATGATGTCCCAACTGCGCCGCAGACATGTGTTTGTCGCTCGGGGATGGCAGGCTCTGGGCGTGCGGTAATGATGGGCCAAATCTTTGGACGATGGGGGGAGGTCCGCAGGCACGTCTTCGATTTTCTCGGGCAACATGTGGACGATGGGAACGTTTTCGCCGTCAACATCGCTGTTCCGTCTTTTGGGTATTCTCGAACTGGATATGCAAGATGGCCCTGCTAGAGAAATCCTTGTCGAGTCCTCGTCGGGCTATGGTGCCAGGCCGCCGCAGACGTAGCGCATGCTTTGATACGGAGATCTGTTTGGGCAGCAAAAGGAGCGTAGCCACTCGATGCGCAGATGCCTACGACACCAATCTCATCCGGATTGACATCTTCAAGGTTGATTAGGTACGTCACGGCAGATTTGATTTCTTCAACACGTTGGTAGGGACCTTCAAGGTTTCTAGGCTCAACCTCGGACTCGCCTTGATAGGCGGCGTCGTAGGCAAGGCAGATGAAACCAGATTGGGTGAATACGCAAGCATAATTGGCTGGCGATTGTTCTTTAATGGATGTCCAGGTGTGGCATATGACAATGGCGATCAACAGAGTTGGTAGCTAGATGGTAGAGGTGTGTTGCGAGCTCGAGGTTACGGGAGAGGAAGGAGACTTGTCAGGTGAAGAGATGGAGTTCATGGCTATTGAAGGTGTAGACTCGAAGTGGTTTTTCGAATTCTAAAGTCGTTGACTGGGAAGTCGGCCTCCGGTTTGGTCTGGTCGCTCTTTCCATTCGACTTGTAGCGGCGGGAAGAGAATGTATGAACTAACTAGAACTATCTGCTCATAGATGTTCTGTAACGAATGTAGTTTAGCGTAAGCCAAGAGTCCTTGGCAGAAAACCGCATGCGAGACTAAGCACGTGATTACATGACTCCCGTTACGGGCTTGGCGTTGTCACAACAAACATTTGATGGTCAACCCACCAAACTCTCCTTCAAAACTTCAACGAGGATCCTTTACCGTGCTGTACGATTCGAATGTATGCATCATTTTCTCTGAATTGACATGTGCAACGTTGCTACCGACGGTGGTCTCTCCCCTAACGCTGTTGTCGCTGCATGGGTGCATGACGTCTGCGTTGCCTCTGATCTGGGCAGATATATCTTCCAACACACACCAACGCAAGGTTCTTCTAGATCTTTAACCGGCACAACTGGCCCGACAGGTGCCAGGAGAAAGGCACCCGCGCTCGGAGACCGCGACTCAACTGTGAAGAAAAACCGGCCCGTTTTCACGTCAGAGAAACATCCACGCCCCATGCCTCCAAAAAAGAAGCGGACTCGAGGCTCCAAAGGGGAGGGAGACCTGACACCGCAACCTCCACCCGCAAAGCGATCTAGTGTGGCCAAACCCCAAAACCGACGGCGTAGATATTCCAAAGAAGAGGAAGACAATGATGCAGCACAGGAAGACTTAACACCACGACCTCGAGCTCGTAACTCGACTCTAGCCCAAACTAAGGGCTCAGCCTATGTACCCGCTCTCCAAAACAAGGCAGCCTCTGGCTTGGGGTCTATGGAGCCATTAGATTCATCAGTCGACAATTCAAAAGCCTCTTCTAAAAGCCCAGTCAAACGAATGGGCGACCTTCGCTTTGCTAGGATGCCTATTCTGTATGAAGACCTTTCGAAGAGCCTGGAGAAGCTGCCATCTGACGCCAGGGGTCTTTATGAGAAACTACGCGTGGTTAGCTCGGCTACCGGAGTCCTGCCTGCAAACATCAAGGTGAACTGGCCATAATTAAACAACTTTGGACAATGATAACCCTCTACAGGATGAGATCTCCGAATGCAACAACGAAGTAGACCTTCTACTCCCTCATATGTTCGATGAGACTTCGACAGCGAACACCAGATCAAGGACCCAGTTGCTTTGGGAACTACGTTATGTCAAAAAGATCTGCGACGCAACGTCGCGGTGTTCAGTTCAACAAGAAGCAGAGGCTTCCTGGAATTGTATTGTACACAGCCCTATACTGGACCTGGCTCTGGAGGTCTGTAAGGGTGTTGAATTCCGAAATGTGTATGGAGATCATTCCCACATTAATTCCGAATTTACTGACCCTACCAGCACAGCAGCCAAAATCTGCCCCGCGTTTGACCATCGTGACATCGTTGGGAAACCCTTGCAATCAAAGATGGTCGATTTCGCCATCAATTTGGTAACTGACAAAGATGTGGATCGTCGCATCACTGAGTTACTTGACGGTCAACATCCGAATCTCAGAACCATCAATCAGTCCATACATCACCCTCTTCGATTTGCACCAGTCTTTGTCAGCATTGAAACAAAACGACCAGGCGGTTCGGTGCAGGACGCGGATATACTACTTGGTGTGTGGGCATCGGCGTACTTCAAGCGCATTCACAAGCTTTGCAAGAACGGTCCTTTCCAGATCGCCTTACCACTCTTGTACGTGTATGCTGACCTGTGGTTCCTCATGTTCGCTTGCGATACAGCGGACGGCACAGTAAGTTGCGCATTGGTGTCGAAAACTCCAGATTCTTACAACTGTCAACAGGTAGTACTGTCAAGATATCTCGTTGGAAGTACCAGTACCGTGCTTGGCTGCTATAAGGTGATGACAGCTATTCGCATTCTCAGCGAATGGGGTACGACAAACTTCAAACAATGGTTCGAGTCATCAGTCCTTCAGTCTGCACAGGAGTCAACAGACCCTCAGCCTGTACAGGAGTGAGTCGCTCAACCTGCTCAGGAATCGACGGACCTTCAGTCTCCGCAGGAATCATTCATCGCTCGAGTGTCTCCGTCTTGGACGTCTTGCACAGCTAGTCACGTTGTGATGTGTGATGCGTCTGGTTTGGAGTGCAGGGAGATGTCTATCGAGCATGAACAGCACGGATGGATGGGGCTTAAAGGGGTTTTGGGGGGGGAACAGCTGGCTGAAAGTGCGGAGCTTTGAGAGTGCCATTGAAAAGTGCCAGGAAGGCTAGGATGGAGAGGGAGAGGGAGATGGAAGGGCACTTGTTATAGCGAGGTCAAAAGCGATGGGGAGCTAAGACCCAGGCTAAACCGGAGGCCGATTTCCCAGTCGACGACATTACCTTAAGTATCGTCGATAACAGTGCTTTCTGGTTGCCTATCGGTTAAGCCAATCTATGAACAAAGAACGCGGCAGGACGCGGGTGGCATCAAGGCTTAGAGGCCAACTACATCCGCCGTTCTAAACGGAGCTCTTTCTCTCTTGGTTCCCAGTCATCTCCACCTAGATCGAGGAGGTGTGGGTGCTGCTTTCCTCTGCGGTGCCCCATGCTAGATTCCCCAAGTCTGGCCCTGAATGGGCATTGGGCAGTCAAAGTCATTTTGCAGATCGAGTCTCGTGGTGGGAGTCGTCAGTCCCGTCATCAATCTGCTCTTTTCAGGCTGGTTTGTAGATGAGCGAAGCTTTCCAGCCGCCGGATCAAACCCTCATGCTGTTCCATCCATGTAAAGCGTTCGAACTCTCTTCTCCTCTGCCTTTTGCAATTTCTTTTGTTCTTCGTATTGTCGGGCCCGTTTTTTGCTCACGTTTCTTTTCTCCTCCCTCACCTTATCTTTTGCCTCTCGTTGCATCTTGCGTTCGCGGACCTTGGTTTTCTTTACAGGCTCTACCATCGGCTTCCTTGCGATTTGTTATCTCTTGGACGGCCAGATCCTTCAGTCCTTTGGTTGGCGAGAGGGGGAAGCGTTTAAATATGTCGATGGATCGGCTTTGGCGTGCACTCGGTAACTTAGAATCTGTTTTTGCTTGAGGCTTTTGGGACTGGTTCAAGGTCGAACCTGCAGTGACCTCTACGGCATCAGTCGAGCGTGAGGGGATCTCTTCAAACATGGTGACTCGACGAGACTTCCTTCATCGGGGTACACGTTGAGATCGAAGTGCTTGCGGTGTTGGAAGAAAGGTGTCGAATCTGAAGGCGCATCGCTCACTGTTTCGATGAGATGTCAAGAAGCAGCGAATAAATAGTGCCAAGGCTAATACAATGAGGATGAGTGCGACAAAATGCTCGATGGGGTTGACAGCATCGAATGCCATGGGAGTCTGTTTGACAAACGAGTGAAATCTCTCAAGAGAGGAATAAAGCAAACCCTACCATCACCCCTCTCCTAACCGTACTTTCCCACTCAAACCTGACAATCCAGGTTACAAACCATTTTGACCTTTGACCAGTTGGCTACAAACAGTGACAGCCATTGCAACTTCAAGCCTGGGGTCATTGAATGCCGACCAAAAAAAAAAACCCCCTCTCCCATCGACATCCTCAATCTAATTGTTTCATGGAACAAGTTCTCGCCCCCCATAATTGAGGCGAGCTTTTATGACGGAGAGCTATCAACGCCAATAATTTCGAGATACCTATCCCGCATTGCTGGAAGCCCCCACCACTGGGGGGAGAGTTGGGGGGGGAGGAAGATTTGTAGTCTCCGTGGCCAGAGTCTGGTATATCCAGGTATCATTCGATGTGGCGAGTTTTGTTTTCATGGTCATGGTGTTTGCACGATTCATAATATCGCATTTCCACTGGTCCATTGTATTCAAGCAGAGAAAATTCCTAACCCGGTCGGTTGTTATCACTTTGTTCCGGGTGGGCCACTCATATTAAATCCAGGTGGAGGAGGTCCTTGTCCTTGGTTTGGACCAGCTCCGGGAGCAGGGCTAGGACCACCCGACGGGGCTTGTTGATTCTGCTGACCAGGGGGCGGGAAACTTCCAGGAGCGACGGTAGGAGGAAACTGGAAATTCGGAGGAAATCCACCAGGTGGTGGCGGGAATGGGAGACCGTTGGGAAGGGACGGAGGAGCGCCGTTCGGTGGGAATGGTGGAAAAGGCATGCCACGGCCACCTGGTGGAGGAACTACTCCTCCAGGGCCTGGTGGACTTGCACCCTGCATATTACCAAAGGGCGGAGGGGGGATTCCTTTCTTCAAGTCAGCAGGCAACGAGGTTTGCTTGTGGAAGCGGAACATACCTGGAAACCCGGGAAGCGGTGGAGGAAACCCAGGAGCAGCTTGTTGCAGCATAGGGTTCGCTTGACCTTCTGCTGCGTATGAAGATGTAATCGAGTCAATGACCGATTGCGCTTTTTCATGGCCGATTTCTATGCCCAGTTAGCACAGTCGAAACACGTCCATCCTCATGGGACACATGCGCTGATAGTATTCTACCACGTTTCTCAAATGATTTCGGCCAGCATTGTGAGCTTTTCGCACTGACATGGAATCGTGGGTAAGGTACACATCGCAATAGTCACAGAAGAGTACTGCAAAGTTAGTTCTCGTTGCATCAAACACGAGGCGGGGCCCACTTATATTTCGGCATTTTGAGTACGACACGAGGCAAATAGTCGGATAAAAACACGGAAACAAACTTTGACAGAGCCCGATCTGTCTTCGACTTGATGTGAGTGTTGGTTGGAATAAGAGCAAAAAAGAGTGACGAAATATGAGGCTCGAGTCTGGTAGTGGATGGAAAGGCGGTGAGGAGCGGCAAAATTATTCGGCAGAAGTTTCGCTCAGAAATTGGTCCCTACCGCGTCGTGCCCACGCGAGTGCGCCTTCGCCATCCCCTTTATGTTTATGGGCAGCAACTCCATACAATCATTTCAAAAACCGTCACGATGCGGTGATCGGCGATATCGTTCTAGCGATTTTGTTCTTGTAACGCCTATGTAAAATCACTTGTCAATTCCCACACACCATTGGCAACCATGGCCGATGGGGGCAGCCTCCACAATGTGCCACTTGTGTTGGACAATGGCAGTGGCACTATTCGAGCCGGCTTTGCTGGCGCTGATCTTCCGGCTGCGTATTTCCCCTCGTATGTCGGCCGTCCCAAACATGTACGTGCCCTTGCCGGGGCCCTCGAAGGAGATGTCTTCATCGGACCCAAAGCACAAGAACTACGAGGCCTCTTGAAAATTCGATACCCTCTTGAACATGGGATTGTCACAGACTGGGACGACATGGAAAGGATATGGACCTATGTCTACGAACAAGAGTTGAAAACACTGAGCGAGGAACACCCGGTGCTTCTGACGGAAGCGCCGTTAAATCCGAGACAAAATCGAGACACAGCCGCCCAAATTCTATTTGAGCAATTCAACGTGCCTGCCGTTTACATGTCCATCCAAGCCGTCCTGAGTCTGTATGCGAGCGGTCGCACGACCGGTATTGTGCTCGACAGTGGAGATGGCGTCAGCCATGCTGTACCCGTGTACGAGGGATTCGCCATCCCAAGCAGCATCCGAAGGATTGACGTGGCCGGAAGGGACATCACAGAACACATGCAGCTCCTCCTGCGAAAGAATGGCCATGTTTTTCATACGAGCGCTGAAAAAGAAATCGTCAGAATAATGAAGGAGAAGACTGCCTACGTGGCATTGGATCCCCGAAAAGAGGAGAAGGATTGGTCACAGGGGATATGGAAGAATGAGAAAAGAGATGTCGAGTATGTGCTGCCGGATGGCCAGAAAATCAAGATTGGAGCAGAACGCTTCCGAGCACCGGAAATCTTGTTTGAACCGGACTTGATCGGGTTGGAATATCCCGGGATTCATCAAATGGTAGTCGATGCCATCAACCGAACAGACATGGACCTTCGAAAGAATCTATTTGGAAATGTTGTCCTTAGTGGTGGCACAACATTGTGTAAAGGATTCCCAGACCGACTGCTGTATGAGATGCAGCGATTGGCGGTCAAGGATATGCGAATCAAAATTTTTGCACCTCCTGAACGAAAATACAGCACTTGGATTGGTGGAAGTATTCTCGCTGGGTTGAGTACATTCAGGAAGGTGAGTTCGAACGCCACGGAGGCCCAGTCCTGAAGTTCTCGCAGGATACTAACAGCAATCTAGATGTGGGTCAGCATTGATGACTGGCATGAGAATCCCGACATCATCCACACGAAGTTCACTTGACGTGAAAGTTGTCCCGAGCAACGAAGAGTCACAAAGAGGTTGACGGAAGGCGGATCAAAGACCGGGAAGCCAAGGCCTCATAGCTGGATTGCATTCCGTCGAAGGATAACGAAGATTCGGCGGTGAAAAGACAGTACATTGTGGATGGGTGTTTCCAGGCACAATGAATCCTTGGCCAATAACAAGGACCATCCGGTGCTCGGTCTGTTGATCAGCGGCATCTGAGAGTTCATTGCTGTATTTGGGGGCCCAAGAATGTCTGAGATATTTGCGGGGAACACCGAAATCCGGGGAATTGACCAAGCCAACACGTCAAGACATGGAACCCAAGCAGGCTTACTAGTTGGGAAGGCTATCGCGAATAGAGGTCAAGGCGGAGGCCATCAGATCAGGAACCTACCGACATCACGGGCCTGATTTAGTATGGCTGGGGGGATTTGGTGTTTCTAGGTTCCTCTCGTTCCTTCCACGGGCCGTCAACACGTGTCGCATACATTGGGCGACGTGTCGGCGAAGGGCCAGGAACAATGGAAGACAGACAAGTAAAGCAGAAAAAATTTTCATCCGTCAAGAAGTCAACGTGAGAGAAAGATCGGAGAGGGATTGCATCGAGAATGTGTTTCTGTTACCCCCAGGAAACCACCATTCCCCGCCCAGAGGTTGGCGAGGGTAGCCATCGATTACCCCATAGTTTGCTCAGAAGCCGTGCGTGGCGTGCCGATGGCGTGCTTGAGGCTGGGCATGACTAAATATTGCCCGATCTGTCGAATCCCGTGGCCGGCAAACAGCAAAATAACAAGTGAAAAAGTCTGAAACCGCTGGAAACGATGACATGACGACGTCGACTTCCCGCCAATCATGCGGTTCAACTGCGTCTCCGCTCGCTCCGCCAGCCGCCCAGGATTTTTCGAGCAATGACGAGACTCTTTCAGGTTCTCTCCCCAGGTAACGCGGCTCCCCGTGTTCAGATGAAATTGCGTCCCGGTCACCGTCATAATGCCAATTGTATTTCCCCTTGCCTAAGCATCGTGACCTGAAAATTTGACGTGCACTTTGCAGTTAACGGCATCGCTCTGAAGAACATGCTGGATTTCCATCGAGTAATCAAACTGCTTCTGAAGCCGCTCTTGGTCACTGGCCCGGTGTCACATTCGTCAACCGTCACTGCAAATTTGTCCTCCCTTCGAGCAAGCTGCCCGTATATAATCACCTTGCCCCCTCCTCTGTGACGGGCTCCTCATCTTCCCATCAGAAGATTCCAACGGGACAACTACATCGTCGCCATCCAAAAATACCTCATCGCATTCTTCGCCACAGTTACTGAATCAAAGCCCTCTAAACCCGATTCGGCTCTCACTAAACATCCGAACAACCAATCACAAATACTCGTCTCACCACCTCACACAATGTCGTTCTCCTCCTCAAAGCGATATTCCATCGTCGAACCTCATCCATCAATTCCTGCATCCCACTATGTCTCCACCGGCCGCGGTGGTGCTGGGAATGTGACCCGAGCTCCTGCGTCTGTGACAAGCGGCAGCGATGCGTCAGGTACGGCAGCTCGCGTGACTCTCACCGCGCCATCCAGAGACCGCAAGACATTCACTGCCGGGCGCGGCGGAGCAGGCAACGTCTTCCCAAGTTCCGAGCGGGCCATTTTCAGCTTCGACGAGGAGCTCGAGCAGCAGCTCGTTCAGGAGCGCCACGCCGCACCTGTCTTCCATGTCGGTCGCGGCGGAGCAGGAAACGTGACCTCTAGCCAACCGAGAGTCTTCGTCGATAGTAGTGTCAGGCGCCGCAGCGAGGATAGTATGGGTTCGACGGGTTCTAGCGAGAGCGGCGCTGACTATGTCAACCGCAACATCAAGAAGGGCTTAAAGAAGATGGCGGGCGTTGGCAATTACATGACCTGATGGAGCAACTCTTATTGGTGTTTGTTGCCGCGTGTAATTTTTCTTGCTCTGGCCGTGGTGGTTTTTTGGCATGGTGTTTCGGGACTTCATTCGAAATTTTGAATCGGGGGAAGTAGATCGGTGGACAGCGTCCAATGACGCGAGAAAAACTTGGCATATTTATTTTGCTTTGGATCATCACATCCATAACCTGGGGCCGGTAGCATACAGCAATGCATGGCTAGGATATAAGGAATCATATCAGCATTTGGGAACGGACCAAAAAACATGGTTGTGACATGGCATGATCGGAGCAACGGAATGAAATGTCCACCAGCCTTTTACGTGAGAATTCAATTCGTTTTGGGTCTTTTTGCATCCGCCGCTCATGGTCACGAAACTCGTCTTTCGACCCCTTGTCTACTCACAGTAAGATATTTGACCCCTTTGTACGGTCTTACCCCATCCCCGAGGCCCTTTGATTTTTTAGCATCCACCACTAAACTGTCTACCTTGATTCCACTCGGCAGCCATCCTTTGACGCTGAATGACACCAAGATTGACCGAGGCATCAGTGCTTTATTCTTGACACTTGCATTGCTGCCGTTCAATGCAGACTCATGTTGTTCGGTCTGGTCCGCCACTGCATCCTCGTCGTAGTATCCGGCCATACTGTTGAATTTACCGACTTCAGCAGCTTGTAGCTCATTGTCATCGGTATGGTCCGCGTTGAGTGGACCGGATACGGTGCCGGTCAACGTAGCCACCCCATTTATCGACGCGCTGTCTTTGGTGGGCACTTTCCATTCAACCACTTTATCGAATGTATTATAATTTGCTTCGCCTCGAGAAGCCTTCAGTTCTGTCACGCTGCGAACGTCTGCTGGAAAGGGAATGGTAACCACAACAGCTTCCAATGAAGGGGCGTTGGAACTGCCGCCGCTACCACCGCCGAATGACAGTGACGAGATGGGGCCTGAAGTGGATCGAGAAGCGCCCGGTTTAGAAGTCGAAACGCCCGGGAAATTATTGTTTAAAGTCAGTCGAGCTTCAAACTCCGCGCCTGAGCTCCCAAGTCCTGGTCGTAGATCTACAAGTGCGGGTAAGAAGATCCTCTCGGTCTCATTAGGAGGCTGGTCTGCGTTGAAACTGGAAGGCATGAGATCAGTTTCATAGCCTGCCAGCATGAAACGTCCATCGGGAGGAACAAAAGATATGTCTCCAGGACAGTCTTTCCATCGAGACAATCGGACACAGGGGTGAAAGACTGGTAGTTGCATAGTTCGAACAATTCCCAAGGTTTTGGCACTGCTCGTCCCTCCGGGGGCGGACAAAGTCAAAAGGAGATCTGGAACTCCAGATATCTTAGCGGTGAAGGCTATCGATCCATGAGATCGGGCAGAAATTGGACGGCCAGAGGGAGCAAATATGACAGAAAGGTTCTCAACAATGTCAACGTAGAGTTCGTTCGAGGTATGCCGAACATTGGACCTGCGCCAGGGAATGGCCGGTCCTTTTGATGGCGTAGGCGTCGGTCGCAGACTCGATGCGAAGTTGCTCGACGGCGCAAGAGCTGGGGAGGTTCTAGTGAATCAGTATGCGGCCTTATCTCGGTTGGATGCAGAGCATACCCTTGTAGCCCAACTTGTGTGAATAAACGGCCCAGGGCTGAAGAGACCTCTACCGACTCTCGAAGAGAATTGGGTTCCGTGTTGCATACAATTCCACCATCACACATCTCACCCAGCAGCTGTGCCACGATTTCATAGTTGTCCTCAATCTTGTTGGCCAGGAGCGGACTGCCCAGAAAATCTTCAAAAACATCGACGAGTCGATGGAGAAACTCGAGGATTGCCAGAGGCTGTGCATCCTTACTCGATACTGCGATCAGGAAAAGTGTTGAGTGAGAGATGGAATATACTGTTGTTGACGGGGCGAGCTCCGCGAGTTGGAGGACAGCAGGCCGAGGACGTGGTCTACTGGTGAAGCTGGAGATGAGAGTCCGCGCGGGGGGCGGGCGTCCGGTGTAGATGTGCTCCAGAACACAGTTGCTGGACACAATTAGTACGCGAGATTGCTTCCAATCATGGTTCCTGCAATTGCTCACTGATGATCGTCAAAGATATAGAGGGCGTCAATGGTGACGCTCATGATGAAGATTGGCAAGCCTCCCACGAGACTTAGCTGGAGAGACAAAAAGTTGGAGGTAGGACGAGGGTCGTTATCTTATCTTCACGTGGCTGCCGCTGCTGCTCATCTCAGAGCGCATTGCCTTCCATCTTGACCTCCCAAGGATCATGCCGACTCCACGAAAAGGAACGCAGCCAGCAACACATCTAGACACTGTGAATTTCTCGAAGACAGGTTTGAATCTGGGTTCCGCGAGGAGAGAATCTGTACCCATTTACGCACGTAGCTACCGTACGCCTGCGTTCATAAACATACTTCCATTCCCCCAATCCATGTACAGTATTTGGCTTTCCTCCGCACACCATTTCGGCTGCCTCCACCCTTCCGATTTCCATCACAGTTTCTGAGACCCCTATCGTGGATATTCTGAGATTGCTGGAAACTTTGCTTAGAATCTGCTTGATATCCTCTTCACATCCGAGAGCATACTTGCAGAGGCCCCACCGGTGAGTTTCGTTGATCCATTCAAGCAATGCGAGCGCTCCTCGATTAGTCTTACAACTCCCAGTATCAAGAATTCGCACTCTGCAGCCGGCCCAAGTCGCCTTATCTATTTTGGGTTGAAAGAGCCATGCTGTCCAACGACATGGTCCACGCATCGGATCCAGTCTGTGGACCACCCAGACAAGCTCTATCGATCAGACTCGACACGGTTCATGGATCAGATCCGATGAAACACCACCTCGATCGGATCCAATCCATGGATCATGTGGCCGGGGCACCCTACTCAATAGATGTCGGTATCGATATGATTCACGTACCGGATCCAGTCTGTAGGCCACCTCAGACAAGCCCTTACTGATCACACTCGAGATGGTTCGTAACCGAGCGTGAACGAACGAGCCTCGATGTCGACATGGTCCATGGATTGGATCCGATGGGTCGTAGTATTTCATCGAACAACCCTCTTGCCTCACCTATGATCGAACACTGATGAGGTCCCTCAATTCTATCGGTTCGACTGAGACGCCGAAGCGTTTCGTCTTTGACAGGTCAACCACGATTTGGGTGTCAATTTTGGGGGAAATTTTCGGCGGAGTAAAATGTATTTAGGCTTGAATTACGTCATCAGGGGTTTTTTCGTGGGTCACGTGATTATGACATGAATTGACCAATAATATTGCTGCATATAATCTCGGAGAATTTCTGACCAATAGGATGAATGAATGGAATAAAAAGGACTACCGAGGGCGATGTACTGAATAATAGCACGCGGTGACGAGTATCCAAGATATATATACATCCAAGGTAACAGGGGCTCTGTCGTCGTGATGTTCAGCTGGCAAGGTGACTGTTTATTGATTGACTGCAAAATTCACAAGGTCTCAGGGGTGGTCACGGGATGTCATTGTCTACCAGTACGAGCAGACTGGGCCGTGATGAAGGTTGCATCTCATTAAGAAGACGAAATTCAGCAGAGAAACCTATCTCATTGCTTCTGACAAAAAGTGGCCATGGATACAGCAATAATTGAAGATCCAACATTCCGCATCATTACCACATTGAAGAGTGTGTCATTCAACGAAGAAGACCTTCAGCCCTTGCCATCGACTCTTCGGTGGAAGAAAGAGACAGAATCATTCTTGATCTTACATCGCCAACGACTTCACGCCGCTGCGCAGGCTTGTTTATGGCCACAGGCCTGCCTGCGACTTGAAAGCCAGAGTGCGGTGGCAGATCTGGAATGTGCTACTGAACAAGCCGCAAAGCAAATCCCTAAACCAAAGACAGGGCATATTAGAGATGTCAGAGTGCGGATCTTGGTCAACCGTCACGGCGGCATACAATCCGAAGGCGTCCCGATGGGAGGTGAACGCCCTTTAGAAAAGCTCGAAGACGGCTTAGTCTCTTGTATCCCTCAGAGTCTCCTTCTACCGTCTCCCACGCCAGGAGTCTCCCGTTGCTTAGTCCATGTTGACTACGTTCCTACCAGCCCGGCCTTCTACACTTCTCACAAAACAACATACCGTCGACCCTACGACGACGCACGAGCCCGTGTCGGTATCACGAAATGCCTACCCACTGACCGAGAAGTCCTGCTCTTCAACCATCAGAACGAAGTCATGGAAGCAAGCCTCTGCACGCCCTATTTCTACCGCGAGGGAACTTGGACAACCCCGCCTTCAGCAGCAGGGGGAATGCTGAGCGTGACTAAACAGTGGGCTCTTGATGCTGGGCTATGCAAAGAAGCTACCATCATTCTGGGCTCGATTCGACCTGGGGAGATTATCTGGCTCAGTAATGCGCTTAGGGGTTTCTTCCAGGGAAGAGTATGTGAGGCTGAAGAGAGGGGAGGAATGACAAATTCCCCATTCTAACATGTAGAGAGGCTAGTACGATACGAAAGGCGTTGCTATGGTAATAGCACAGACCTTCCTGGCTGGAAACTTGTATAAAAAAGGGGGATCCGAAGAGCAGTAAGCTCTCGTTATATTGATACTAGCCCTCGATTCATCCTCTTGATCGTTACTTTGGTCGAGGATGACTGCAGAGAATAACCCGCCGTTATCATTCGCACTAGCTCTCAGGCTCAGCGTGAAAGACACCTTCAACTTTCAATCAAGGCGGATATATTCAAAGTCAATCCTGTATGATCTTTGGCTCCCAAATCCTTCGTCGCCGTCAAATCTCGCATGATTTTCTCTATGCCAATGGCTCATGATGATTCTTCTCACATCGATTTTGGACATAACCCCCTTTCTCCCCGGCCCCCTTCTTTTTCTCCAGCTCTTCATTCGGCCTTACTAATACTCATTTTCTTAAAGTGCCCCACGACCTCTCCATTGGGAGCTTTATCCGACCCCTCCTGACTCTCGTGTTTTGCGACTTCCTTTTCTTTCTTCCTTTCCCCTTTCTTTTCAGTAGAGCCATCCTTCTTTTCAACTTTGACGGGGTGCGGATTTCCCTTGTACACCAGCGGTTTCAGCTTGAAAAACTCGTCCCGGACCTCCTCGGTAACTGCTTTTCTCCGCGTCTGAAAAGCAGCGACATACTCTTGCAAATATTTGATGCAGATTTGCTTGATCTCGCCCGTCATCATCTCACCGGATTCGTATGCGTTCTTGATTCGAGCCAATTCCTCATCATCTTCCATGAAAAATGTCAGGTACTGGAATGGAACGTCCACTTTCGTATTACCCCCTAGTTCACGTTGCTTCTCAGCGGTGTCTTGTCCTCCAGAGAAGGCATAGCGGTTGATCTTATTCTTAATCTGATTCGGGGTGTCCGTGAGGAAGATGGCCGACGAGTCAATGCTTGCAGACATCTTGGACCCGGGTCCTTGCAGGGCGGGAAGGAAAATAGAATGAATCAACGAAGGCTTTTTGAATTTCATCTTCTCTGCATTGTCGCGACATTGGCGGAAATACGGGTCTTGGTCAATGGCACAAGGGATTAAGCACGGGATCGAGCGGACTTTCGAAAGGTTGTCGCCGAAAATATGGGGGAAGGATGTCGCAAACGCGGTCGCAGATTGTGTGGCACAAAAATGGAATTCGCCAATGTTGTTGCTGTCGTTGAAGCCGAAGGTGCCTTTAATCTGATTGATCGTGATCCGTTTAGCCATCGCACATACATTCTCGTAAAATGCCCCGCCCATGTAGCCGAAGTCGGAAAATATGAATGTTTTGGCCGGGTCGAAGCCGATCCCAATGATGTCTTTTGCGTTTTCTTTGGCGTAACGCTTCGAGTCTTCAATCGTGATCTTTTGCGAGTGCATGAATTTCTCATCGTCTGTCAACATGATGACTAGTGGGCAGTCAAAGACATCTTGAAGGTACTTTGTGAACTCGAAAGGGACGGAATGCCCAACATGCATGTGGTCGCTGCTAGGCCCTCGGCCAGTATAGAGATAGAAGGGCTCTCCTTTTTCATATCGGTCCAGGATCTTTTCCAGTTCTCGGTGTGAGAAAACAATCCCTCTCCGCATAAATCTATGTGCCTTCTTCCCTGTAACTTTCTCAAATCTTTCTAGTAGTTGGGGTGTGATTGGCGTCGCGCCGAATTCCCTGGTGAGTTTCTCATAGTCAACCGGGAGTAATTTTCCGCTGCCGTCCACACCACCGGAGACTTCGAAGGGCGTAATACGCTGCTCAGTGCTCTGCGAGGGTGTTTTCTGGGGTAGGGTGCTGGTGCTAAGGCTGGGAGGTTGGCCGGGTTCATCCGCTGGCAGAGGGGACTTCGCGTCGTTGAAGGTCGCCATTATTGAAAGCAGGCGGAGCGCAAAAGGGAGACACAACGGCCACTAGGAGGTTAGGGTCTCTTTCGTTCCGTTATTTGGCTTTCCCAAAGACCAAGCAGCGCAGGATTGTTTGTTTCTTGACAAATGTGTGACTCAGCCTCTGTTGGCCGGGGAAGTCAGAGGGCGCTTAAGCTTGAGCAGGAAAAGCTGCAAGTTCACCCTGGAGTGAATGCGAAATGAGGAATAAATCTCAGCTCTTCTCCTCAGCGATCATCCGTCAATCGTTGTTCATTCATCGCGTTGGGCTTTCACTCTCGGATGAACTGCCTTGATGGACTGCGCAAAGATAAGATTAGATCTACAGTGTTCGGATATGATTCTCCAACTCCGCAGGGAAGCAATTCCTCTTCGATCTGAATCCCTAGCACAGCGGTTACACTATCATATTTGCGGAGGGAAGTTCTTGCATTATAATCCAAGCACGTACAAAAAGTCACGGCAAATCGCAAGGTTGGAATAGAATATGTTTTCAGAGGACCCTCGTTCTCCCAGGATCTATCCTGCATAACCTTGACAATGCTCTCTTTCCTTCTTTATCTGATTGACCTATTCTCCTCGTACGCTGCTTTACTCTCGATGAGAGATGTTGATTCCTTCGTGTCTAGATATCCCCTCACGTGTTTGCGCAGAGCAGCTAGTTGTACTTCCAGTTCCCTGATATTCTCTTCCGCTTTTTCACGTGCCAGACGTTCGACACGAATCTTATCTTGGTATAAGAGGCTTCATCAACAGGTCTGTCACTTTCCGCTTGCAGCTGATCCATTTTTGGAGGGTTTCGCTCGTCCGTTCAGGTTGCACTGCAGCATCGATTGAAGGGCCAACTTCTCGGCACAACTCCATATGCACTCGAATGGGAGTGTTTACTGATTTGATTCGCATCTCATGCGTAGCATTAAAACCTTGACTCTCCCCGTGCTACGTCTTGTACCTAGAACCTGGTGTTAGCTTCGATATACTTGATTAGATCATCTGACCCGGAACCCTCACAATCACATCGTGACTGATGAGCGTGCGCTGAGTGTTATGGCTCCCTAGATCCTTCCAGCATGGGTGTAGATTAGCCTCTTTCACCGTTGTCAAAAAGAGGAAACTCCAAAAAGTCCCCAACATTGAACGACGAGTCAAAAAAGCCGGCAAACTCGTCTCGAATCTGCGAGTCGAACAACATGTAGTCGCCACCACTGGGTCCTATGCTTAACGGGTTGAGACTAGCCTCGCCATGACTTTGTCCAATGTCTACCTCACAGCCCAGGAAATCCACAGTCTGGCCCTCGGCCTCGCGCCGCCGGGCAGATGATATTTTGGCCTGCAAGTCTTCCAGCCCTTTGAGTCGATCCCACACACGCTTGACCGGGCCGCATCGTGTGCTCAGCTGTCTCAAAAGACCCAGAGCCATGTGAAACGTCTCGCGAATTTGCGTCCAGTACTCGGCTGTCGCGTGGACCGTGATGAGCAGGAGGTTTCCCAGCGCTGAGACAATGAAGTGCTTGAAGAATATCGCGTGCATTTGAAGCAAGTTTGTGGTAGAGTTCAGGTCCGACATGGTCTGGAGAGATTCTTTCGCAATGGAGAGCGCGGTGAGCGTATGTTCAGGATTGCTTTTGATATGGGCAGATGACTGCAGCAGAGGTCGATAAATCACATTACGAAGCTGGTTGCAGCGAATGAAGAGGACAACGCTGAGGTAGAGGCGTTGTTGAGGACTGTAATTGTTTCGTATCTGTTCTGGATGCTCTGGTGTGCTAGGGGAATAGCGGAGAGAGTCCGGGATCTGTTTCCGCCATTGCATCACTTGATAGTCGAGAAAGTCAATCTCGTCGCGTGCAGCATGGACATCTTTGGTACTAAATTCGTTGCTCATCTGCCACGCCTTGCCGGAGAGTTTGGTGTACGGAATCATGGTTCGGAGGTAGAGGTGGTCGACGTTCATGGCAACCAGCGACGGATCCACAGGGCTGTCTTGGATCACGTATGGTACTCCAAGCCCCAAACTCGAGCGCCGGTCGAGCATAAAGACCGACCAGAAGATCCTCAAAGCCAGTTTTCGCGCGTGTTCATCGCGGAAGTGCTTCAGCAACATTTCGCGGCGATGTAGTCCCATCTCCAGACATCTTCGAGACGCGAGACAAACGTATCGGCTGGCCTTGAGCTCTTCGTCCACGGAATAGTGAAACAATGCCTGTCAATAAAAGGTACCTCTAATGAGCACGTCCTGTAAGTAACAAAGGAAGACCTACCGTGAGGACCAGGAGCTGGACACCTCCGATTCCCTCCGCATTCATCAAGGAGTCGTCTGTCGAGTCTAGGACGCTTTGCACCAGCCTTACTGCTGTGTCATTTCCAGCCCCTTGATCGATGACGAGTCCCGCGGCAGTGGCCAGCTTTATCTTGTTGGTTTCAACGCTAAATAGCAGCTCTATGGTCCGGCCAATTCGGTCCCGGCATCTTGCTGCCTTCGCGGAATCCAGCGCATCAAAGAGCATGAGCGCCTTGGACTCGAAATGTTGAGCATCAACAACCGGATACATTAAGCCAAGTGTGTTGAGATATATATCGATATATCTCAATGCATCAACTCGTTCAATGCTCCACAACGGGTCTCGTGTTAGCAGTCTCCTGACCATCGTCTTGTCTGCTGTGTGGGCGCTGGGGATAGGCTGGAACGAAAGAGACCCATTTGGTTGATTTGGATTGCTGATGGAACAGCCAACACCCAGCTCGTTCAAGCTCTCATTCGCCACTTCGAAGGTAAACTCAGAGCTAGTCAGCCCGTGGTATTCTGGAGAAATTGTTTCTGTTCCTCTCGGAGAGCTCGGCTGAACGGACTGATTCCTCGCGGCTGCACTAGCTGGAACCCTTCCATCTGCAGTTGGGAGACAGAGATCCGGCTGATCAACAAGGCTATAGAGAGGAGGATGGCTCGTCTCGGCTACGCTCGCCGGGGATATGGCGTTCAGTCTTTCGTTCAGGCTGTCAACCCTCTCCATCACCGCACGGATCTGCATGCTCATCTGCAGCAGGTTCCCATTTCCTGGATCGTGGACTTTTTCAGAGCACTTCCCAGGAACCGAGGGAGCGTGCGCCGGCTGGTAAACACTATTATTTCTCGGTGGCTGATGGTATCCGCATGCGATCATGCTATTAATGCATCGCTGACATGGATCTTCACCATTGCATTTGACCTTGCGCCTTTTGCATTCATTGCTGTGTGGAATTCGAGGTCAGTTTCAAGCAGCAGAAGAAAGTCGGGCCAGCTGATACCATGCATTTGTCACATAACGAGAGCGCTTGGTTTTGGGAGCGTTATCTGAACCGTCCTCCAGGGTTCTCTTGGTCACTGTTTGCGCCTCGCCGCCATTAGCAGTACCTCCCGCCATTCTTTTGCTTTCCGTTTCGAATGAGGAGTATTGGATTGGAAATTTTCGGCCATACTAGCCTGGGTGCGAGGCTCTTTGGGAATGGGACGAGGACTACTTATAGGCCCGTCAACCCCCTGGTCGGCGCCGCGCGCTGCCAATTCTGCGGGGTTTAGTTAAACGCGAGCGACGGGCGCGGAGTCTGGGGATGGCTCTTAAACCGGGGGGCATTTGCTCGAAGCGAGGATAACCAAGAGCTTTTCTTCGGGGGTCGGGACCCCAGAAAAAGACAAGGTTTGTGTTGCTCTGCCATTATTGAGACACTCGGTGGGCGAACACAACCGCATTTAGACCTGCTCGTTGGGCATGAGTGCTACAGTGGACGCAACTAACTCTCTACATCGTAGTCTCGACTGACCCGTTACCCCGCTCCTGGGTCGATGGGGCGCCTCGCGAGGACGGCGCAAGATTCAAACTAACATGACAAGCGGCCATAAAGCAATATCTGTAAGTCTAAGGCTTTCCAACTTCCAGTGTCATCAAACCTTGGTTACTTCTGGGACCGGCTCAAACCTTGCTCTAGAGCAGCCAGATTTCGAGGAACAAATCGGACTTTATATTCTTTCGGCTGCGTTGTCAGGGAAGCGGGATTGGCCACCCCTTTGATGGGATGACTCTCAATGAACCCGTCGGGCACGATCGTGAAGCTGTTCAAGATTCTCAGGAACAGGACATACAACTCTCTGTATGCCAGTTGCATGCCAACACACATTCTGCCTCCGGTGCCAAATGTGAAGATTGGTGTCTCTGGCCTCTCCAACCAGCGCTCCGGACGGAATTCTTCAGGCTCGTCCCACAGCTCAGGATCTGCATATTATCAGATATCGCTTCGCTCAGCGCTTTAAGGGTGAGGTTCCATACCCATATTGCAGGCCCATACATTGAGGAATATGACAGTGCCTTTGGGAATAAGCTTATTGTCATAGACGAAGTCCTGTATGGTGGCACGGGGGAGTGACAGCCTCGTCACTGAATAGTACCTAGAGTACTGTAAGGAAATGACTGACTGGTGCGTGTGCAGCGACTAACCTCAGGATTTCTTTGACAACTGCCACCAAATAGTCGCAACCTTGATCATCTGAAGCGTCGCAGAGTGGGTTGTCAGCGGAGTACGTCTCCCGGATGGACTTGAGCGCTTTGTCCTGGATGTCCTGTCGTACAGCCAGCAGGCCAATACCCCAAGATACCGCAGAATTCATCGTATCGAGACCAGCAGCCAGCAAGGTGAGATTGAGGGATTTGAGTTCGATCCCGGTAAGCCGGGCCTCCTCGTCAACAAGCATATTGGCTCTGATGCAAGGCTTATGGGTGCCTTGTCGGATGCGCTCGTCCAGATCTTTGTCCAAAATGCCTAAATATCGGTCGCGGCGGATCTTCATGTCTACGGCCTCTGCAGACTGCTGGTTCCACGGATTAAGGCGCAGAAGAGGTATATAATCTTGTAAGTTACCGGTCGTGCTTCTGAAATTGCTAATCGTGTCTTCCACGTGGACAATCTCGTGGAAGAGATCATTTTGAGACTCCATTCTAGTTCCCCAGTGAAGGGTCAATCCGATACTCATGTTCATACGGAGGAATAGTGGCATCGGGTTGACACCCTTCTTGCCGTTGTCACCGTAACTGAGCGCCTCGGACAAGAACACACGGGTTTCTTTGTCGAGATGAGTAATATAAGTTGCTACCGCAGGTCGATTCACTGCTGATGCCACAGCCTTTCTTCGTCTCTTGAGAGATTCGGAGTATGGGCTAGTCCCCAAAGTCGTGCCAGCAGTATTCCCCGAAATGACCTAACGTCGCGGTGTTAACGCATCAGCATCAGAATCAAAATGCTTGCCTCACCTTATGGAAAGTGTAAAACTCTGGCCTCGAGCTGGTTGCATGGGAGTTCTGATTGAAGATGGCCTTTGCCGCCGCTGCAGAATTGACAACGAGGACTGGAATGTTCCCGAGCTGAATTTGGTACACTGGTCCGTACTTTTTGGCCCATTGGCGGTACTGCTCTGGGGCATCTTTCTGATGAATTTGCCAGAGATTTCCCACAATGGGTCTTCCAGGAGGCCCTCCGAACTTGGGCACTCGCGCAGACCAGCGAACGAGTTCGTACAGGACAAATGCAATCACAGTTGCGACGATGAGTGCCAATGGAAATATTTTCCATTTGCTTTCGATGAGTTTGGCCGCGTTAATCAGAGCCATCTTGATAGGCTATTTGCAAGAAACTCTGTTCATCAGAGACACAGGAGCAGTGCCAGGTCTGATATGTATATCTGAAATCTGCCATGCCAGTCACAAACGTAACAAGAGCATTTTTTATGCATTTTAGGCCCCACTATCTTCGAACACTGGTGGCAGATGATGCGCATTGCCGCATCGTGTGTCCAGAAGCGGAGGCCCGCCTGGGAGACCACAGAAGCTCCTCGGTTGACCTCCGAGATTCCGCTCCCGTTTCCACCTGAGAATTAGTACGTCATTCCGAAATCCTTGTCCATATCCCTTGGTGCAATAAGAATGGGTGAGTTGTCATTGACCGAATTTGTGCCACGGATGAAGGGTCGGGGTATACCTTGATGCAAAGACGGAAGGTATTTCTCTCATGACCACGTATTGATTAATGCACCATTAGTACGTCGGTTAATAGGTGCCTCGGCATTTTTTCTGCTTTCGACTCTAATTAAAGGATCAGTAACCTTTTTGGCTTTTTTTTTTTTTGGTGGTTTGGAGTGCTCTTGACTCAACCTAACCGTCGGGTTCGCTCTATACGAGTTGTCTGGCACCGGGGCAGTCTGCTTGATATTAATCAAATGATCTGGGCGGTACCCGTCTGCAAGTGAAATATGTCTCAAATCCGGAAACCTTTCAAAGAAGTCGAGGCATCTCGACCAAATTTCGACCATTCGGCCAGCTTCAGCATCTCAAAAACAAGATCTCCATCGTGGAGCTGGGGCGAGGGTGCTTGCGACGGCGGAGCGTGTCTCGACAAGGAGCACACTGAAATAAACCCCAATGAGCCTGGGCGATCGGCTATCAAAAACTACAAACTTTTGATCTCAGGGATTGTCCCAAGGCCGATTGGATTCCTGAGCACTCGAAATGAGAACGGCACATCACAGAATTTGGCGCCTTTTAGCTATACGCAAGTGGTGAACCATGATCCACCCATATTTGTTGTTGGATTCGCCGGATCAAAAGATAAAGATACCTTGAAAAACTTGAAGGCTACGGGCGAATGCGTCATCAACATCATCAGTGAGCATTTCATCGAGGCCGCAAATGCCACCTCCATCGATGCCCCATACGGCATGAGTGAGTGGAACCTCTCGGGGCTCACGCCGGCAGCTTGTAAGGACATCAAGGTAGATCGAGTCAAAGAGAGCATCTTCAGCATCGAGGGTAAGTTGCTTGAGGTGAAAGATTTCGAAAGCAAGTTTGAGAAGGGTGTAAAATCGGGATCTATGGCCATGATCGAAGGTGTGAGATTTTGGGTTCGAGAGGATGCGTTGAACCCTGACCAGTCTACCATTGACGCGTCTGTTCTCCGTCCAGTGAGTAGATTGGGCGGAATAGCTTATGGACGAGTCACGCAAGCTTTCGAGCTTCCCAGACCTAGATTTGAAGAGCAGAAAGAAGAATTGTCAAGAATATGACACGATCGAAGACACTATGTCCACCTCTTTAGACTAAGCCTCAAACAAGGTTTCTCCTAACATATATAGAAACTCTGTGATTTGTCTCTAGCATTGTATATCTTTGTCGTCATGGGCATCTTCGAGGTTATGCATTAAGCCCTGCGCTCTACTGAAATGAACGGTAACGGAGTAGATGTGGCTGCCATGTCACATTGAAATTCAGTCGCTTTCTCAAAGCCTGGCCCTGATGGCATTCTGCGTGGTCGATGAGACAGCATATTGCTTGAAGATGTCCAAATCCGTCGGATCCATTAGAGTTGTCCTCATTTTCGCATCGATCTCAGCCCCTGATATGACTCTCTTCACAGCAATCTCCAATTTCTTGCCGTTGACATTGTAAGGGATCTTCGGCACCGAGTACATGTATTTGGGGACGTGCCTTGGGCTAAGCGATTGGGCGATCTTATTCCGCAGCGTCGTCTCAGTCTCTTTTGTAAAGTCGATGCTGGGCCTGGTCTGAACGAACAAAATGACTTGTTCTTCCCCGTCAGATATGCTCTGTCCGACACATAATGAATCTTGAATAATGTCGGGAACCGTCTCCACAACAGCATAGATCTCCGAAGAGCCGAATCTTACTCCTGAAGGGTTGAGTATTCCATCACTACCAAATCTTTGATCAGCCAACCGCCCGACGAGATGTCTTTGGGAAAGGACCTCATGGAGAACTTAGAGATAGGGAGAGTGCATACCTTCTCCCTAGCATGATTATGCCATTGGTGGCCGGGTTGATTTTGGCATAGTCTCCATGTGCCCAGACGGCTGAAGAATATCAACATGATGAACGTCGTATCACAAAGATCCAAAGCTTACCAGGAAATCTTTCAAAATATGATGAGCGATATTTCTTGTAGTCGGGGTCATTCCAAAATTTGACTGCTGCACTCGGGAAAGGTCCTTTGATCACAAGCTCTCCTGCCTCGCCGGGTTGGCAGCTTTTACCGTCTTCATCAAAAATGTCGACATCGAATCCTAGCTTTTTCACAGCAATCTCTCCAGCATACTGACGATGCACAAGACTTCCATGAATGACTGAATACGTTAGCAATCAATTTCCTCACGGTCTATCGCCATAACAGCAGAGATCAGCATCTGTTTCCCATAACTTACAAGACCCGCAGACTTCTGTCCCACCAGAGAAAGATAATATGGGCGGATTCCCAAACTCTTCAGCCATCCACTGCCATATAGTAGCTGGGAGAACTGCCCCTGAGCTATTCAGGAGTCGAATCTGCTTGATTCCTTTCATTTGGCCTGCTCGTCGTGTTAGCACGTCGTGAATGGATTGATTTCGGAGTTTTCATGCTTGGTCTAACTCCTCGATCCCGGAGCTCGGTGTAGTATCTGGGGCTTCCGCCGAAGACCGTCGTCCTGAAAGCTAGGTTCAACTCGTGGACACTCCAAACAGGAACAAACTTACCCGATCGATAACAAATTCCTCAGATGAGCAGCCGGACTGGGATAGAAAGGCGAGCCGTCGTACAAGACAAGTGTTGCTCCAGTCAACAACCCTCCAGAGAAAATATTCCACATGGTCCAACCAATCTACGGCGACTCGGGTGTCAGAAGTCTTCGTGGTGTCTGTCATCGACTGAGAAAGCTTACGCTGGAGTAATGGTAATAGATATCGTGAGGCCCAAGGCCCCCGTGCATCAAGTGCTCCTTCTTCAAGTTCAATGCGACGCCCTGTGAACTTCGTGTTCAGCCGACCGACTTCCTTCATCATGGAATTTCAATGCACAACTTACTCCATGACAATGGATCATTCCTTTCGGTGCCCCTGTGGTTCCAGAACTGAACAGGATAAGCATTGGATGACCAAACGCTAATGGTGTAAATTCAGTTGCGCGTTGACGAGCTCGTCCGAGAAATGAGGAGTACGTAGTGCTGACAACCTTCAGCGCTGCCACACATTTGTTATCATGCGTTGTCCATACCTTGGAGCCGGTTTTTGAACGCTTTTTGCGCTTGATTGCCGAAGATTCTGGACGAGGATCATCTCGCATGGTCCGATGCTCTCTCGTAGGGTTTGAACAATTCGAGCTGCCCGCATCGTACAATCGTAAAATTTGCCATTGTACTGATAGCCATCGACGGAGAAAAAGATCTTGGGCTTAATTTGAAGCAATCGGTCTAGGACAGCCTGTAATTTGGTCAGCGCTCGGAACATCACACAATCTCCCTACTGCGGACCTTCTCCCCCATATCACCCGCCAAAGAAGTGAAAACAGCGCCTATGGACGCAGTGGCCAGCAAAACAACAACTGCGTCTGGAGTATTTGATCCTATATCTCCATAAACTTAGTATGATCATTTCCCATGTCTGAAGCAGTCAGAGGACCTTACAGGCAACCACGTCCATTTCCCGGATTCCCGACGCTTCCAGAGCATCTGCAGTAGTCCTCACACGTTGCCGTAGCTCAGTCCACGAGATTGATTCAAACTGTCCCTCGCCCGTGGTCTCACAAAATGCCTTGAGGGCGGTGCCCTCTCGCGGTTGACCGAGCACATTCTCGACGAAATTCAGATATGTTCCTGGAAAGAATTCTGGAAATGAATCCATTGATGTCTTCTCGTCTACTGCGTAAACGAATGAGTCTGCTGACCAAGTATTTGATTTCAGATTGACTTATCGTGGTAGGAGGTGAGAAACATTTGATCTCCAGATACTCCCACATCAGCATCCAAAAGGAATTGAGCTCCCGGACAGAGAACGAGTGTAGTTCGTCGTATGAAGCTTGATCATCCATCAGTATTACCCTCACCGCCCTTAAAGTCAGTTACGTACACAATCTTATGTTCTTGCGAGCATTGACAAATCGACGAAACTTTTCGACCGGCAGGTGCGAAATATCGTGCGGAGGAGTCCAAGTTGGACTCTGTACTTGAGCTTGCGACATATTTCTCTACAAGTCTCTGCAACCTTCGAATTTCAACGTTACATGTATTTCAGGCGCATAGACGACGTCTTGGTCTCCATGATAAAGTATTTGTCGCCCTGGCATGACGCTTGTGTTGCTCGGGGAAAGATGTTCGGAGGGCGGGTTCAAGACGCCGACTTTGGCCGGAGGTATATTCGGTCACTTGTGCGAATTATAGTATTTCGCAGCATAACCGAAGGGTCCCAAATAAAGGCTGACGGAACTGGAACCAAGGCCAGTGGATTCATGCCAGACCGGCTCTCGCTTCTTATGCAATCCTTCCGAGTTTACGGAATGCAGCATTGGATTGCCATCCGAATTGGGAAGAAGTAGAGATTAACCAGCCAGTTCTCCCACTTGTCTTCCATTGTTGTTTAAATCCGCCCTGGGTCAGGCCTATCTTGTAAGAAACCAGAATACGTGATGGCGTCTGCCTCCTGGTTTGAGATCGCTCCCCAGTCTCCATTCTCGCTCGCCAATATACCATTTGGTGTCGCTTGCTTTCATGGTTCCGAGAAGCCAGTTACGACAGTGGCTGTCGGAGACCACGCCCTCAACCTGGCAATATTCGCGTCGAAAAATGGATTTTCCGAACTTGCTACAATTAAAGACCACCTTCACGTTTTCGACCAACCGACGCTGAATGAATTAGCTGCCCTTGGACGACATATTGCGGGAGCGGTACGCCGGTACTTGCAAGATATTTTCAAAGCAGAAACGCCTTTCCCGCATTTGTTACGGGATAACAAGGAATTGCGGAGCCAATGCCTTGTGCTGTTAACGCAGATTCAGATGCAGTTACCTTTCCAAATAGGGGATTTCAGCGACTTTTATGGTGGCATGAATCATGCTGTCAACGCAGGGGCACTATTCCGTGGCCAGAACGGAGCGCTTCTCCCAAACTATCTACATCTTCCAATAGCATATCATGGTAGATCGTCCTCGATCTTTGTCTCTGGAACGCCTGTTCGGAGACCTTGGGGCCAGGTTGTGGAAGACATAAATGCCACCCAGAAGAATCCCATTTTCGTTCCATGTCGAACAATGGATTTTGAGCTCGAGCTTGGTGCATTTGTTTGTGGTGGCAACAAGCAATCTGACAACATCTCTATCAATAACGCAGAAGAAAATATTTGGGGATTCGTCTTGCTGAACGACTGGTCAGCACGAGATGTACAGAGGTGGGAATATGTACCACTGGGGCCGTTCAATGGCAAGAACTTTGCGACGACCGTCAGCGCTTGGGTGGTCTTAGCCGATGCCATGGAGCCGTTCAGGAAGCCAGGTCTGAAGCATCCAGGAACCGTTTTGCCCTACTTACAGGAGGAACGTAAGGACTTCACATATGATCTGAACCTGCAGGTTCAGCTTGTCAGCGGCAAGACAAAGAAGGTGACAACCATTTGCTCTACAAATGCTTCTGAAGGGTTGGTCTGGTCTTTCCCTCAGATGTTGGCTCATCATACCATCACAGGGTGTCCGATGAAACCGGGGGATCTACTCGGTTCTGGTACGATCAGTGGAAAGACAATATCGTCTCTGGGCTGCCTACTAGAGCAGACACTGAATGGGAGACAGTCTATAAAGCTAGAGGGAGGAGAGGAGAGGACTTGGCTGGAGGATGGCGATGAAGTTATACTGAAGGGATACGCAGGGAACGAAAAAGATGGCTATGTTGGCTTTGGCGATGCCGCTGGCGTGCTTCTTCCACCGCATGAGCACAAATTGTAACGAATGTTCTACAAAAGCCTCAAAAATGACCCACGGCAGGCTTCAAAAGCTCACTCACCGGGATAGTTCACTAGTAATTTTGGTCCTGTTCAACCTTCATATCGAATCATGGCTAAGTGAGCACCCTGCATTCAATACCAGACAATTCTTTCCAGCCATGAGCCAGTCCAAGGTCAACCCCTCTGCTCTTTGTTCCATCATGTCTTCCGTCCGGTACAAAGAGCTATCTGTCAAACTGGGGGGGCAAATAGAGATGTATTGAATGCTCTCCCTCTTTGGCAACTAGTCCTACCAGATTGCCAGTATAACATCCTCGGTTGGCACCTTTCCAAAGTAAAGGGGTACTGGCCATTGTTCAACACTATCCCTCGGGCCACACGATCATTTTCTTCGGACGCTAACCGGGTGCGGAGTACATCATACACAGACACAGCTTGCCGAGCGAGTCTTACTCTCGGAAAATTCCGACCCCTGTCACCGAAGATGTTCAGCAGGTTAGGGAGCGTTGTCGTTTGGCAAAGGACTATGGTGGATGGGAGACTTTAAGTACACAGCGACACATACAGAAGGATATTGTTGTGCTTTATTGACCATATCTCAGTGTCGTCCATAAACAAGATGCCTTTCTCAAAGTTCAAGACTCCTGAGAAGTACAGATACAACACTGGCCTTGGATCGTATCAAGAGTAAGACCTCGCCAAAATCTTCATAATCGCAAGTATTGATCTGACAACACCAATAGATCTGAAGCCGTAGAAGGTGCTCTACCAATAGCACAAAACACTCCCCAACAGCCGCCACTGGGCTTATACACAGAGAAGATCTCGGGCAGTGCCTTCCAAGCACCCAGGAGCGAGAACCAACAGACATGGCTGTATCGAATCATCCCCGCGGCCGTGCATCAACCATTTGAGCCGGAAACCTCAGACGAGAGCGCAGGGCCAACGAAGAATTTCAATTCATACGACAACCTCATCCGCGTCCCGACCCAGGTGCGATGGGACCCATTCGACATCGACGAGAAAGCGGACTGGATCCATTCAATGCGCCTGCTCTGTGGTGCGGGGGATGCGGCGACGAAATCTGGTGTGGGGTACTTTATTTTCACGGCAGGACAGTCGATGGATCCGCATTCAGCCTTCTTTTCGACCGACGGGGAGCTCTTGATCATCCTTCAGACAGGGGTACTCGATATTAAGACTGAGCTAGGTCATGTTCTCGTGCGACCGTTGGAGATTTGCGTCATCCCCCGCGGGATTCGGTATAACGTGTCACTCCCTGAGGGCCCTGTTCGGGGCTACGCCCTAGAGCTTCATCAGGGGGTCTTCACTTTGCCGAACCTTGGCCCCCTGGGATCATTCAGCCTCGCGAATGCAAGAGATTTCCAGATCCCTGTCGCTGCATACGATGATGACACTAGCCACGAATACAAAATCATCAGTAAGTTCAACGGACAACTTTACGTAGCTAGACAAGACCACTCACCTTTTGACATCGTCGCCTGGCACGGGTCATATTATCCATACAAATATGACCTGGGCCGCTTTATGACGGTCGGAAGTATCTCATACGACCACCCTGACCCGTCGATCTTCACATTGTTGGCATCGTCCGAAGGCGTGGCAGAGCTCGCCATATTCCCACCACGTTGGCTGGTCATGGAGAATACATTCCGCCCGCCATGGTACCATCGAAACACCATGGCGGAATTCATGGGCCTCATTCAGGGTGAATACGACGCCAGAACGGATGGCGGTTTCCGACCAGGCGGCGCGAGTCTACATAATGTGATGGTGGGACATGGACCAGATGCCGCTACGCATGCGCGGGCGTCACAGACCCAGCTGGTTCCGGAAAAGGTCGGTGAGGGCAGCATGGCATTTGTCCTCGAGTCGAATGTCTTGCTGGGCTTGAGTGAGTGGGCGTGGTCCAAGTCGGACAAGAGGCAGTTGAACTATAATGCACAGACGTGGATGGGTTTGCAGAGCCATTTCAAGAAGCCAGCAACGGCGAGAGTGAACTCGCCTTTCCTTGCTGGTAGAGAAGAATTGAATGAGGTTAAGGCGGCAAGAGTGAATGGGCACTGAAGTTAGGCATTTAGTATCCGAGCAACTTTTATGCTTGAAATATCATTCATCATTCTCGTTGCACCACACTCTGGTTCTCACAGTAGACTTTTGCAATGAATGAGCTCTAAGAGGACTAAAGTTATAGAATGTATTTCGTCGCCCATACCTCAGAACTTTGCCAAAAAGCTTCCCAGCGCATAAGGCAGTGGAAAGCTATTTTGGCCCTCTCAACTTTACTCTCTCGCGGGAGAATGTTAGGTGTGTCCGAGTTCGCAGAGAAACGTATCAATCCAACGTTCCTGTAAGGAAGTCCTCACGACGTCCACATCTTACGCAAGAAACCCAGTCCATCCAATATATCTGCCGCCTACAGGGTGAATCGGAACTTTGGATCGTCATCGCCCAAGTTGTTCACTTCATCTGCGGGAAGATTGTACCTGTCGTCTCTCCGGCCAGCATCACGTATATGGTTCTCCCATCGGAGATAAAGGAGGAATCCCGTAGATGTCAGCATTCCGAAGATCAATAAACCAAGCCCAGTCCCAAAGCCAGTGTGATAAGTGGGTATTTCCGAAGGAAGGTAAATAAAGCTGGCAATAATACCTGCTATACTGCCGAATCCGACCTAAAACGGGATATCAATTACTTGAAAACCAATGACGCATTGGTCTCGATAACTGACCTGCATCGCGACACCGACTGCGCGTTTGTAGTGGCCGCCCATATTGTTGCTCAACCAGACGATGGTGATAGTCTGCGCGACGAAACCGCCGCTAGTAATGAGATATACCGCAAAGTATCGAGCACCCACGGGGACTTGATGCATGCAAAACAGAATTGCGTAGCCAATAATTGCCAGAAGACACCCCGCTAGAAGCACAATGTATCGTTGCTTCAGGAAATCAGAGATCAGCGCCGAGGTCAGCGTGAGCAATGCGGCTACAACGAAAACGGGGATTGACATGACCTGAGCTCGAATTGAAGTCCATCCTAACTGCTTGAGAATGGTGGGCGTGAAGAACACTACGCTGTAGGTCGTGGTAGTGATACCTAGGAACATGAAGATACTTGGGAGGTAATCAGCGTGAGCACTGCTGCACCAAGGGTTGGAACACACCCGAAATAGATCTTTGGGTCGCCGAAGGATCTCTTGGCGGCTTTCTTGTCCCACGAATTCATGGCGACACCTTCCACATCCAGGCGAAGACGATGTTCCAGGAGGGTCCGTTCTTGTTCGGTCAGAAATTTGGCCGTGTGAGGCCAATCAGGAGTGATGAAGGCGGAGACTATCGCAATTACAACTGTCGCAGCACCTTGAAAGGTATTAAGATCAGCTCGTCAGTTGAGAAAATTTTTGGATGGAAGAGCTTGCAGCCTACCTTCAATGATGAAGATCCATCTCCATCCGCTATAGCCTGCCCGGCCATCGAGGTGCGCGATACCGTATGCAAGCAGTCCTGAAAATGCGCCAGACAGAATCGAGGCACAGAAGAAAAGATTGACCCTGAGCTGGAGCTCGTGCCTTTTGTAATACCTACGCCAAGGTCAGTTTCATTCCCAAAGACATTTAAAAAGATTACTCACATGGAGATTAGGTACACAGCACCCGGAAAGAAACCTGCTTCGAAAATTCCAAGGAGAAAACGACAGGCCACAAAGCCACCATAGGACTGGGTCACTCCCTCTCCAATCGTGACGATGCCCCACGACGAGATAATGCCTGCGAGGTACCATGAAGGTCGAAGATTTTTCACGAGAAGATTTGATGGCACCTCGCAGAGGATGTAAGGTATGAAGAAGATGAATAATGCGACTGGCCAAATTTCGATCAGCGACTTGTCCTAAAAAAAAAAAAAAAAAGGAGAAGCAGGAGGCCCCGGGGGGCCGGGGGGTGGGTTGAGAGAATGTAGGCTTTGCAACCGCCACTGGAATTGGTATGACACAGAGATGATGGCTTGGGGATATGGAGGTTTTCTTACTGTTGAAGTCATCGTCTTTCATGTTCAAGTCCTCCTCCAGGCCCTGGATGCGAGCATTGCCGATGTTGACTCTGTGTATTTCTTAGCATCACCTCCTGTCACTTAACAAAATGACAAGCGTACCGGTCAATGAAAGCACAGAGATAAAGCACAAACAAGATCGGTATCAACCGCAAGTCAATCTTGCGCAGCAGTTTCTTCTCAGCAGCAGCGGGATCGATCGATGGCAGAACGTCTTCAATGGTCTCGCTAATATCCCTTGCATCTTTTTGGTCTCCACTTTCCATCTTGTCAAGCAATGTTGTCTTGTGCATGACTGTTGTGATGAGAGCAAAATAGATAGATGCGGGGTTGGAAAATACTTCGGTGTCAAGAAAGAATATCTCCCGACAAGCGTATGGCATGGTTCCAAACGGAAACAGGATATAGATCAATACCAGGATCGGAATGTTGGCGGAATGGCTCGATATTCTAGTCTGGATGATATTGACCGACCCGTTGGAGATGGGAATAAACTATCTAGGGGACACGAGGCTGGTAGTCACTTAGACAGTGGCGGCGAGTGGCTACTTTCTCAGTTATGGAAAGAACCTGTCTCCAAAGAGGCCTGGCGCAGGTCCAATGAGGAGAGCATGGGACCCTGAGAACCTTTTGGCAAGAGGATGAGGCAGCGGGGGCTTGCCCACGGGGGAAGAGCCGGACACATCGTGCAGCTTCCGAGCCTGCGGGTGCAGCAAGAGGACGAGAATACCATCTGGGCGCATAGAAATAGACCGCACAAATGAACCGCATGAATACTTCCAGAGGCAGCGGAATGCTCGGAGTGGTGAAGTTGGTAGAAGCCAGGCGGAACGGAACTGCGTGCGAACTATGGGAGACTGAAGGCGTGCCATGGCCCTAATACCGCGAACGGAGAGCTCTAGCGAACTTCAAAGTTGGCAGATATCGAAAGTCGACCCCGATGGGTGAATTCCCTAGATGGAGGGACATGAATGAGTGGAGTTTCAGGTCTCCCCACTCCGGAGTCAACGGGGTACATTTTGTGTAATTTGGTTTTACACCGCACCGTACAAGATAGCTACTCCCGAGCATTTGATGGCAAATGTCATTCGTTGTGAAATCACGGGTACGGAGTGGTGAATGCTGCACTCAAATCTCAAATCGAACGCGCTTTTGGTCAGCGTGGACTTGTCGTATCAGCCTCTGCGTTCACATATCAATATCGCTTCCCAAAGGGCTTTTATGCTCCCTAGATCGTGCCGTATCCTTGACGCCTGCGATCCGTAGCCAAATCTGCCCAGAACATCAAATTCGGCCTGCCTCGAGGCTCGTGAATCGTCACCCATCTCCAAGGGGACAGAAGAGCGAGTTGCAGACATGCTATCGTCGTGAAGATGTTCGTTTGGGGGCTTCCTTTGCATCCATGGCACACTCCTGACCCATGGCAGTCAAGACAATGATGTCTAATGAGAAGTCAGCATGCGTGATACATGACGCTACACCAAAGGAGCATTCTCACTGGTGTCATTTTCTTCAGTGCGGAACAGCTTCTCGATCTTTTCACCGACTTCACCCTCGGATATCTTGACATCGTCTTTGGTGGTGCCGTCACTAGATATGAGGGATGAGAAGTCATCGTCAGTGATATCGAGCTGTTGCCATATTAATCAACCACCACTTGGCCCTGTCTCTCGTTTTGCTCTTACCAACTGATATTCACGACAGGTGACATTCGGGACGTCCATGTCATGGGTGGTTAGGGAGAGATCTTCCACCTTGTTTCCAGTGAAAATATCGAGGGCGACCAACTATCACGAATCTTTATTTTCATCATGGATCTCCTTCATCCCGATCGTGGGAAGCTGAAGCGCTGCCAACAGTCAAGGGAAAATGTCTCCCTGGACGTATGTTCGTACCCGAATCAACATGACGATCTTCTTGCTGCCCGGGCTCGTAGGCTCGCAGGTTCGCGGCTCGTAGATGCGTATTCATTCCGAAGAGCTCGCCATCATGCGACGAGCACACTTGGATTGATGTGCAAGGCTGAACTGAGTCATGGATAGTAGCCATCATAGAGACGGGTAAGGGAGGTGACAATGGCAAGAAATGATACAGGTCAGTACCATATCCTCGACATTTGCTGCCGGACAAATCTGGAGGTGAACATGACTAAGACATGCTTGTTGACTACCGTATTTGCATTAGTCGGCCAAGGCGTTTTCTCCTCTTTGTGGCAATTGGCCTCGAGGGCAGGGCTCACGCGAGTGAAGACTCCTCTTCATCATATCACTTCGTTCATCTCCCTTCCTCTGTAATCATCCTGCATTCTCCTCAACCATTCATCTATGTCTCAATGACAGGATGAAATTTTACGAGAGCTCTTTCAACTATGATTACACTTTTCCTGCGGTCACCTTAGCGTATTTCCTCCGCTACCCGAACCCGTTTTCGAAGCACGTTCTGAGCTCCGACGTAATTGATCGTTATGTCGACCCCGAGACACAGCGACTTCATACCGTCCGACTTCATTTGAAGAAATCAAAGGTTCCCGTTGGAATCCTCAAATTTCTCCCTCGTGGTCTTGCTGGACCCGGGGGAGCTAGCCAAAGTTACGTTCTGGAAAAGAGTACAATTGACATGAAAGAGGGATGGATGGAGACGGAATCGAAAAACATGGAGTGGACCGGTATATTGAGCGTGGTCGAACGTCAAACCTACAAGCGTCAACGACTGTCTGAAATACCGAGCCCGATTCGCCCCGAGGATGAGTCTCAGCGATCAAAAGAGACGACATCATGCAAAACCGTCGTTACATTTGTGTCACATTTGGGTCAAAGCAAGCTCCTGGGCCGTAAGAAGCAAGAATACTCGACATGTGGAGAGGAAGAAACACCAAGGCAATCCTTGTTCTCTGCCTGGTCGACAGCTGGGATTCAGCGGACAGTAGAGCTAATCGGAGTTAAAAGGACAAAATCGGCATTACTTAATGGAAAAGAGGGAATGAATGTGGTGTTGGAAAGACTACGAAGCGGCGGCATCGTTGGAGTCCTCGAGGGCATGAGGCGTGACCGGATGGAGGCAATGGGCGGCGAAGGGCATTGGAAGCAGGTCTGGCTGCATCGCCGCGATCCCGGTGATCATGATACTGATTGAGCGGCCTCCATCACAAGCCTGGTCGAACTGATACTAATTTTGTACTACTACTAACATGTCTGCGATTTGAGCAAGGCGCTGGGGATTGAAAGCATCTTGCCTGCGAACGAGTCGGAAAACCATGTACTTTGAGTGTTGTAGCGCCAGGGGGTAAGCAGGTATGCAAAAATCCAAGTCCACTCAATACCTACTTGAGTCATTGAAATGATGTACTATTCTGAGATACCTAGTGAGAGGTCTAACATCGCAGCCTCACTTCGCTATTTCTCAGTTCCGCACCCGGGCCGGGTACCTGTGCACAGCGCAACCTATGCAGATTTGATTTCTGTACCTGAACAAACCAGAAGTCAGTCCCTCTTCCTGCAGGACTACCAGACCCTTGACAGCTGAATTCATCTTGGGGTGCCTCGTGACTTCGACGAGGTCGTCCTTCTTGCTCTCGCATCATTCCAATGCACTCCTTCCGCCTTTGATCAATAGTTACTCATTTTTGATGTGCTCTCAAGCCGCCTCTCTTGTCACTGTCTTTCAAGAGCTGCGGCCGCGATGGTCGCGATCACCTCAAAGTTGTGGGTGACAACCGTCACCCTCCTAGATTGCTTCAGAGGAGCTGAATCCGCCCGACGATTCAACCCACACAGCGACCTCAATGAGACTTTCCCTTTCAACGCCTCCGCCGCCGGTTGGTCGGTTCCTCTCCAAGGAAGCACGACCTGCAGAAGCGATGGAGCTTGTGGGTAGCCTCATCTGGTTCTCAAATTTCCGTGGCTGACGTTTTATAGGTATGGATATGCTCACAGCTCCCCCATCAGGCAGACCTCTCCAATGTCTCGTAATAGCTCTTGGTATCTACATCTCCGCCTGCACTGGCGGCCGCTCCCAGTGAGACGGCTGTCTTTCAATCTCAATCGACTCAGCTCTACAACGCTACACCTCTTATGCCTCGTCTTCCCGATGGAGACATATTCCATTCTCTTATTCCACATTTGTACGATTTTTAACTACTTGGAGCCCGAGAATTTAACACCGGACCGCATGGGAACAATCAGGACGAATAATAACACAGCAAGTGTAACTCTGTTCGACTTTCCTACGTTCGAAGCGCGTCCATACGAAATGATAGCGGTTACCGAACGATCCCGCAAACAATGGTCGATGGGCACGTTTAATGAGTCGTGGTAAATCTTGGGATCTTTACCAGGCTGAGGTTGCAGGTGGAGCCCCAACCTGTCTGTGGTGATGAGGTGTTCGCATATGAGGAAGAATATGCAGCAGAGTATTGGTCCTTCCATTCGGGAGGAGATCTCTAGACACCAATCGACAGTACCTCTGATGGAAGTCCGGCAGCTACCGACGCTTCTTTCATGATATGAGGGCATCTGGATAAGAGAGGAGATGAATTGAGTTAGCTTCAGAGGGTGTGTCAAGGACCTTGGAAGGAGAATGTGGTAGATGCTTCGCATTTCATGACATGTCCCCCGTTCCAGATATGACGAGAGGCAACCCGGCAGGGGATATGTCGAGTAATACCAAGGGCTGCCATGCCAAATGTGTTGTCGAATTATTCCTCCGCCAAGGGTACGCATCGGATTTTGTGCTAGTCTAACGGGTCTAATCATCGATGTTTGCCGAATTCACGAAACACATGGGCCCTCAAGGAGATGAATTTCCTGACGTCCTCCGTACCTCGGTGTGTGTTAAAAGACTAACCTAATCTATGAAACAATCATGGCCGTTTTAAATATAGGTGCACTCCTTGGCATCTTGGCTAGAATCAAGGGCCTAAAAAAGCGACTAGCCGTCATGGCAAAGTGGACTTTGTCACGCCGGAGCCCCTCTGTGCTCGGTTTGCGCTGTGATATCTTTGGTAACGAGTTAGTATCAGCCTTTTTTGCTCACGTCCTCCCATTTACAGCGTTTGTGATCTATCACCAGTCTATATATTTGATCCTCACCGCCCAATATCAAAACCGGTGCTGGGCACCAAGTATCTCATCCGGATCCGGAGGCGTATTCGCCCCATTGTCCTTCTTTCAAAGGGTGCTACACAGCTGAGATGCTTCAACATCATTTCGGCGACTACTGGTGCAGCAAATTATCGTCTCAGCGTCGCATTCTCAACACCCAGATCCTTCAACCCTCCCCTCCCCCAACCAGAAAAAAGCGCAGACAAAAAAGAGACCTGCACCTCCGTGCCTGAAATTCCAACATGGCCTCCGCAATCAACGACGATGAGCTCTCCATCTCCCTCCCTCAGAATGATACCAACCGGTCGAGACCATCTCTACCCCCAGTTGTCTCTCCACCGACCCGCCCTAGCCTGAGTCCGACGCCGATGGCTGAATCACCGGGAACCATTCGAGCCATGAATCGACTACATCAATACAGCTTTGTCCGCAACATCGGCGAAGGCTCATTTGGTAAAGTCAAGCTAGCAAGACACAAGGTGACTGGTCAAGAGGTTGCTATGAAGACGATTAGCCGACGGAAGTTGATCAGCCGCGATATGGCTGGTCGGATAGAACGCGAGATACAATACCTCCAGCTCCTTCGGCACCCCCACATCATCAAATTGTACACTGTCATCACAACCAAGACTGACATATACATGGTACTAGAGTATGTCCCCATGGAGTTATTTGACTACATTGTTAAGCATGGTCGACTGGGAGAAGCCAAGGCCCGCAAGCTGTTCCAGCAGATTATATGTGCGGTCGAATATTGTCATCGACATAAGATCGTGCATCGAGACCTGAAGCCGGAGAATCTTCTCCTCGACAAGAATATGAACGTCAAGATTGCTGACTTTGGTCTGAGCAACATCATGACGGATGGCAATTTCCTGAAGACCAGCTGTGGAAGTCCGAACTATGCCGCGCCTGAAGTTATTGGCGGAAAGCTGTATGCCGGTCCGGAAGTCGATGTTTGGAGTTGTGGAGTCATTCTCTACGTATTCCTCGTCGGTAGACTCCCATTTGATGACGAGTTCATACCGGCCCTATTCAAGAAAATCCAGGCGGGCACTTTTCACATCCCTTCACAAACTCCGCCAGGCGCAGTGAACCTGATCAAGCGATGCTTACAAGTGCATCCTGTGCATCGCATTACCATTCCTGAAATTCGACAAGATGAATGGTTTGTCAAGGATCTACCGGCGTATCTGGTCGATCCGGTCGAAGAATTCCTTGATACAGGTGTTGACCCGAGCAAAGCAATTGACCCTAGACAACTCGCACCGGGAAAACCACCCGAGGTCGTTGAAAGAATCCATGAACAAGTGGTTGGAAAGCTCGGTCGTACTATGGGTTACGCAAAAGAAGATGTCAAAGATGCCCTGAGCAAAGACGAGCCAAGTGCCATCAAAGACGCATATCTCATTGTGAGAGAAAATCAACTGATGATCGACACTCCGCAATACCGTTCGGAAAATCCAGAATTGGAGTCATTCATGGCTTCATCGCCTCCAGTCGAGCCGAATTATCCCAACTTTCCTGGTTCGCCAACTGGTGGACGCAGGATCCAGGATGACGTGAAGCCGCTGACTCCCACTCGGGCAGATACGCACCGCACGAGCCGTGCACTATCTGATACCCCCGCTGCGCTCAAAGAAGAGGAAAAGCCGAGAATTTCAAATGTTCGCGTTTTGAACACATCACTTCCTCACGTCCACGAGGAATTACTCCAAATTAGAGAAAAGGCAAAGATGAATGGCGAGGATCCTGATTTAGTTCTGCACCCTTCGCAAGATCCCGATAAGAAAGACGACACCGGAAGCCCCATTCCAGAAGAAATCAAGGACGAACAGGGAAATCCCATCTATAGGTCCAAGGAAGAGCAAGAGGCCACTTCAAGAGCATTGAAGCCGCATTCAAGGTCGGTGACAGCTCTCAATTCTCTGAGAGATCAGAAGAGTCGGCCTGAAAGCATGACGGCTATTCCACAGGAGGAAAAGCGACCTGCAGCTCCCAAATCGAAGCCACGAAAATGGCAGTTCGGTATCAGGTCGCGAAACGCACCCTATGAAGCGATGAAGTGTCTGTATTCAGCTCTCAAGGCTCAGGGTGCTGAATGGGAAGTCAACCCATGGCTCAAACCAGAAAGTATGCCAGATGGAGAAGATGAGAAAGACAATATTCCACCACCTCCGCCTGAATTGGCCCCGGGTGAACGCCACACCATCCTGCAACAAAAGTATTCATTTGTCGGTGAGGATTACTATGTGCCCCGTGATCCTTGGAACATTCACGCTCGAATCCTGAAGAGGGGTATGTTGATGCCCGGGGAAGGACCATCTCTCTCCGCCCACAGTTCGGCTGTCAGCCTTCCAGCCGAGGCTCAAAATCAATTGAAAAAGCATATCGAGCAACTTGGCGGGTATGCTTCGGAAGATGTGGCAAAGGCGCTAGGGATGAATGGAGCCAATGCAGGACCATCCAAGATCAAATCTCCACCTCCAGGGACTCACGGCGCGAAACCAATGAGTACAGGAGGCGAGCAAAGTGGTCTTCAGAATCAGGACGCGTTCACCGGACCAGGACAGCCAAGTAGCAGACCGGAGAGCCTCTCAGCACTGAACAAGAAGATCCCGAGCGAGAACATTGGAGTCTGGGTGTTCATCGACATTCAGCTGTATTGTCTTGAGAGTCAGACGTATGTGGTTGACTTCAAATGCGATGGATATCAGAATGTCATCTGGCACGACTTGAAAAAGGAAAGAGAGAAGAATAAGACACCCACAAGCAGCAGTACGGTGACCAGTCCATCAACGAGCAGACCAGCTAGTGGATTCGGGGAAATCAGTCACCCGAGTTCGGTTCAACTAGATGTAGAGGAGTTGGATGGCTATTGGAAGCCGGTTAGCAAGCGATACAAGAATGTGGAGAAGGAAATCTCGAGCCCCTATCCATATCTGGATGTGGCTAGTGATTTGGTTGCACAACTCGTAAGTCTGAGTATCAGTGATGCAGAACGGTCCTGACTGAACTTTCATAGTGGGGCGGCGCGGCTTGATCCTCATCTTGCACGACTTGACACGATTCATGACGGATTACGATCTATTCAGCAGCGCAGAGAACATGGGCATCGAGTGGCGTGAAGGTAAATAGGGGAATGGATACACTTGGGCTCGAAACGGGATGACTGATAGAACACAGGTGTCATGTTCTGATTCGGATGCTCGTATCAGTTCGACGATGAGGGATGTCTGAAAAAGAGGCATATTGTAGATAGCTTTGAGGGCCTGAGATGGAAAATTTGGATGCAAATCTCACCTTTTGATCCTCAACCGTCATCCTCAGCCTTTTTGACAGGACCAGAACATCTGCATCTTCTGATCAGGCGGCGCCTTGAGAACACACATTACGTCGCTTCCCACCAAAATACACCCGCTAATCGTGACGTCTAGTGGCTTTGATGTAGAGAGGTAGCGCAAGCCTCTCCAAAATCCATTGATGGTAAGAGGTTCAGTTCTCGACCTTGAACGAAGATTGAACACGCTACTCAGCCAGCGCTCTACCAATATCGTTATCAAGCGAGATTGGTCAGTAGTAATAAGATACGTCATGGCATGGCCGCCCGTAACGACAAGAGCTCAGTATCTGACTGCGCTGTCCCCAAACGGGAAAGAAATTCGTCGACGGTACATGGCGCTGCAACTGACAAAAGATCCGCAGATAGGGCGAGGACCCAGCTAGCGGTGGAATATGCCTTGGCCTTGCGCATAATGGCCGAGTTTCCTAGTGACCCTAGCATAGACACTTATAGGTTGTCGACCTAAAATTTCGGCACCTCGTCGAGATATAACGCAGAGATATATCGATGAATTGATCTGATCTGGCATATAGGTAGTGCATCTGAGAACGGGTTGTCTCGATCCTTAGACCAAACACGAAACACGGAAGTATATCTCGCGCCGGGGGTGTATTTGACAACCCTAATTCGATCACGTTGGAATTCACCAAGGGGGAATCCTCTATCCTCAAATATGGTCTGCATTTCTGACTTTAGTATAGCTAGTGGGCAGCAGAAGCACGAGGCTCGCGACATAAGCAATCGTTGGGTCCATGCTGAATCTCGTACTTCTGCTGATCAATATTTTGATGCCACACAGACGATGTCCTTGCACAGATCGTGTACGACCCCAGTCTCGAAGGCAGGAAGGATGCTCTTGTAATACAGACCACTGGTATGGAGCCCGGTGCCAATAAGTTCGATGAGATTAAGGCAGCATTGGCGCGGGCCCAATCTCTTCCGAATAGCCCAGATGTGAACAAGGATATATTCCTGTGTCATAGAGGCACCAAGAACAGAAACCCAAAGTGTATTCGTGAAAGGTTTCGACTAGCATGGCGGCAAGAACCTGGTGCACTGCTTGAGGCATGATTGACGGCGAGAACCCCATCTAGATCCGAAAGAACAGAGGCTGCTGCTCTTGGGCAACGGAAAGGGTGGGCGGCCCGAAATTCATTTCATTCTTAGGTCTTCTGCTTTATTCGCAAACTCCTTGAGAGTGGTCGTACGATGATGGACCGGAGCTCTTGTTGTGGCTCGCTGCGTTTTGCGGTACGAGATCCTGCGTACCTGAATACAGGCCTGTCCAAGGCCTCTTGGAGAAAATACCGAGTATGGATCCAGGTGTAAACAAAGAGCCCACAACAACCCGGATGCCTCCGAAATTGCATGTTGGAATGTTGTGGCGAGGAATGAGTTCGATCGTTTTCCATGCATGTCTCTGCTAATCTTCCAGAGTCGCGAATAGATCTCCTTTGCATAGAGCATCGATATTCCAGCCTTGCCGTTGATCGTGGCCGAAACCTTCGGTTGTCGTAGTCTAGGCATGGACGGCTTGTATGAGATCACGCCGGCTGGTAGAGGGATAAAATCCATTGGCTGGTCTTGTATGCCGTGGATGCAGGTACATCATCAGAAAGTAGGTACCTAGAAGCTGTGAGAATAAGGCCTGATGTACACGCGTCGAGTCCATTCGTTGCTGCGTCGCCAAGCTTCAAGATGAACTATAACGGAACCTCAAACTTGATTCATCCCATTGACAAACAACGACCTTTCATCCATCATATCTAACAATTTGATTCCTCTACCACCCATCCATGGACTTCCCTGACCAAGCATAATCACGCCAGGAACCGGAACCAAACCCATCATGGGCCTCACCTCGAAGCTGAAATCTTGGTCTCAGGAGCTCACTCCGTATTTCATCTACCTTCTGTTTGTCGCGACTCTCGGCCCTCTGCTCTTTGGCTACCATCTGGTAATATTCCTGTTTAATTTCTGATCCCCAACTCCCTCCAAGATCTATACTGACGCAAGAAAAAGGCCGAACTCAATGCCCCCCAGGATGTCATTACATGCACAAAGAAGTCCATCACATCCAAAAAGCCTCCCTCATCCTCCGCCGGCTTACCACAATGTATCCCCATGAACGCGACTCAACTCGGACTCGTATCCTCCATTTTTACGCTGGGCGGTCTTGTCGGTGCTCTTGCCGCTGGCCCCTTCTCAGCCCGATACGGCCGCCTTGTCGTGATGCGAGTCAACACTTTTCTCCTCGTGCTAGGCCCCGTCGCTGAAGCTCTTGCCCCTAACATCGGCGTGCTATCGACAGGACGATTCATCTCTGGTCTGGGCGCCGGCGTCTCCGTGGTCGTTGTCCCCATCTACATCTCGGAAATTGCCCCTCCGAAGGAGAAGGGCTTCTTCGGCGCATTCACCCAAATCATGACGAACATGGGCATCTTCACCACTCAGGTTTTGGGCTACTTCCTCAGCCATGGACAAATGTGGCGCGTGATCCTTGCCGTTGCGGGCATGCTAGGTGTCCTGCAATGTCTAGGGCTTGTTTTGGCGGTGGACAGTCCCCAGTGGCAGGCTGATCACGGGGATCCGAGACAGGCAAAGGCCAATCTTAAGAGGATTCGAGGGCACGATGCGGATATAGATGAGGAGGTATCTGGGTGGAGGGCCCAGGCTGTAGAGGAGGGAAATGGTTTGTTCTTATTTGTCCCCTATTTTGCTGAAAGCTGATGTTGACACCTAAGCAGAAGAACAGCAAACCCTCCTTATTAACACTGACCACATCTCTCACACACACACTCACACCTCACCTCGTCCAGACCTCTCCACTGTCAAGCAAGAACCTCTCGGTATACTCGCGGTTCTCCGATCTCCAACCCACAACCGAGCCATTCTCGCTGTCATGGTCGTCATGATCGCCCAACAGCTTTGCGGCATCAACAGCATCATCATGTACGGCGTATCCCTCTTAGCTGACTTACTGGCGAGCAATTCGGCACTGTTGAACATCTTCGTCAGCATACTGAATGTGGTGGCGACGACGGGGTTTGCACCGCTTGTGGATGTGTTGGGGAGAAAACCGTGTATTTTGGCTTCGATTGGTGGAATGGGGATTTCGTCTGTGCTCCTGGCTATTGGAATTCAATCTTCGATTCCGATCCTCTCGGCGATATCAGTGCTGCTCTTTGTGGCAAGCTTTGCATTTGGACTTGGTCCTGTGCCCTTCATCCTGTCTTCTGAGCTGGTCGGATCAGAAGCGGTGGGCGCCACACAGTCCTGGGCTTTGGCGGCGAATTGGATCTCGACGTTCATCGTGGCTCAATTTTTTCCCATGGTCAATGAAAGGCTGGGGAAAGGAGTTGTGTATTTTGTCTTTGCCGCCATTGCGGGTGCTTTCTTTGTTTTTGTCTCATGGTATGTGCCCGAGACCAAAGGCAAGAAGGATGTCGACGAGGTTTGGGGAAGGGTGCCGCGGCGGGAAGATTGAGGGGGTATGACCCGATTTTATAGTTGGAATAACGGGCTTTGAAAGTCCTCTAAATATATGCTTCATGGTTCCGTCGCTATCGCCTCCATCCACTGTCGGCGAAGTGACCAAACACGACCTGGTAGGCATTGCAGGGGCAAAATTGGTGCCAGGAAGCCATTCTGCCCCATTCCATACATGCAATTAAAGCCATTCGATTTGACGAGGTTGGGGAGGCACAACTTTGATCGTGTACTGTATATACATACAACAACAGCAATTGTTCAACTTGGGTTTAGCTTCAAGTCGCCTAGCAACAGGATTTCCGCAACTGACTGCAACACGCGTATTGCACCTTGCTTGCATCCAAGTGTCTTGTACTTTGATTTGTATCTCGGGCATTATAACGATCAGCACTGATTAAACTGTCAACACTATGGATAGTGAAGAAACGGCCGGCACGAGAAATGTTTGGTCACCTTATCAAGCCCCGTCGCACCCTGAGAAACCACCTCCTACCTCATGCAAACCGATCCGAATTCGACACCCAGTCTATGAAGATGATTGCAATAGCCTTCTCATGCTCTGGCCATTGGACAGCGGCGGTGTTCACTATGGGACCGTACGAATAGCTTGTGCTTTTCTGGCCGATAACGCGTGGGATGGCTATCTCTCCGTGGACAAGGGTGGGGTGGCATCCTGTTGACGTGGGACCAGACAGCATTCTTAAGAGCGAGTCTTATTATTTTCATGTGGCACGTCCCGATGAAAGTTGGTCTGATTCTATGGTTGTGCAACCCAAGAGTAACTTACAATGAACAGACAAGGTGGTCGACTATGCCATTATTCCTACCTTCGAACACTGGCGATTTCCCCACGACAACCTCCGATCCTACTGGGAAGATATTGCATCTTTCAATCGAGCATCACGACCTTCAGACGACACGTCCTGTAGGATTACGCAATATGAAGACTCGGTCGAGAGTGCCCATCTAGTCCCTGCTGCACAAAGAGAGTGGTTTGAGAGAAATGAGATGCACCGACATTGCCGTCCACTGCCACTGATAAAATGGGACATCCGAGCAATGCAATCCGCCTCAGGAGCGACATCCACACCATCTTCGATGCCAAGCGCTTCGCTGTCGTGCCCGTAGAAAAACGCCTCGTGGTGTACTGCTTTAATGAGCAACCGGGCTCCCAAGTCGAGCGTCTCTACCACGGCGTCGAGCTCCACAGGCTGCGTGTTTCAGGCCTCTTCAACCACTTTCTACTGGTCTGTTTTGCGTATACAGTTTTTCGAGCATTTGAGGAATTTCCTCATTAGACATGCGTCGAGAAAGCTTCGCCTGCGGGTGCAGACTAACTGGACGATAGAAGAATGCGATCATGACAAATGTCAGGCGTATGCAAGAGCCACCGTATCTCAGGGCAAGTCAAGAAGCGTAAGTCCCAAGAAACGACAAAGACAGCAAGACGTTGAAAAACTAGACCATGCTGAGGATGACCGGTCAGACGAAGAAATGGTGAGAGGAAGGAAGAGACGTCACACCAACGAATCCAGCTCCTGGTCGCCATCAGTCTCCTTTGCCAGTACTCGTCCTTCTGTATCCGTGGAAACGCCCGAAGAACCCCTTCTGCCAGTATTCTAGAAAACCAGCATTGTAATTTCTGGCTGCAAACAAGACGAAGAAGAAGGCCAGCGTCATCCATTTTAAGGTATTGACTATACAGGGAATAGGAAGATGATTCAAAGGTCTCTTATTTGCCTGCAGCAACTGTATTCCGTTGCCACTTCACGCAAATGAGATCTCAGGTGCAAGACATGGACACGCGCCAAAGACACTTAGGACAAAGTCTCGTATTTCAAGCGGACTAGACTCTCCCGACGGTAACGAGGAACTCAAAGCCTTTTGGAGAAGACGTGTAGAAGAACGCGTCAGAGAATGGCTTTCTTGAGATTCCGGACGGATGGATAACTTGGTGGGTTAGTGGTGAGGAATGAAAAAGAAATTAATTCAGACATCGATCCGTAGACCCCCGACAATGCAAGGATAGAATCTAGCTTTTCTGATGATATCTATACCGAAGCTTGTGCACAGGTGACACTCAGCTTGGCCTCAGCTTGGCCTCAGCTGGCCCCTTTTACAGCTTGGACCACCAATGAAAGATTGGTGATGTAGCCCTGCTTGTCTGTATGAGGTACGGAATCCGACATAGCCACCTCGGACCACCCAGATTTCGTCTTCCATTCTTCACCTTCAAACGGCCCAGCTTACTATCCTCCCGTCTTCCTTCGACCTACGAAAAGAACAATATTGCTCAGGCTGGTGCCCAACTTCCACTCATCACTCCTCTCCCCAAATCTTGAAGCGGACACGCCGAGCCCTTCTCAATCGGCCTCCCGAACATCTTTCCTCGAGAATGCCCGCTCAGAATCAATTTTATCTCTCATTTAACTCGTGGGCGCCTGTCTGTCCCGTCTTTGGCGATACCATCTCAGACACCGAAATGCTTTGGCCTGGCTTCAAGTCATGCTTACCTATTGAACCGGCCCGATAATTGATAACCCTCCGAGTACATAAGATATGTCTGAGGTATCTCATCCCGCTAGGAAGAAGGTTTGGCATCCCAAGGTCTTCTCCGGCTGCATCAAGTGCAAACAGAGGCATGTGAAATGCGACGAGAAAAAGCCAGCCTGTCTGAGGTGTATCAAACTCGGAGTCAAATGCCCTGGCTACCGGCTCCCCGTCCCGCGGATCTTTGATATACGACCCCGGCCGAGATTCGACACGGAAGAGGATAAGGTCAGTTACGATTATTTCGTCACCAGCGGCTCGAAAGTTATCTGCAATTTTCAGCAGAACTCGTTACAATTCTGGACGCGCCTCGCACCACAACTCGCCGAGACGAACGACGCAGTCAGACACGCTCTGGTTGCCCTTGGTGCCCTTCAGGAGCCCTTACATCGCGTTACAGTCGACCAACTCGCCACAAACCGGCGACCAGAAATATCTCCGTTAGCTATCGCTCATACGACCAAAGCCATCCATCAGATGAGAATTGCTGATCCCAAGTCCCTTTGTGTTGAAGTCGCCGTCTCATGCTGTATATTATTTTTGGCACTGTCGATCTGGATGGAAAAGACTGCAGGCCCCCCCATTCACATTCTGGCTGCTCACCGTATTCTGAAGGAAAGCACCGGCGACAATACAAATAATTCCCGCTCCAAGAATAATGATCTATCCAGAATCTACGTGCCTATGGTTGATGGGTTGATAGTTCACGCATGCACCTTCACGGACCAGTTTCCCCCACCAAGCTCGGGAATCCCGCCCGACTACCTACTCCAATACGGATTGGATGGCATTGGTGCAATGTCAAACATGCCTGAAGCCCTCCATGCCATCAACACCCTTCTCAAATCCGTCCTTCGAGCCACATATCATGCCGATACCACTTCCAATGCCGTGACAAGGTCGATATCATCCGCAATCTCCTGTTATGGCCGGAAGTTGGAAGACCTCCGTGCTGCGAATAAGTGCTCGGAAGACCTGGAAAGGTATTATCAACTTCGACTACACCATAGAATGGCGTATTTGATGTTTCACACACTGGGCCATGATGACGAATGGATCTATGACGGCCATTACGAGGGATTCTACTTCATCCTTGAACAAAGCAGACGCATTATCAAGCAACGAGACACGACCTCCGCTAAGACCACATCTGCCCTCAACCCAACGTTTGGCTTGATACCACCTCTATTCTTCGTCGCCACCAAATGCCGAGATTCTCTCCGTCGTCAAGCTCTTCAGGCCTTGCACAGCGTCTTTCGAAACGAACGTGGCTGGACCAGCTGCATGGCCACAACAATTGCAAAATTCGTCATTCAAGAAGAAGAGCAAACCGTTGACTATATCTGTGAAGAGCAAATATCTCGGCCTCAGCGACGCATTCGATTGGATCAAGTCGAATTCTCAAGCGCACAAAGAAAGATGCATCTAAAGTACACCATGTTCACGAAGAAAGGAGCGGCTGGCCAGCCTCGCTCGACTAGGATTCCATATTGCCCGCATCCATCTGTAGAGAGTGACGGCGTGACTAGTGATATGTCACGAAAAGTTTTAAGAGCCTGTGGATATACGAGTATCATTCTCTTCACGCCGCCTATTGAGTGCCATTGCCCGGCTTTCCAGACCAAAGGACCGTTGCCGAGAGCCACCAAAGCCGGTTTAGAATCGATAAATCTAGACGAAGTTCGTTGGCTCCAACTCACGGAAACACAATGAAAATATCATCAATTCGGAGGCCGCAGAGGCCCATTGCAAATACCAAATACCAAATACCGAAGAGCCACGGAGAACTGAGAACTGCCTAGCGCATTGTCACCCACGGACCACGGCCAATCCCTGAATTCATTTGCTGGACAACGCCCGCGTCCATCGGCATTCTAATGCCAATGATTGTGCCACATACAACGCAAATCAAATCCAGGCCGATATGCTGAATCTGCAGAAAACGCCTCGTCATATCGTATATACATTCATCCGCTATCCTGCCACCTCATCCATTATCGAATTGGCCCTGGCATCGTCCCTCTCCCATCGCCATTCGTCATTGTTCCTCGCGCTTGGTTCTGAATTTGATTCGGATTCTGATTCTGCATGCCCAAGGCAAGATAATCCCAATTCTCAACCGTCACGCTCTTGGTCATATGATTGACCTTGTAGATACCCACGAGCCGCTCCGCAAGTTCAAACATGTTGTTCCGCAGCGAAATGACAATGAACTGCGCATTCTTGGTACGCTCCTTGATGTACCCGGCCACAATCGAGACCTGTTGTTCTTGAAAGTTAGCAAAGGTGTCAGAGAGGTAAAAAAGAGTCAGAATGGAGACCGAGAATACTCACATTCCGGAAATCCAGTGCGGCATCAATTTCATCCATCACATAGAGCGGAGTGGGCCGATAGACATGCAAGGCAAACACCAATGCCAGCGAACTCAACGTCTTCTCTCCACCAGACAAGTTTCCAATATTCTTCCAGCTCTTCTTCGGCGGCATGACAGAAAACAAGATTCCCTCCGAGAATGGATCCAGACTGTCCACCAGCTCCAATTCCGCATTGCCGCCCAGTGTTATGAGCTGGTACATCGACTTCAAGTGCGAGGAAATGGTCGTGAAGCCAGTCATGAACTGCGTCAAACGCAGGTTCCGTAGATCAGTCAGCCGGGCTTTGGCGGCATCTCGTGTCTTGACGGCGTTTTTGAGGTCGCTAGTTCGGGATACAACTTCCTTGCATCTTCTGCGATACTCGGCAATCACCGATAGATCGATGCTCGAAACGTTTGAGACCTTTTCTTCAAGTGCCGCAATGGACGCCACAAGATGGTCTTTGGATTTGTCGAGAAGTTCATCACGGGTAAATGTTTGCAGTCGCCTCCTGGTCGGTTTGGCCGGTGACTCTGTTTTCTCGCTCCGGCCTTCTTCCTCGTCGATGTCCATCGCGTCAGGATCTACTTCGGGAGGAGCATCCGGCATTTCCTCTTCGTCATTTGGAGGTTCTGCCTGCTCTTGTTGTTCTTGTTCTCGTTCTCGCTCTTGATCTTGAGGCGTGTCCTCCAGGTCAGCAATATCATGTAAGGACAATTTGGACAGTTTCTCAGCCCAATAACGGCTTTTCTTGTTGTTGTCTGCCAGAACCTTTTGGTTCTCTTCGAGTTTGTTCTTCATCTCAATCTCGAGTGCTCTTGTCGAGTTCAGTTCGGAGGTGTGGGCATCGAGATCTTTCTTCAAAGCTGCAACTTCCTCTTTCATCGTCGCTTGTTCTTCCTGAGCTTGGTCTGCTTGAGCATTCAGCTCCGCAGCGCCGGATTTGTGCTTCTCAATATCCTCTTCAAGCCGTTCCAAATCCTTTGATAATGACTCAAGCTCCTTCTCCGCATCCGCCTTTGCCTTTTCGTTTTTGATCTTCAGCTTTTCGTTCTTCGTTTTGGCCACCTCAGCACTGGAGATATCATCATTAAGCATATCAATTCTTTCTTTCAAACCATCGACTCTGGCCTTCTGCGTTCGAAGTTGAATTCCGCCCACCTCCATGATCTTGTCTTGCAAAGCTTGAATCTCGGCCTCCACACTGGCGGTTTCAGCATGCAATTTCTCAAGCTCTCTGTTCATTGCCGCAATCTGACGCTCGAGTTCCTTGATCTGAGGATGATCAGCTGAAGTGCCAGCATGTTCTGCAATGAGATCTTGAACTCGCTTCTGTGCATCTGCAAGATTCCTCACGCAGTTCTCAACCTCCAGATTGATTTTCTGGGTGACTGTTTCAAGCTGTGGTATTTCCTGCTGCTTTTCCCGCAAACTAGCCTCGAGTTCCCTCTGTCTTGCTTGAAAGGCTTCAAATTGCTTCTCCAATTGGTCTCGTTCATTTTCAAGTTTCTGCACTTGTTCCTTTGTCGTATCAGAAGACAACTTTGACGACATCGCACCACGCGCAACGCGAGTGCCACCACCACTCATCGTACCTGAGACGTCAATCAATTGCCCATCAAGGGTGACCACTCGCCATCTCTTAGTGCCATAAGCAATGCGATTTGCTTGTTCAAGATCTTGTGCAACAAGCGTATTTTGCATGACACTATAAAACGCTTGGGCAAATCGTTGATCTTTGGGCCGGACGAGGTCGAAAAGACGGGGGACGCTTTCGGGGGTTTGAATTGGGGAGAGGTCTCGACGTGCCAACTTATCCAGCAGGATGAAGTTGGCTCGTCCAAGATTATTCTTGCGCAAGTACTCGATGCATTGTTGACCAACCTCGACATTATCCACCACCATGTTCTCCAGAGAAGGACAAGCTGTTGAAATGGCAACATCAAACTTCTCATCGATAGTACCCAGATTTCCCAGACGACCGTGGAAGCCATCGATCCGACCCGAATCTTTCAGACGGAGCAACCCTTTCAGAACGTTGCTTTGATTTTGGCTCGTCGCGAGGCTCGCACGCGCCTCGTCAGCTTTTTGTCGAGCGGAAGAGATCTGTGATCGAACTTCTGGCTCACTCGCAGCAAGTTTTTGTAGAGCATCTTGGATCTTCTTGACGTCCTTCTCTAAACGTGCTTTTTCATGCTTTCGTTGCTCTATTTCTTCGAGCTTCTCCGATCTGTTGGATTCGATGATTTCAATCTTCGCGTTGGCTTGGTCAATGGCTTTTTGTCCGCTATTCGCTTTCTCTTTGAGAATGTCGAGCTCCGACTGAGCCACCGCTATTGCAGACTGCTTCTGATTAATCTTCTCGCTCCAGGGTTCCAAAGACTTCTGCTTGGCGGCAATCTGGTCCGATAGACCCTGAGTCTTGCCTTTGAGATTATCCCTAATCAGAGCCAGCTCCTGCTCCTCTCGCTGCATTTTCTTTTCGAGATCAAGAACTTCGGCGCCTTTTCGCTGAATGTCATCTGCGTGTTTTTCAACCAGACTTTGAGCTTCAGAAGCCCCCAGTCGGCTGGACGTGGCAAGCTTATCCGCCTTTTTCTGCTTCCCGCTGATGAATTTTCGCTTTTCCTCAAATTTGACATTTTCTTTGTCACATTTAGCTAGTTCGTTGGTGAGCGCCTGGGCTTGTTTTTCGACGCGTTCATACTGCTTGATGGCGCTGTGGTAAGCGGTTTCGAGTTTTTGGATAGCCTCCTCGTTTCCAGCGTGCTTTTCGAGTTCGGCGTTGAGTTGTTCCTGGATTTGTTGGATGGCCTCCTCGGTCACCTTGTTATTGTCCTCGCACTCGGCCATGTAGATTTGGTACAGTGCAGACTGTTTCTCTGCCAGCTCGTTCTCGTCTCGAATAAATGCCAAAGCTTTGTTCTTCTTATCTTCAAGGCCATTCTTTTCTTTTTCAACATGTTGGACACGTCCCTGTTTCTCGATACAGACCTCGTTGAGACTTTCGAGCTCGACAGCTGCTTCTTCGATGGGAGTCTTGTACTTCGAGGTTCCGATGATGTCTTCCAGATACTCGAGCAATCCATCATCATGCTCATTGGCTGCTTTTGGTTTCATCTGGGCAATCGACTCGACTTCGCCTTGCAAGATCAAAAATCGTTTGTGGTCCAGGTCGATACCTTTGTCTTTCAGCAGTGTTGTCACAGTGGTGAAGTTTGTACTTCTGCCATTCAAATAGTAGTTGCTGGAATTATTTTTGAACGCTTTCCGGGAAATCACAAGCTGTGAATCGGGAACCACTTCGTGTTTTCCTCCGGGTAAATCGATGATTTCTTGGAAGTAGACCTCGACTTCACAATATTCCAAGTCTTGGTGTTGTGCAGAATTGTGGATAAGTGCTGATATTTTGCCCTGTCTCATTTTGCTCGCTCGGAAACCAAAGACGAAAAGTAGAGAGTCGATCACATTAGATTTACCAGAACCATTGGGTCCAACCACAGCAGAAAACGACACATGGAAAGGACCGACAACCTGCCGTCCAGCATAACTTTTGAAGTTGGTCATCACTAGTTGTTTGATGACCATCCTAGATTTTGGTCTTGTTGGCTCCTCTCCCGTTGGTTCTGCTGCCTGGGCTTTCGCTCGTACCACAATATCCATTGGTTTTTCCAAAGGTACATCCATTGCGCATGTTGTCTTGAGCATCTCTTGATTCAATTGTGGTTGGGCAGTCTTGTTCAAAACCTTGCCGGTGATGTCTTTCAGTGGTGTACACTGAACTTGTTCAGGCTCTGGAGAGGCCGACACCGCAGGAGGGGGTAACGCAGGGACTGGGGGAGTTATTGACGATCTTCGTCCTTTTCGGGGAGCCGTGCTCTTGCGTTTTCGTGGCGATGGGCTCTTAGTGGACGATGTAGGTTCGCTGGGGGTCACGCTTTCTTCTGGGTCAAACGTCGGCGAGGGCTCAATGCCTTCTTCGCCCGTCTTCACTCTGCGACCTCTCGCCGACTTTCTAGGTGATGAGCTGACACTCGCCATGGTCTGTCTTCTTGTCGACTTCCGTGGACTTCTTTTGGGAGCGGGTGTGAACTCTTCATCGTTGTCCTCTTTGATGAAGCTAAGCTCGTCATCAGATTCTTCGACCACGATAGTTTTGCGCGCCGCACGACGCGTCGGCCGCACTGGGGAATCAGCTGGCATTTTTTGCAAACAGTGAATCCAGAGAGTTGAGGTCTTTCAATGGGGGAGCTTGTTGAGGATGGCAGGTGCGAAACCAGGTTTGTTGACGGTGCCCAAAACGGAAATGGCATGCCAAGAAATAAGTTGTCGTAGTGGTGGGAACCCACTCCAGTACTAGGCGACGAAGATTTTCATAGCTCATTCTAACTATAATCACGTATTAAGATACTCATAAAACATCTATCTTTGGCTTCTTCCCACTCTCGGTATCATGATCATTCACCAGGCCCAGATTTGTGTTGAAAGGACGCTCTTTGCATTCTCTTTTTATTTCTTCTTTAATCCTCTAAAAAGGCCATACCCACTTTCTGATAGCCTCGGGATCGATACCCTCATGGAATGCTTCGTTTCGACACTTGATTTGTTCATTGAGCAGCTTCTCCCGGGCGCTTGCGCCCTTGTTGCCGAGTGCTGGCATTCTGTCCAATGCGTCTATGGCTAGACTGAATCTGTCGGTCTGGTTGCGGATGGCCAGCTCCAATGGCGTGTCAATGTTTCCTTTCTCATTGTATCCTCGGACATGCAGATTGTGCTGACCCTTTCTTCTGTAGGTGAGGCGGTGGATCAACCACGGGTAAGAGTGGAAATTGAAGATGACCGGCTTGTCGTCGGTGAAGATGGCCGTGAACTCTCGGTCAGTCATTCCATGTGGATGCTCACCGTGTGGGATAATCCTGAACAGGTCGACCACATTGACGAAGCGAATCTTCAGCTCGGGGATGTATTCACGAAGCAGAGCGGTGGCTGCGAGGGACTCCATAGTTGGAACATCACCACAAGACGCCATCACAACATCGGGCTCTTGACCTTGGTCGTTTGAGGCCCAATCCCAGATACCAGCTCCCTTGGTGCAGTGCTCGATGGCGGCTTCCATGTCGAGGTATTGCAGGTGATTCTGTTTGTCAGCAACGATGACATTGACATAGTTGCTGCTTCGAAGACAGTGATCCATACAGGACAGCAGGCAGTTCCCATCCGGTGGTAGATAAATACGGACCACTTCAGGGGACTTGTTGGCCACAACATCGAGGAAGCCGGGATCCTGATGGGTGAAGCCGTTGTGATCTTGACGCCAGACGGTCGCCGTCAGGAGGATGTTGAGGGAAGCAATCTTGGAACGCCATTCGACTTCGAGGCATTTTTCGATCCATTTGCAGTGTTGGTTGACCATCGAGTCAATGATGTGAATGAAAGGCTCGTAGCTGTTGAGTAAACCATGGCGGCCGGAAAGAACGTAACCTTCAAGCCAACCCTCGACGGTATGCTCACTGAGCATTTCCATGACACGGCCTTCGAAAGCCAAGTTGCCACCATCAGCGTCTTCGTCGAAATATTCGCCCATCCATACTTTCTTTCCAGCTTTGTAGACGGCGCCGAGCTTGTTGGATTCAGTCTCATCCGGTCCAAAGAGACGGAAGTTGGTCTGGTTCTTCTCAATAATATCACGAAGGAAGATGGCCATATTTGACATGCTCGGTGCCTCGGTGGTGCCTCCTCTCTTGACCTCAATCTTGTAGTCTCGGAAGTCGGGCATATGCAAGTGCTTCTTGAGCAACCCACCGTTGGCAACGGGATTGGCACTCATTCGTCTATTGCCCTCTGGAACCAATGCTTTCAATTCGGGAATCAACTTCCCGTCCTCCGTGAAGTACTTCTCAGGCGTATAACTCTTCATCCAATCTTCCAAAACCTTCAGGTGCTCGGGGCTGGAGGCCACATCGGGCAGAGGAATCTGATGGGATCGCCAGAAGCCTTCGAGATAATGGCCGTCGACCGTGCGTGGACCGGTCCAGCCTTTGGGGCTTCGAAGAATAACCATGGGCCACAGGGGACGGAATGCCTTGCCAGATTCCCGTGCTTTCTTCTGGTGTGCGCGGATCTCTACCACACATTTCTCCAGAGTAGCCGCCATGGCGTGGTGCATGCTCATTGGATCACTTCCTTCGACAAAGTACGGCGTCCAGCCGTAACCAACGAACAATGCTTCGAGCTCCTTGTGGCTGACACGGGCCAGGATGGTGGGGTTGTTGATTTTGTAACCATTCAGATGAAGTACGGGCAAGACGGCGCCGTCGGTAATGGGGTTGAGAAACTTGGTGCTATGCCAACTAGTTGCCAACGGTCCGGTCTCGGACTCTCCATCACCCACCATGGTCAAAGCAATCAGATCTGGATGATCGAAGACGGCGCCAAAGGCGTGGGAAATACTGTATCCCAGCTCACCTCCTTCGTGTAAGGAACCAGGGGTCTCCGGAGTGGCGTGGCTGCCAATGCCTCCGGGAAATGAAAATTGTTTGAAGAATCGACGCATGCCCTCGACATCTTCCGACTTGTCTGGATAGACCTCACTGTAAACACCCTCGAGATAGGACTGGGAAATGACCGCTGGAGCACCATGGCCGGGCCCAGAGATGAAGATACTGTCAATGTCATATTTCTTGATGAGGCGGTTGAAATGGACATAGGCGAACACTTGACCGGCGTCTGAGCCCCAATGGCCAAGGAGTCGTGCTTTGAGGTGTTCGACTTTAAGAGGTTCTTTCAACAATGGGTTCTTCCTCAAGTAAAGCATCCCAAGGCAGAGGTAGAGACTGGCTCGCATGTAGTCGTCGATGAGTTTCAATTCGGCCTCACTGAGAACGGTGTCCTTGACGGTGGACCGGGCTTTGCCAAAAGGCGAAATGCTCTCGACGGAGAGATCTGCGTCGGCTGCGGGAGCCATGGTGAGGTGGACACGGGGAGGCGGTTGCAGGTGTTGGGGTTGATCGATGGGGGGGGAAATTTGGTTGAACGTGGGCTACGGATGACGGGTAAACTGAGAAGCCGGGAGAAGTCCGGGGGAAGAGGAAGCAAGAGGTGAAGAGGTACAAGAGGGAAGAAGTGAAGGTATAAATATGAAAAGCAGTCAAAAGCCAATTACTGCAAAAGCCCTGAGAGTGCACCTTACGTTACAACTTGAGACTTTTACGACGACGGGCAGGCACCGTGTTATCAATCCATCCACCATTCACCGTCTTTGATCGTCATCACCATCAGCTCCCATCAGTCGACAACATAGCTTCAGTCGTCATCTTTGGCCTAGGCTTTGCCTTCTGGGTGGCCCGTGTTAGATCCTAGATGGGCTCATTCTGAGATCCATTCCCTGCACGTGGCTCGAGATGGTAAGAAGAGCTGCACCGTCAGGCTGACTGTTTCGCAAGGCAGCTTGTGCATCGAGCTCGTCGTCGCTACAGCTAGCCTCAGAGGCCATGTGTAAGGAGCTCTCAAGAGCTTGTGGGCGGGGCAGAGTTTGCTGACATGGTCCCGATTGGAAGCCCAGCAGCAGACCAGCAGCTTTGAGGATCAGGAGATGTCCAAAGTCTAAAAGAGTCTGGAGCATGTGGGCTGTTGAGAAAAGGAACAATGACAAAAGTGGTGTGAGGATATGCGAGGATGCATCCCTGCACCTATCAACACCATAACCCAGCAGCTAGAGGCTGTTTGCAAGCTTCCCACTGGCCATCGCAGCTACCAACTCGGCCGCAAAAATGGCTCGACTGCATACCTTTCCCGCCCTCCTTCGTCAAACGTCATCCTCAGTTACAAGTTCTGTTTCCCTGATGCAACGTCTGAAGCTTTTGTGCATCTGAGTGACCACAACAGAGAAAACCACGCAGCCACTAAGCCACCTCCATCTGTCAAATTCCGCACTTTCACTTAGCTTTAAATTTTCGCACCCGGGCGAAAGGCTGTGGTCCGATCGACGCTCATCCAATGGATTCTTGCCAAAACACTGCGATGCAAAAGGCGGTCGAGCTTCCATCTTCACAAACTCATACATTCGGATGTGGCTCTGTGTCGAGGATGGCACTCCAGTCTTGTTGTTTCATCCATTCGTGAATCTCTTCCGGTCGATCCTTAAATCCCAGATCTCGAGGCTCAATAACAGCAGGATCACGACCGGCAAATCCAAATTCCGCACTGTAAGTAGCACTTAGAAGCTCTTCTCCATCTACAGGGAACTTGTTTTTGAATTCATTCAAAGTCACTTGGCGACACTCGATCTGTTGATTCAAAGCCTTACCCCAGATTTGCGCCATTTCGGCCCAGGATAAGCTAGCTGTGTATGCGAGCAGGGTTTTGCCGGGATCTAAGTCCACCAGAGCCTTGACAAACGGGCCGGTGTCCTGGCCTGTAACTATGAAAGGATGCTTCGCCTCGGGCGGACACAGTCGTTCGATTAAAAATGATCCATCCTTTCGCTTTGAGCCACGGAGTCAGTCGTGATGGCTGCCGCGATAGGGATGCGATGGCCTTTGGCGCTACTCACCTTCACGGGTCTCATCATTTTGGACAGAAGAATATTACTGGCGTAAAAGCCCACGAAAATTACGCTCATCTTATTGGCCAGGCCAGGGTGGTGGTCTCGGATGTATTCTGTCACGACAGCCTTGGAATCGAAATGGTAGATATGAGAATATTTCCCCTTGGAGTATTCCTTGCAACTCGGTAAGGCACTCCAGATGAAGCGTTCCAGGCGATCCCCTACTTGCGAGGCTGCACGGGCAATGTTCTGGCCTTGCTGAATCTCATCGTCATAAGCCCATCGTCGCAGTGAGTCTCCCGGGTTGGGTCCCGTGGCATGCTTTTCTCGAATCTCAGGGTCGAAAAACGGTGCCCAGTAATCGGTCACCGCAAAGATTGCCGTGGTGTTTGTGAAAGCCCGCCTGAGTGAATCCACATCATGGGTGTCGGCCGTGACAATTTCAATTCTCGGTGAGAGCGCTGCCAATGCTTGAACTTTGCTTGAGGATGGATTTCTGGTGACCGCCCGGATCTTCCATTCGGGAAATTTGAGGAAGGTCTTGACGACAGAGGAGCCCTGAGTTCCTGTTGCTCCCAGGACTGTGATGATTTTGTCAGACGATACCATTGGGGGAGGCCTGATAATATGCAAGGCCAGGAGTTGCCCATTGAAACCAGCATTATATCGATATCTGTGAGCATCGGCAAATGGACATGTTCTGTATTAGTCAGCCGACCCCCATGACCAAAACCCCCTGTCATCTTTTATTTGTCTTGCCCTTGTTGTCAGCAATTGGGGGGAAGCATCCCGTCTTCCTCGAGGTCGCGGCCCGCCATGATTGAATTGAGTAAAAAACCCCCCCTTTATACGGTACAAGAAATGACAGAGATGTGATTGGTCGTGTTTACTCTCTTGCCTAAAGGGGCAAATTGATTGTTTTCAGCATCAACTGCGGGGCACTGAAGTTCGACTCGGACTTGAGCACGATAAGGACACGATCAGAGCATCAGGTTCGATGCTAAACCGTGCTTGCCATTCTCTCTTTCCTTAATCGAAGCATCTAATATACTGCAACCCATCGACGCGTTTCTGACTCGCTGTGAATGGCCACGAGGCACGTCTAGTCCCCATTGAGAGCCTCGGGCAATCTCTATATAAGGGTAATCAATCCATCCACTTCACCCTCCCTTCTGTCCCTCCCTCGCTCAACGAAGAAGAACAAGAAGAAGCAGCAAGCGTCCCCCTCGACTTACTTCACAATGTCCACTACCACTACCACCATCACCCAGGAGACCGTTCCCTCCTCTGATCCTCAATACTATGGCAAACTCCGCTACATCCCCCAGGGACAGACGCCAACTCCTTCTGCCCATAACTTCCACCTGCCGGCCATCGCTGAGTTCGGCGACGTTCGTCTACAGCCATTGATCGACATGCGCCCTGTGCCCACCGTAGCAGAACTTCCCCACGCCAAAGAGGGCGCCGCCCAATTACCCACCCACGGCTTCACTGCCGTCAGGCACCCTACTACAATGAACTCTGCGCCCTTCACCCGCGCCAGCTGGAATGACCCCAAACTGTTGAAGCAATACTACGTGCCAGACACCGAGGAAATGGTTAAGCAAATAACGGGTGCAAAAACAGTCATCACTGAAGCCCTCCTCCTCCGCAGCGCAATCTGGTCTGAAGAAGACGCGCTGGCAACCCACGCCGGACACGGGCAGAAGAAAGAAACCGAACAAGAGAAGGAAAAATCCCAAGAAGAAACGGATTTGGAGCTCGGTTTCCCCCAATTCATTGGCTTTTCTCCCACAACAGGCGGCGCCAGTCCAGCACCCAAGGTCCACTTGGATTATGCTCCCAACGGAGCTCGCACTCACTTGCGAAAATACCATCCAACCATGACGGCAGCTGCGAAAGATATCATCGCTGCCGAAGACAGCCTCCTCTCCCAAGGCAAATCTCTCCGTGAGTCGTACGCCGCCTCCAAGCTCGGCCCCCGCTGGGCACTATATTCCATCTGGCGCCCACTGAAACGTGTACACCGGGACCCGCTCGCACTGGGCGACGCTCGCACGTTCCTAGAATCCGACTACGTCCCCGTCATCGTCAAGACTCCTAACCTAGGCATCCCCGAGACATCGACGCACGACACCGAAAGTTATCTGGCCCACTGGTCCGAAGGGCAAAAGTGGTATTTCATCTCTCACCAGGAGCCCGAGGAAGTCCTAGTTATTAGCCTGTTCGATTCCGACAGAGACAAAGACACCGTGGCCGCTGGTGGCACCTTGCATAGCAGCGTCGATCTTCCTGGTACGGAGGGTGAGGAGCCCCGCGAGAGTTTGGAGTTGAGATGCTTGGCCATTTGGGAGTGAATCGTTTGAATAAACGGTAGGATTGGAGCGATGATTTTGGGGAGTTTGGCCATAGAATTAAAGTTGAGTGAGAATATCCTATCCCATTCGGGACCCTTATGATCGTGCCATTTTGATTCTCTTCCATCTCGCTTTCCGCGCTGACGATGCGCAAGACCAAAGATTCACTACCCAAGTAGTAATTCCGTCTGACTCTGGTCCCTCCTCCTCGTGGTATAAATCTCACCCCAATAGCGCCATATAGCAGAGCAGATCCAAGTCTCGTCGTGACTCGTTGATTTGTCACTTCATCATTGACGAATCGCAGCGCCAATCCCGCTGAGGTATTTGCAGCGCGCCTGTACAGTCGTGGTGACGTTTTCCATGGCCGTCGTGCGCAAAGTATCGAAGAGCATCCTCCGCCAGACCGCCGCTTCCGAGTCCAAGCTCCAATCACTACCGTCCCCATCGCCATGATTGGCAGTAAACTGGTCCCAAACAGGAGCACCGGCCGACCGATGGACGTTGGGATCCAGTGACCGAACAAAACTCACCCAATACGCTTGCATGAGAGGGACGATCCAGGCATTCGATTTGCCGGTACGATAACTCGCCGGGACGCCGCCGCGAACATTTGCAGGGCCCCAGATGGCGCCGAGTTCGACAGTGTGAGGGACTCCCAAGCCAGCAGCGATTTGCGCTGGATCACGCACGTTGTATCGGTAGTTCCAATTCCCAGGTGCACCATGACGAGCAAAGGCGCTGGAGATGAACAGATTCGGACACATATATCGTATGTCCCCATACGCGTTCGACACCTGACGCCACCAGGGACCCGAGTGGGGAAATGTAGGACCATGGTTGGGAAAGAGGGTGTTTATGCGCTCCAAATGTTCGAAGGTGAGAAAGGGAAACTGGTCGTGGAGGAACGTATTGGACTGTGCCAAATTTGAGGTCGAGCGGGGTGTGAAGACAGTGCCACCATTTGTGTCGTCGCCAAATATTACAGGGACTCGAATGAAAGAGCCTGAATCAAAAGCTAAGTAGGTGTAGTTTTGAATCAGGTCATGGTCGAGCACCGGATTCCACATATACAAGGGCGGGTTTTGAGTACCAGGATAGGGCGTGTTGAAGTTTTGGGTTTGCAGTTCAGAGGCACTCTTGGAGCGAAGACAGCTTAATGTGGTCTCATGGAGGTTGCCCTCATCGGCATGTATTGTTGGGCCGGTACGATTGGCGCACCCTAAGCGCATGGTAAAAATATCGTATTGATATTGACACTCCTCGATCGTCAGGATTGTCGCAAAGCTGACTGATTCTGCGGCAGCCGCAACAAACAACCCATCATTTCGGCCGCCATACGCGGTCAAATGAAGAGCGATCGATGCCGCACCTGCAGAATCGCCACCAAGTACGACGTGGTCTGGATCACCGCCGAACTCGGTAATATATTTCTGGACCCATTCTAAAGCTTTGCGTTGATCCTTGAGACCATTGTTGACACTCGCCGTTGCAGAATCACGGATTTCGCGACTAGCTATGAACCCATAAGGACCGACACGGTACTGATGTTCTCTCAAAACTCGTGTCAGCAATCTGGTCGCACTATGATTCAAGGAGATCGAAATGGAAAAGGGTTCGGGTCTGATAGATTAAGGTATTTCTGGGGAAAGAGTATGTATAGTCCTTCCTGTACGAAGTCCCTTAAACCCCATGCTTCTTGAATCTATACACATGCACGACTTCGCAAGAAATAGCTTAACTGACACAAGGAGAGACGGAGGAAACGACTGTCTCAGACAGTCCGGTCCAAGGCTTCAGAGAACGTACGTTGAATGTCACCACAAGCATTTCGTGAGCGGAAACAGTGATCAGGCCGCTGCCATTGTAATTTGCGTTCGCGTTGTAGTTAAATCCACCACCTTGGATGAAGAAGTAAACCGGTAGCTTCGATCTGCTTGTGGCGCGCGTTGGAGCGTAGACGTCGATGAAGAGACAGTCTTCGGAGCTCGCGGGATTGTGTGGATCCTCTGCGGTTCCCAGACAGACGAGTCCATGCTGTGAGAGGGTTACTATGCGAAGCGTAGGTGCGGTAGAGACAATCACGCTACCTTCTCAGCAGCCTGAATACCATGAAGGACCGGAGGATCTTGAGGTGAGGCAAACCTCAGCTCACCAACCGGTGCTGAAGCATATCGCATTCCTAGCCATTGGGTAACCCCATTCGAGAGAGCGGTGCCACGGTAAGAAGCATAGTTGAGACGGACCAACGGAGGGACGGCTAGCACCGTTGAAAGCAAATAGACCAGTATCAATAACGAACGCATGACGCTTTCATTGCCAGTAAGCCGGAGAAGAATGACGTCGATTTTATCTGGTAAGCGAGGAGCGCGCTTGCATTTTAAAAATATAGGAATCCATCTTGTTGACAGTATGGAAAGCCAGGGTGCAAGTCAACAACGCCTTGATTATTGTATACGCAGTCATTCCACAATTCCGCGCTGCGTTTGTCATTGACTACTTAGATCGTTGTCGAAACGGCGTCATCTTGAGGCGCAGTCTGCGAGTGCGAGGGCTCTGATAAGCTCGTTTCGACGGACAGCCCCCGGTGATTGTTACATATCCAATGCGTATGGAAAGAATATGTCTGGTACCTGTTTTCAAAGCTACAGGGGGAGCTGGAGCTCACAGCTTCATCAGCGGGACGCTGAGTGTGGGGAATTCAGCGACGGGCGGTATGTTGTTCATCGAAAAGCCAGTAGCAGCATACGCTATGCCACAAATGTCAGTGGTCCCAACACCTCAGTCTATCGTCCATCATTTTGTGGGGCGAGTACGCGGCCAGGTAGGGGTGATCTCCGAACCCGGTCCCGTAGTGAGGGCCTCGAAGCGATCCCGCTGGCAAAAAGTCCGGAAGGAGATTGTCCTGTCGCCGGGATGTTTAGGTCGTTATCAATGTGGCACAGTATTGGCCACTCCAGTCCTCACATAGTCCCAGTCAATTCCACCCAGGTTTTCTCCCTTTAGACAATTCAGATCTGCGGTGTTGGTCGGTTTCCCTGTCGCGATCCTTCGTGCCATTACCGAGTCTCTGGCTCCAAGAAGCTTCGATCCAGAACCATGCAGCAAACAATCCTCGAACCAGACGTCTTCCTCACGCGTGAACGGGATGCCGATAAGCAGAGTTGCTCGCTCGGCGCGGGCATCACCAGGCTTGTCTTGATGTACTGAGACGACTAATTTCTCAAACAAAATCTTATGTCTTGCATCATCTTGCTTCTGTGCGAAATAGTAGGCTTCCACGAGATTATTGGCAACGAGCAACCGAAAGTATGCCTCCAGTGCTGCTGGATCTTTCAAAGGGGGTGACACAGCAACGTAATAAGCCGTGGCCAAAGAAGAATCGCATTTTGGATGTTGTAGCAGAGCAAGGAGGATATCGTCGGCGAAGGTAGGTGTCAACGAGGGATCGGTCAGGTGCTCTAAGGCACGAGAGAATTGACCGTGGTCGAGCTCCCACAAGCCAGCGACCAGAAGCTGGTATTTCTGGGGAAGGTATGTTCTGCGAGCGAAGTTGGTGTCGGCATTGGGTAGCTGGCGACAATCACGAAGGATGTAGTAGAGGAGGGCCAGTTTCTGTTCGTCTGCAGCGGGCGAGTACACGATCTTGGCCCAGAGGCTGCGTAAGTCTTGATTTGATCGGGGCGGATAGATGTTTCTTGAAGCTGGCAACATTTAGCAATGTGAATCATGAATTGCGGCCCAAGAGACGTTGTCTCACGTCGAGTCAAGCCAATGGATGTCCAGATGCGATCGAAGAATAATTGATCTCCAAACTCCTTGCGATGTTTGATGATGGCTTCGACAGATTTGTGATCGAGAGAGTAGTCGGGCTTGGGCTGGAATACAGCGTCAAAGTCCTGCCAATTGAGCATCGTGAAGATGAAGGGACCACGATGGAATGAGTTGGTTGTTTAAGAGGCAGGACAACGGATTATTCCCCGTCGTGTTTGATGCGAAATCTACCGGCGGAGCGTAAATTCCAAAGAACGCAGTACCCTGCTCCACCGTACCGATCGTGCAGTTCTCGAATTTGATTCAACGTCGTCTCACTGTCGCGTTTCCCATCATCCATCTTCCCGCCCTCCATCCACCTTCTCAAACACGAGCATTGATATTCCAAGGCCTCCAAATCTTCTTGCCATCAGCACTAGGATCTCATTGGACCTCACTACCACCCCCATCTTGAATACGCCGTGGTAACGACTAGGGGAAGATGGAGAAAAGAACCCCGCTTTTCTTTTCTTGGTCTTGAACTTTCCCTTGTCTACCTTCATCAGCCGGATTGATTTCCAATTCCGTGGAACTTTTATCTCCAATGAGATAATAACCGAGGTGTCATGACTCTGTTCCTCCGACTTCATTTATAATATGTGTCGACGTCCCAGTCGAAAGGTAAGTTGTCTCTCTTTGTTGAACTACCACCCTATTTCAATCCAAATTTCAATATCAAAATGGGTTCCGAACGATATCCCCTCCAAAACAAGGGGATCTACCATAACCTTCCCACATTCGACCCATCCATCAAGAATCTCACTGCCATCGTCACCGGCGCCAATGGCATCTCAGGCTTTCATACCATGCGCGTCTTGCTCGGGAGTCCGGAGCGCTGGAGTAAAGTCTATGCTTTATCCCGCCGGCCGCCTCCCCAGCAAATGATGGCTCTACTCCCTGAGGCTCAGCGTGCCCGTGTGCAACATGTTGCCGTGGATTTCCTTGAAGATCCCAAGAAAATTGCCCAAGCCATGGCCGAGGCCAATGTGACTGCCGACTACATCTTCTTCTACTCATACCTCCAACCAAAACCGCCTCCAGGGGCGCCAGCCTGGTCCAACGCCGAGGAACTTGTCAAGGTCAACAGCGGATTACTCGACAACTTCCTCCAGGCACTCACCATTGCGCAAATCACTCCACGACGCTTTCTTCTTCAAACTGGCGCGAAAAATTACGGCGTGCACATTGGCCGCGGACGAACTCCCGCCATCGAATCTGACCCACAACCTGTCCATCTCGAACCCAACTTCTACTACCCACAGGAGAAATCGCTGTTTACATATTGCAAAGCAAATAATACGTCGTGGAACGTCATTCGTCCGGCTTGGATCCTCGGCGCCGTGAACAATGCCCAGATGAATGCTCTACATCCATTCGCTGTCTACGCTGCTGTCCAGGCGAAGAAAGGCGAGCCGTTGTACTTCCCCGGAGATTGGGACACCTGGCAAACCGAGGCCCACCACTCGACTGCCATGTTGACTGGGTATCTCTCTGAATGGGCCGTGCTGGAGGACAAATGTAAGAATGAAGCATTCAATTCACAGGACACGAGCCCCTTGAGCTGGGATCGCTTCTATGAGGAGCTGGCACGCTGGTTCGGTGTGGAGCGAGGCATTCATCCGCCCGAGGAGGATTTGAATAAATTCACAGAGTTCGAGGGGAAGAGTGGCAGCGCTACGCCGATGGGGTAAGTTAGAGACGAGTTATACCCGTTCCGTTTTTCCCCCATGACAAATAACTTACCATCTCTCAGCTACGGACCCCCAACGGTATATCGCAGCTTATTCTCCCTGGTGAAATGGGCCTCAGAACCCGTTAATCAAGAAGCGTGGCAGAGCCTAACGAAGGAATCCGGTGGGCAGTTGACCGACAACCCTTTCAAGGATGTCGAAGCAAATTTCACCTTCGGAGACGCTGCGCTCGCCAGGTTCGGCAGTCTTTCTATGAACAAAGCCCGCAGGCTGGGCTGGACTGGATTTGTTGATACCATGGAGGCGATTTTTGAGATGTACTCTGAAATGGGCGATTTGGGCATGGTGCCCAGAATGAAAGTCGACAAACCTAAGCCGTTGGTGTAGGCAACGAGAGGACAAGGGGGGCTTGAGAGTTGCTGATAAGGGGGCCCCCTGAAGGATCGTATGTATTAGCAAGGCGAGGCTGGGGGGGGGCATCTCCGTCTCTTTGTGACCACATCAACTCTTCCCGTAGCTCAATTGTCCTGCGCCCATGGCTCCAAGCAAGCTTTTTAATCACTTTCTATTTCGCCGACTCTGATCTCTGGACCTCTCTGGATTCACTTCCCCTGTTTCATTATTGGTGGAAGATCAGCTCGATTCTCTCATGCTCGGCCCTCCTGTGCTCGTGATATAGGGTCCAGTAAATTGAACTTTTTCTCCATAGCATATCCACTGTGATGCTCTCCGAGTTGGCTGCTGAGGAAAATTGTCTCCAGGTTGTGTAATACCCTTGTCTTGTCCAGAGCTGCCGGTGTTCTTGATCTCCGGCACCTGCCAATGGCACGGTCTCGATCCAATCTGTAAATCCAAATAGGCGCAGTTTCTTCACGGATTTCAACTTACTGTCCTACCCATTCGCATACAAAACAAGCTGACAGTCAGGAGTATGGTTCGTTCAACTTCAGAAATGTTTCGGAAAGTAGGGGTTGGTGCTATGTTGGCCACCTAGCCAGGAGAGGATGGTCCACTGCAACGAATTATGCCATCTGTGTCTCCTCTGGTTCCCACTTTGAAAAGATTCACGCGGTGTTCAAGATGACGGATGCTGGCGGTTTTACTGCGGTCCGTAGCAGACAACATGCGGAAATATTCCCCTGATGTGGTGGTATCGTATCGAAGACAGAAGATGGTTGACTAGAAGAAGTAAGAAGCCCATTCCTCGTTGATCTGAGGGACGGCCTTCAACATTTTCCACACGAGAATTCTATCGTCAGATGGTACTCTAAGAAATCCGCGCTGTCGTTGCGATTGTTCACTGGCATTTGACTCGGCGGCATGAGAGTAGCAGTGTCAGGAGTCCGCACGACCCCAAGACTGGGCGAGTCCGTCTCCCCCGTTTTGGGCAAGGAAAGGCTCCAAAACAAAGGTGGAAGAGGCTTGTCGCGACGAACTATGAAGTGTACTAGTTCAGAGAAGCCGTAGAAGGGCGTTGGTGGTGTTTTCGTGTTTGGGTTGTGGCAACGAGGTCAGTGGACAGTGAACGATGACGGAGGTCGAAGTGGGACGATGTGCGTGTGCAAACCAGGCCCAGACCACATAGGCACACCTACACACGATACATCACAAAGGGAAACTGCACTGGAGACGACAAAAAGTACGTGCTGGACGTTGTTGTATCAGTTTGATCGAATTCATCTTATCTCAATCAGGTAGAAATGTACACAAAGCGAAAACGCCGCACCAATGCCCAATTTATCATCCATGGGCTTGTCCACCCATAACCATGAAAAGGTGTATCGAATGCTCCGAACCAGCGATCAATGTACTGTACCTTGATGACCCATTCTCAGCCTGCAACAAAGTCCCTGGTCGATATTTGACTCCCTCGTTGAGCATCTGAAAATTGGTAATCTTATCCTCCATTGTATCAGCAAGCTGATAGATCATCGAAACAACCAAACGCAAGAGATGCACGGATGCAAAAATTTCATGTCTCATCACATCAGCCTTTTCTTTCCACTTCTTTTTGTGGTTGTTTTTTTCCTTTTCCCCTCCCCTCTCTTTCCACTCCTGTTGCCAGGATAGATCCCAACACTTGGATTTTCTTCATCTATACGGACTAGTAGTTCGATCAAACTCCCTTCCGTACTCCCTCCACCAATCTCGATCCCAGTATCCACTTTCTTGCTGCTTCTCGCTCATCTCTATTCGTCCACGACGATCTTGACTCGGAGTATGAGTGTGTTGATCATGCATTTCATCTTGCGCCGGATCCGAGTGTAGTCAATCATAGCCTGCACCTCGTTGCCAGGGGCTGGCATTGTTTTGTTGTCGGAATCCTTGCTGTGGAGGGTATCCACCATGAGCGGATCGTGGCGGTCCATATCCGTTGCTGAGATTGCTCATACTTCTGTCATATGATTGTGAGTTTGGTGCGGTTGTTGGTCGTCCACCATAGCCATAGTCACCATTTGAATTGTAACCTTGGTTATACATTTGTCGTTGTTCATAGGATTGTGGAGGACCACGTCTTCCGTTATTTTCGCCAGGATAGAGTGGTGTATGATCCTGTTGGTACATGCTTTGCGTCTGAGACATTGGTCGTTGCGACATATCAGACTGATGTTTCAGAGATCCGCTGGAGAAGGAAGCGTCGTCATCATAACCCTTGTCTTTGATGTACGAAAGCCGGCCATCGCCTCTTGCAGTGGCACCTAATGCATCAAGCTCGGTGGTCAGAGCAGCTTGAGACTTGATAAAGCTTCCTCGGTCATCGCGCATTGGCTGATATCTCACCTCCGGGTTCTTGGAAGCGATTGCATAGATGGAGGCAATGAGAACCAGAATCAACAAGACAGCGGCGAAGACAACATTGTAGAAGGCAAAGATGACGCCCATGACACCCGAAACCATCTCTGGTTGTCCAAACGCATCCGAGAAGACAAGTAAGAAGATGGCGTTAAGGAAGTTGACCGCGGCGATGGAGATGTTGAAAATGTTGGTCTTCTTGTCCATGTAGGGTCGGAGAACACTGATACCGATCAAAGCAACAGCCTCCACAATCAGCAGCCCGACAGCTTGGGCCACAGGTGATTTCTGAGCAAAGGCAATGAAGATGGCCTTAGCCAAGATGTAGGCTAGTAACGGCACAACAAAATAGTAGGCGGTGGCGCGATACTGCACGTAGAGGAAACCCCATTTGTTGAGGCACTCTGGGTCGGAGTAGAGAATGTAGGCAGGGTTCTTGTGCATGGCGACCGACTTCTTTGCAAGTTGGATGACTTTGAATGAAGCCCAACCCAAAGCAGCCGCCATTGAAATGAAAACGATCAAAGCGAGAACGACTTCGGCAACCGAGTCTCTTTCTACCAGTTCCCATAGGCAGAGAATGGACATTTGAACGAAGCCGAGGAGAACCTGCGTTGGTTAGAAATAAGCGGCCCTGAATAGAGAGGCGTGGAGGACTTACCAATCGGAACAAAATACCCTTGATGACAATCTTCCAGCCATTTCGGAACTCGAGGAATTTGTCAGATTTCATCCAGCCGGCTTTAGCGCAACCATCCAACACCACCTTGGTCAAAGCAACCAAGATAGCAACGAGGAACAGGACGAAGATGAAGAAGATCAGGCCAGTCATGAATATGTTGGTCTGCTCAATTCCGGCCCGAAAACCGACTCTATCGATTCCGCGAACGACTTTGACATTCTCGGCTGTGGTAGAAGTGGTGGCCGAGGCATCCTGGCGCTTCGCCAGAGCTCGAATGCCCTGCGTGGCATAGGCCGTCATTACCTGGAGAGAGCGCTTGATGGCGCGTTTTTGGACTTGAACGGAGAAGGTGCTCAAAGTCGAAAGGTAGGTAGTAGGGGTACCACCAGTTGCTCGTTGATACCAGGTGGCGATGGATTGAAGGAATTCGACTCGGATAATACCCATGCTCCACTGGAAGTTTTGGGTCCAAGACTGAACAATGGGAGGCATGGTGACAGAAGTCATTCCAATGATAGCTTGAGCTTGGAAAAAGCCGAACAGCGATACGGCGTTAGCAGCAACGTGAGCGGCCGTATTTGGATGACCAAGACCAGAGGTTACTCCTGCCGCCATCAGACCGAGACCAGCAATGACAGCGGTCGACCAGCCTACGGCAGGATGGTAGACGCTCTTGGTATTGGAAAGATCTGCCTCCATGCACGCAATCACTTCATTTGTGTCGGTAGAAGTGACATAGACTCGGACAACACCATCAAGATCAGGGACGCTGTATGCAATTCCAGGCACTTGTTTCGCCACATCATCCGGGACGTCGATGTTTGTTTCGATGTTGATTTGGCCGGTTTGCATGGGGCAGAATCCGGCGAGGTCCATTTCACAAGGGTTCAGTGTCTGATTAAGAATCGTGAATCCATATGCAATTACTTCCAGCTGTGCCGTGACATTTCCAACTAGCGAAGAAACACCATTAATTTTGACCCCAATGCTGTTGTTCGCCGGCGTGTAGGCGACATTGAACAAAGTGGCTGTGAAGTTGGAGCCGCTCTTGCAGGAGTTGAGGGAATTGGACTCGATTATGTTTTCGGCGAAGGTGAGAGGTGAGAGGGAGATGGCGACGAGGAGGGAGAGGAGGTACGAGAACGAGGTTTGCGGTCGCATCTTGAATATCTGTGGTTTGCGATGGACGCGAGGTGTAAAAAGGGGGGGTGGTGTGGCAATGCAGCACACGACGCCAACCAGGGCGAGCACGGCTTCAGCAGGTCGACAGTCAATGTATAAAAGGCGAATATGAAATCTGATGGGGGAGCAGACTCTCGTTGCTAAGTTATTGGGATGTGGTCGTCAATTGTGTCATTGACTCTTGAAATTAAGGACGTTGCAACCGGATTGGAACGAGTGGCAAGACCAAGACAGCAACGGAAAACGATGGTCGTGGTCGATTGATAAGACGATATTGGTGACAGAGGGCCGTGACAAAGTCGAGGTTGAGGACAATAGCGAACGTAAAGTGAGAGAACGAGGGTGAATTGAGGGATGGATTGGAGTCGTAGACAGGGTCAGTGGGTGAGTTTGGTGACGGGGCTGGAACAGAGAAGATGCAGGATTTGAGGGAGGAGGCTTGCCGGGCTCCTTGACTGGGGGATCACCTGGCGTTGTGGACAGTGCCGGTGGGACGCCAACGTTACTCTCCAGGGAGCCAGGCCGACTTTTTGTTGGTGGACACGGGATGGGGGGCGATCTGGTACCTTGGAGGCCGTATGGTTGGCGGGCAAGTGAGGAAGATGGGAAGGCCAGGGGGTTGGGCCTTGGTGGTGATGGTGAATCGGTGATGGTTGGACATGAATTGGAGCTATTATCCGGAAAAAGAGCGCAGCCAGATGCTGCCAAGCGAGATCATTAGCGCTAGACCTCTTGGAGCTAAATTCCAACCACCCCCTGACAAGAAACCCTCAAGATCCCTTCAACGCAGCCAAATCTGTCGCTCGCTTTGACGCGCGGCGAGGCGCAGCACCCAAAACATCCAACCCTCTGGAAATTGCTGTCCCAGGCCACCATCCTTCCAGCCTACTAGCTTCCCCTTTGCCAGTGTTCGCAAGGCTACTCGTCCTCATCTGGCCCACTGGTTTCCAAGCTCGGAAGTCTCTGCTGCCGAAGACGGACCAGACAATGGCTGTTGCAAAACGTCGCGTCTCTACCAGCTCGTCTACGTTGTTGACTACAACTACTTCAGATGTACCGGCTACGTAATATCCGGGAGCAAAAGAGGAGGGATGTTGTCAATACTCAATGTTCGATGAACATCGCTTTCCATTTCAAAACAACTGAGAACTCCAGAGGAATGTCGACTCCCATCCAACTTGATTTCCCTGCCCCTCGCCCTCTCTTGGGTCACGGGCCCGCTGCCACGAGACCCTCGGAAATCCGGAGTCAGAACATCACTACACTGGATTTGTCAATGTTTGATTGACCCCGTGCGTTCCATCGTGGCCGCCTCCAACGTCATCGTGTCTCAGGCGGTCGGCGCTGAAAAATGCCAAACATCTGCACTCCTCGATTCAAGAACCGTTTCAATGTGTGTTTCATGAGAACCTTCTGTCTTCAAAATCTACAAAAGTCCTTCACATTCCCGCCTCGCATTGTTCCACCCGAGATGCTAGCTCTATCTTCAGGTTTTCCAAAGATTAGATCGAGATCTACCCTGCTTTGTTTGCCGAGCACTCTCCACCGATCACATGGGTCTGGACTTTGATTGAAGCGATCTAGCTGCTATGCAATGAAAGAAGGCGTATGGGGTATTACTGGTTTACTGTCGCATCAGCACTTGCGCTCTTTTCATAGTCAATCTTCCTAATGCGAAGCCATCGTTCTGGTGGCTCTCGATTCAAAAACAGTTCCCTCATCTCACTGATCTACTTCGAAGACTCCTATCAAGGTTTTTTGTGCTGCTGTCTCCTGCTCTCTGCGATCTCTCACTTACCTCCTCACTTTGGACGATGTCCCCACGCACCATGCGCAGATACTTCGTTGCCGGCTCAATCAATTCTATGTTCTCCGTACTCTCCTTCAGTATTTGTAGCAATATTGCGACCTAAACCTTATTGTTGAGGTCCGGGCGAGTCCGAAATGCTTGACGCTGGCCACCTTCGGCTGACAACCGGCTCATGGCGGTTTTTGACCGCACGCTGAACATAGATGCAATGGGGCATACTGTGGATCGAGCCAAAATTGAACGCTGCATCTCCGTTGAAATGCTTTGTCCAAGAGGGATTCTGACCTGTTTCAACGACCGGGGATGTACCTCCATCAGTTTCGGCGACCTTTGGGACAGGATTTCAACGGACTGAATTTCAATGGATTGGATTTCAGGGGATTGGATTTCACTCTATCTTGAACTGCCTGTTGGGGTTGGGCCTCCCAGTCTTCATTCTCTGTGCTCTCGTCATCTTCAGACGCTCCTTTCGGCTGTTCATAGTCTGGATCGAACTTTTTGGGTCCTCTTTTGCCTTTGGTTGCCAAATCTCTGTCTACCTTCTCACCGTCGCCAACACCGTAGTCCACGTTCTGTCACAGTCAGTCTTTCATATCCCGAATGGCACATCTAGCGAGTCGCCTACCTGACGTTTGCGCTTGCCCCTACCAAAGGTATCTGCCTCTCTGGCTTGTTCCTCCTCATATTCGCGTTCCCGCTCCTGGAGAATCTTGTCCCACACTCCAGGATTGAGTGTATTGGCTCCTGTACCGTCAGGCAAGTCCTCCCCCAATGACGCTTTGTCATTAGCCCAAATCCGGGCAAGACTGAATTGGGATTCGGCCGATTTGGCTTCACTCGCACTGGTGTCTTCGATTTGTGACCGATCCAACAAGCGGTCAACCGATGCCGAGTCGTAATGAATGTCGTCAGTGCTAGAGTCATCCTCGAAAAGTGTTTGAGCTCCATGACGAAGGATAGACTCCAGGTCCTCACCAGCATCATCCCCCTTGTCCATTCTTTCGATAAGGACATGGTCCAAAGCCATCTTCTTTCGGCCGAGTTGCATGATTTTCTCTTCGGCACTGTTTCTAGTCATCAATTGAAATACGACAACCTTCTGCTTCTGACCAATTCGATGGGCTCGCGACAATGCCTGGATGTCCTGGTGAGGGTTGAAGTCTGGGTCGAGAATAATGACGGTATCAGCGGTGGCAAGATTGATCCCTACACCTCCTGCCCGGGTCGAAAGTAAAAAAGCAAAATAAGGTGAATCAGGAGCGTTGAACTCATCGATTCGTTTCTGTTTCTCCATCGCAGAAATGTTGCCGTCAAGTCGACGATGTCGAAAACCGAGTCCATCTAGGAAATCTTCAATGATATCCAAGTTACCCAAGAACTGGCTGAACATGAGGACTCGATGGCCACGTTCTTGAAGCTTGGGAAGCATTATTGAGAGCAACTGCAGCTTTCCTGAGGCTTCGACTAAGGTCTGATGAGATACGGCACTCTCAACCGATTTTTCTTCAATCTCGCTACTGTAGACAAAGGGATGGCACAGAGTCTTTCGAAGTTGCATGAGGATGTTGTTCAGGCTGACTCGCTCCCTTGCTAAAAGGTTACCATCTCGAACAAAGATGGATCTCATTAGCTGAGGGTTCATCGCCAAAATTGACTTGTACAACTTCTTTTGGACAGTTGACATGCGGACAGGTACAATGATTTGAGCCATTGGCGGTAGAAATGTCAATACTTGGGCCTTGGTGCGCCGAAGAAAGAACTTGCGTAGCATTTCATGCAGTTCGGGCACGTTCTCTTGGGTTAGATTGGCATACTTCGCTTCGAGTTCAGCTGCATTCATGCTTTTGTCAAGGAACTGCAGAAGATTGAAAAGTTCGCGAGCATTGTTCTGTAGTGGAGTCCCCGTCAATAGCACCTTGAACAGAAATTTGAACTTGGATAAATTTTCATATATCTGAGTGCGATCGCTTTTCAATCGCTGGCCTTCGTCGACAATGAGACCTTGCCAGGGCACTTTCAGGAGGCTCTGCCGAGTTTGGTCGTCGCCAATCGATTCATAGGACGCAATGACAACGTGAGCTTGAATATCAGTCACTTCGGATTTATGCTTCTTCGGCTGTCGATGCTGGTCTCCGTCTTTGGAAGCGGGAAACAACTCATAGTCATGGGTAAGTCTCCTCGCAGTCGAAGAGCCATAATATGTCACAGCTCTGAGAAACGGTGCCCATCTCTTGATCTCACGCCTCCAATTGGGACAGGTTGAGTTAGGGACAACCACTAGGAAGGGCCAACATTTGTGATCTTGAACTAGTGCGGCAAAGAACGCAATAATCTGAATCGTCTTGCCCAATCCCATCTCATCGGCCAAAATAACATTCTGGTTTGTCGACCACTGAAACAGGAGCCAGTTTAACCCTTCCATTTGGTACATCATCATTTTGTCCTTGCCAGTCATGCTCGATGGCTGTTCCTTCTTCATGAGTGTCGATTGGAAGTCTTGTTTCCGAACCCGCTGCAAGTGGCGCTTTAGCTGTGCCTGAGGCGGTATAGAAAGGTGTAATTTCATCACATAATCTTCGTATGCCGCTTTGAAGTCATTCCAACGACCAGCATCAGCGTAGGCGGGTGGCTTTTCCCAGATTGCATCTTCATAGCCGAGACCTTTGTATTTGACGAAGGCTGAATCGACCTCCCTCACACGGGCAAGATCAATCTCCTTTGTGCTGTTTCGGATGACACTTGAGTAGCGCACATCGAAAACAATGTCTACACGGAAGACGTCCTCCGGAATGGCATCTTCTGTCGTCATCTTTGGGAGCAGATTTTCTGGCTTCTTGACGAACGCCGAACGTGTTGTTCCTGCTGCAATACCCCAAACCCATGTTCCGGGCATCCAGGTCGTACGAAAGTAAGACTGCGCTCTCCATTTCACCAAATACTCTTTCTCTTCTTCCTGCATCTCGTTGACAGGAGTTCCAGGTACGTACGCCTCGAGGTCCACGGGACGCCAGGCAACCAGAGTATCAATCTGACTCTGGTTCTCTATGCAATTTTTACAGAGCCAAGATCGATGATAATGGTCGAAGCGGGCTTGTGAAAGTTGCACTTCACCGAGCATCTCCTCTTCTTCCTCATCCTCGAGATTAGAATGAGCAGTCTTGCGCGCTGGAAGATGATACATGTGCCAAGCTCGCGCACACTGTGAACATCGGAACATCACATTGGCAGTGTTGTTGATCATTTTCGCTTCAACAATCGTGATTGGATCCTTTCCACCATTTTCTTCTCTCCGAAGCTGTTCTTGACGTGGAGTCAGACGGCTGCGAAGTGGCTTCGATAGCTCGCCGTGTTCACTACATCCGACGCAAAGACCATGGTGAGGCGCCGACTTGTCTCGTTCGTGAGCAAGTCCGATGCAACGCCTACATTGCAGAACGAAGAGATTTTCGCCAACTTTGGTCACTAGGTGGTCTCGCGTGCCTCTGAATCCCAGACAGGATTTGTGGTAAGAGTTTGTGCATCCTTGACAAAAGACCAAGGGACCTTTTCCTGGGTCGTCTCCTTTGAAATAGCAGGTGTCACATTCCTGTCGATGTCGTTTACGAAAAGGATCATTGTCAGGAAGTGGAGCAAAGTACTCTTTGGTGCCGATGATCTTCGGGCCGGTCTTCTCCTCCTCATAGCTCGGGATCTCGTCCTCCTGGCGCACTCGCATGTCGCGTCTTGGCTTGGCCATTGTTCTTCCTGAACGTCGGGTGGCAATTTCAGATGCAGGAGAAGAGCTTAAGGCTCTCGGCCTGAGTTTTCGTAGCCGCGCTGAATCTCTTGTAGGTCGGAGCGTAGGTATGCGCGGCCTTCTTCCTCTCTGTCGTACATCAAAGTCATCGTCAAGGCCAAGAAACTCTTGCTTGAAGGAGGCTGACTTGCGCTTCCTAGTAAGACGCGCTGACCGCCTTCCCTGAACCTGGAGTACATCTGAGATATCATCTTCCTCGAGTCCAGATGACATCCCCATTGCTTCGTGCTCTGAGGCGTCGCTGTCTTCGATCCTCTCACCTTTTTGACGGGAGGCAGTATCATCCTCAGAGCCCGATATGGAGATATTACTCCAATCTACCATGCCTGATACAGATACCTTATGCGAGGTTCGTCTGCGCTCCCTTGACATTGATTTTTTTTTGAAATCCCGCAATGCTTGTGCGCCATTGTCAAGATCACATAGCTCACGTTCAGAAACCTGAATAGAAGACATGTTTAGCAATCAAAAAAATGCGATGTGGGACTGGGTCCAGGGTCCAAGTTATAGGATGTGAAAAGAAGCGACAGGTATCCAAGCGTTTATCAGAAGTCGAAGTTAAAATGAATCCAAACCAAAGCAATGATCGCGAGTAAATGATTGAGAGAAGGACCACTCACAAAGTCTCTTTCCCCGCTCCCAAGTTCAACAACGTATCGGTTGTTCTGAAGCTGAGACAGTACCTTCTCTGCTGAGAAGTGTCCAGGGAGACATTCGTACTCGTCCTTTTCTTCTTCCGACAGCTTGGGTACGTCGACATAGAGGTCTTGTTTCAGGTGAGGAATAGCTATTGCCACAGAGTTACCCTGCTTGTCCCAAGATGATTCTCTTGAACAGACCGTTTCGCCCCTGTCGACCCTATTGGTAACATTTCCTTCATCGTGCACGATGTCACTTCCGTTGTTCGAACCATCCCAGCCCGAGAAGTCGCTTCTCTGGTCCAGAGAATCCGATTGCTGACTAGACGTTGTTTCAACTGCTTCCATAGGTTCTTTGAGCTTCTCGGGCGCTTTGCCCATCCAGGCAGAGAGATCGATACCGTCCATGTTGTTACCCTACTTTTCGGCACATGACGGAGTGTCGCGGGGGTAGAAGTGAGATAATGATTGTTGAATTGTCGGGGAGATTTAACGGTTCAACATCGCTTCATGGGCATAAAGGCGTTTCTGCAACGAAGAGACTGGCAGGTTTCTCTGTACCAAAACGCGGTCTTGTCAATGTTTGCGAGACCAGAAGTGGTCGAGGCTGCGGGGGCAGAAATGCGCCCCAAGGAAAGATCTAAATTTCTCCAATTTTAATTTCCCTTTCCTTTCCTCCCCTCAAAGTACTTTCCATTGACTATAGCAGCAAAACCTACTACCAAATCAATCTATGGATGCTGTCCTCCACTCTCCATGTCCTGCGAAGTGGTCTGGCCGTCCCGAATCCACGTTGGTTCTATTCTACCCGGACCATATCCTTGACAGGGGCGATTGAAAAAGGGATCAGAGAGGGCCAGTACAGCGCAAGCAAGCACGAAAGCCGCTACACAGACCATCGAAACAGGAAGCACACAGTAGGAGGCCTAACCCGAACAGATTTCGGTAACAAAGCACGTTATTTACCAGAACAAAGGAGGCGCGGAACAGCCCAAACCAAAGAAGATGCCACACCCGAGCAGTTCGAGGGTCAGATGCCGGCACCAGCATCTATTCCCTACACAACAGCAAGCTCCGAATTCATATACGGGACATTTTCTGTCCTGGCTGCCCTAAAAGCCAACCGCCGCAAGGCCTACAAGCTATACCGACTCCAGTCCCAGACGGAAACCTCTATGGGAAGAGAGGACAAAGAGACCGGAGAAAAATGCCTACGGTATAATAATGACGTTCAGAAGGAAATCTACCGAATTGCCAAAGATACAGGGGTGGAGGTGAAGAATATATGGGGAAGTGAGTGGGACAAATCTCTAGCCAAAGTGACAGGCGGACGACCACATAATGGTTTGGTCCTGGAAGCTTCTCCACTGCCCAGACTCCCCGTCACCAGCCTGTCAGCCGTGAAATACTCATCAGACGACGTTGTTGCGACTCTGGGATGGGCATCACGGGAAGAGCAGGAGCTCAATAGTGTCTTTGAGATATCTGAAGGCACTGCACTTATTCCTTCTTCCCGACCGTGTTACCGCTATCCCTTCATGCTGCTGCTTGACTGCATTACCGATACCGGCAATTTCGGTGCCATCGTGCGGTCTGCTTGGTTTCTGGGGGTCGACGCAGTACTTGTTCCCGAACACGGGACAGCTTCCGTTTCAGCCAACACTCTGAAAGCCTCAAGCGGAGCGCTTGAGTACCTGCCCATTCTTTCCGTGAAGAACGAAAGAGAATTCGTCAAGAAGTCGCGAAAGCAAGGCTGGAAGTTCTTTGCCTCTGTTGCACCTGATATGGATCAGAGCCAAAAAGTTTTAGGGCGCAATAGTAGTCCATTGGTGGATGTCGAAGGAGCGTTGTTGAAATATCCGTGTGTACTCGTCCTGGGCAACGAAGCTACCGGTATTCGACCATTTATGAGAAATCTTGTGGATGGCATGGCCGGAATCCCGAACGCAAGACCAGAGGTTCGGGAAATTGATAGTCTCAATGTCAGCGTAGCTGCGGCGTTGATGACTCAGAGGTTTTTTGCTTCGGCTCCTGCAGGTGCTACCCAGACCTGATCACGCTACCGAATGGAATCGCCTTCGACACACATCGTACCCAGCAGGCAGGCTCAGGATGTCAAGGTCATTTATCAGAAAGCCACTCAAGAGAGTAAATGGGACAATTTCTCCTGAAAGGGACAACGACCTCTTTTGTCGATGAGTCTGCTCCACCTCCTCCCACGGCTAGCTCGGACATTACTTTCTCCTCTTTAGCGGATATTTTGATTTTGGCACCACTGGCTTCAACTCGGTAAAAAGTTCGACCGAATTCGCCCAGGAAACCTTCAAGGACAACCTTGGCCACTTCGCTCTTGTCAATAGCTCCCTTGATCACGGCATCTTCGAAAGCCTCGAGCACCAATTGTGTCGCGTACGGCTGTGTAAATACTCCAGCCGCACATTTTCCCGTCTCATACACCCCCATCCCTCCCTTCTTTGCTCTCCATGGATGAGGTGCGGAATCCGTACCGAGGAAGAACTTGGGACTCCCGCTGGTTGCAGCCTTCAGCAAAGCCACACGGTCACGGGGAAGCTTGGCGACTGGTTTACAAAAGTTGATCGGATCGCCGGCCCAGTCATCAACAATGAGAAAGAGGTGATGTGCCGTGATGGTGCCTACGACGTTGGGGCCGCATTTCTTCACAGCTTCGACGGCAATGGCCGTGGTGCAGTGTTCAAGGACGATGCGCAATCGGGGAAATCGGTCGTGTAGATCGAGTAGTGTGGGCAGAAAAGCCTCCTCAGCGTTCAGCACTGTGATATCCTGCCCAGGCGGCGCCTCACCGTGTAGGTTCAAAACCAAATCCTCTTCTTCCATAGCCTTGAACACTGGGTAGAACTGCTCGTAGTCGACGACACCAGAAGCTGAGTTGGTAGTTACGCCGGCCGGATAGGATTTGATGCCCAAAAGACCCGCCTTCTTCGCCTGCCTGATCGTATCCGGCGTAATGGACGGATGCAGATAGAGAGACATCAGACAAGTTACGTCCGTGTACTTCGCAATGGCCGCCTTGTACGCCAGAGCATGCTCGACAGTGGTGATAGGAGGGACGAGATTCGGCTATGCGAAGAAATGATAAGGACTATATTAGCAATTTCGTGCTGCTTCATATTCAAGACATAGTGCATATACAGAATGACGACTGAGATCTACAGAGTAATGTATGGCAGACAGAAGAGCTCACCATCACAAAGACAGTCTCGACACCGCCCTGTCTGATTGTCGGAGCTACGGCTTCCAACATGGCACCTTCACGGAGATGGACATGGAAGTCCGCCGAGGCAGGGAGAACGAGTCCGTCAAAGAGTCGAGAGGCCATTTTGGTACAAAGCTTTTGAGAAAACAGGTGCAAGAGGTAAAAAAAAGGTATGACTGCATCGCCGTAGCAGTAAATGAACGGATATCTCTGATTGGCCCGGCCTGCTCGCAAAGCCCCCACCCCAGCCTTCTCCTCTTCAGGCCCTCAGGGCAGGGCTGAGAATTACTACTGTAACCCTGTTCGAGTCGACATTTCTCGGCTACCCCGAGACAGGGAATCCACTTTCATCAATTCTTATAAAGATCGAAGACTATATTTTGTAAAATTTGCTTCTATTTATGGTTTCCTCACGGTCATGTTGCATAGTACACATACCAGATTAGAATTCCCAGATGAGAAGCCTTTCCAACTTTCCAGCAGACTTCCAAATCGCTCATCCATTTGTCCACTATTCTTCCCTCCACGATACCCAACCATTAAGGCAACCTCAATCCTCGTAGTATTTGCAATTTTGAGTGTGAACTTTGTGGACCTGTATCCAGCTATTTACCGATCATGCATGTGATGTGAATGAATTTTCCAGGAAACCATGTCTCGTTGCCTTCCGCCGTAAAATGCCCGGTTGTAAATTCGTGTCTATATTCAAAACGCCGTTGCCGTTGATTCGTCCGTGGTCGCCGATGCTTTTCGTGCGCATAAACGAATTCCATCAACCGTTCGCTCAAATCTCAACGTCGTTCACGTATTCTTAATCCTGTTATAATTGGGTCAGCGCATGACTCGGCAGCTTGAAGGAAGTCCTTCATACCTCCTCGGTGAGTCGATCCAATAATTGAATACTCAATATCATCACCAGCAAGCCGAGGGTCACAACGACCAGGAGGCCAAAGCCAAACCAACCCAAAACCATTGCGGCTGTTCCGACTCCCGATTTGACACTGCCATTTCCCAGATCTTGTGCCACCGTACTCGCTGCTACAGCTGCGGTATGCTGCCACATCACTGACACCAGCACAAATACCGATGAAATAAAAATTGTAGCCAACGCCACTTGCGACACAGCCCTTGAAGGAAACGGTCGGACCTCATGCTCGGAGCCATCAGGACCCGTGCTAGTGTGCCAACCAGGAAATGTTGCCAACAGCAGGAAGGTGAGGAAGGCAAGGACGACGGCGATGATGAGGAGGTATGGGAACACGATGGCATTCTTGAAGGTGCTGGCAACCCAGATCAGATTAAGCGGATCTTGGTCAATGCTGACTAGATCGGCCAGCGCGGTCGAGTTCTGATTGCACATCCACGCACCACTGTCCACGCGGACACAAATTCCAAAATATCCCACCCTGACATTGAGATCTGCGTTGCCGACAATGTTTGCAATGGCTGTACTGACTGAAGGATCGACCTGGACAGGGCTGAACACAGGAGGGTATTGCTGGTAGTACAGTGAGATGAGGTATATGTCCGGAATTAGCGGGGATGTGGAAGAGCAGCCTGCCAGGAGAAGGGCTAGAAGACTTAAGTCAGTCTGTGGGTTTCTCCACGGGTTAATTGGGATACACTCACATAATAAGATGATTGCAATGGCTATGAAGATCATAAGGACATGATGGTATCCTATGATTGGGACAAATCTCCTCCATCCTGTTGTGAACCTTGGGCCTGCCATTTTTTCTGTTCCCGGTGGCTCTGACCTCGACCACCTAGTTGTCTTTGTTTAATGGTTGCCGTCCGTGCGGACGGACGACGGTGTTGAGGCTCAGCACGGGCAAGAAGTTGGCCCTGAGCCCGATCACGAGGTGGTCTGGGCAAAATCGATGGAAGGATCAGGAGCACGTATCGATCTGTGAAGATGACCTCGTTGAAAGTCACTGAACAAGATGGAAAATGTCAGTCGTCTGTTGTCTGCAGTACTAGCAAAAGAGAAGAATGGAGAGAGGGAAAAGGAAAAGAGAAGAGAGGCGTAGCTTGATTTAGTTTCGGAAATATCTGGGACTGGGATTGCAGGGCACCAATTGCCATGACTCTTTACCAATTTGCCATTGAAATCCGTGAGGCTGGTCTTTTCACCATGGCACGCGTGAATTTTCGATATTCGGTGGCAGGAAAATTGCATCGGGGGGTCTTGCAGGAATTACACTTAGCATACAAAAGTTTCACCGTATATTTACATCTAACGCAATGCAGACTAGGGTATGGCGTTGCCAGCTTACTCACATCTGACCACTCCCCTTCAACCAATTCTTTTGTCATCATACAGTACTATTGTATCTCATGACAATATAAATGGACTGGACGTTCGAGTGCGGACGCACCGCAACCGTCAATCAGCTACTTCATAGTCATCCACCGTTGCGCCCGTCGTTCGTGCCCGAAGCTCGCTCGAGCTAACCTTGAGCAATCGGAGCCTCCCACATTGCAACCGACCTTTACAATGCATCTATCAAATAGGTCACACGCCATTCAACAATGCCGCTGAAACTGCGTATCCCAATCAATCATGCAGGTACAAATGCAAATGAACTGAGGTCGAACCGGGGTCTTTGCGCCGGCGACCCCATCTCTGAAGCCTCATCTTCACTGTTTGGCACCATCGCATCTTCGCTTCCGCGAACTTCATCTTTCCTATTTATTTTCCATGGCGAGTCTTCGGCTTCCTCAGCAACCTTGCTTTCTTGTCTGCTTCCTGGATTTGTAGGTGTTAGTGTATCACTGGACCCGGCCCCAGCTCTGCGTGCAGTGTCTAAGCCAGTCTTTTGCTTGTCGAGCGACTCGAGAGCGGATTTCCGAACTTCGGATGTTCGATGTCCGAAATTTTTGTGTGGATACACCCCTTGACAAAAAGCCTGGATGCTGGTGGTCTTTGGCAATTTTCTCAGCGCTGCCATCTGCACTTCTTGTGATTGCGCTGAGAATGTCTTTTTCTTCTCTGTCATACTAGCTGGTAGCGAGCGCAGTGCTGATACCTGTTTCTTCTGTGGTTGAAAGGCGAATGTTTTCAGCAATTGTCCGTCCTGCTTTCGTACGTGGTATTCTAAAAGATCTTCGAATGCTTCAGAATCATCTTCTTGCCTTACTTCCCTAACTCCTGCGGGCTCTGAAGGGAGATCACTGGTGGGCGCCTTGCGTGACGGAGAAGAGCCGTTCAAGGCTGTGTTCGAAGTGTATGAAGGTAGCTCGGCTGCTGGTGAAGATTGAGGGACTGATTCTACTGCATCAAGATCTGCAGATGGTCCTGTCACTGATGGTGTGAGCATCTCATTGAAGGCACCCCCTTTTAGAGGGCTGGCAACGGCCTGGACTTCGCACTCCAGCGCCATTTCGCCAACAGAATCATCCGAAAACACTTCGAATGCAGGGTTTTTGCTTTTCTTGCTTCTGGTCTTTTTGGTTGCCAGCGGACTCACATCCTCAACATTGGAAGAAAAGAAGGGGCTTTGCTTGACTTCTCGGGTCGGTAAGGGATCCATGGAATCCGAGCACAGCCGCTGTCGCTTGGGAGGTTGACAAGTGGACATTGTCGAGACTCCGGCAAGAAAGGCTGACGATCCAACCACAGACGTAACACCTCGTGTCGGAGGAGGAGCTGACGATACTAACCTCGGTTCCCAAGCGGCATTCCGGTTGCGCTCCAGTAGTCGTTGTTGAGATGGAGAAGGTGTAAGACTATTTGGATCTAGCTCTGCGAGCGGCTGACGCTGAGACTTAAAGAAAGTCTCGATTGATTTCTTAGGCTTCGGCTGAGGAATTGATGCGTAACTATACATCCTGCTTTCTCCTCGTGCTGGGCGGGCCATTGACCTCGTCTGGCCGAGTTGAATCGGTTTCTTTGAGAACGGATCCAGGTCACCGCATGCAACGCCTATCACAGTGTCTGGGTCGACATGAGGGCCCAAGTATTCCATTTCAGATTCATTCATTCCCGGCCCCAACTCGTTCAAGAAGACCATCTCTTTTGCGATGGGACAAAAGACACGGTGATGCAGGAAAGTCAATTCTGCGTGTTGGAATTGCTCCAGGTAGTTGTTCGGGACCATCAACTTCCCCTCAAATTGAATCATGCGAAGGATTTTGTCAATATCCTTGTATTTGCGAACATATGCATGTGCAGTCTTGAGGCCAATTTTGCCAATGTTTGTCAAATAGTCGCAGCCACTGAGGATAGCCATTCGTCTGAACATTGAATCACTCCACCCAGCAAGACTGATCTCTTTGCATGCCGGAAAATCCGCGCGCTCTAGCTCAACAAGTTCACCGTACTGGTTGAGCTTGGTCAATAACCGCTTCGCACCGAAGACCAACATATCCGAGTCTTCAGACAGGATTCCGTTGATGATACCTTTTTGTTCCAAATAGACCAACTGAGCGTCAGCCTCGTACGGTGCCACAATGTATTGAACATTAAGCTTCTTCAGTTCCTCAATCAACTGTCGAGCCATGACGGGTGTGACATCTACCGCTTTCTGGAATTCCTGATGCGCCTGAGATGTTTTTCCAGCCTTTTGCAACTCCAAGCCTAACGCTTTGCTTTCTTCTCTCTTCTTTTGCCTGGCAGCATTCGTTCCGGCTTTGCTGGGAAGGTTGTCTCCGTCAAAAACCAGATATGGTGTTATCCCGAAGTCGAGAAGCATTCGAACTCGGCTCAGCACGAAATCGATGTGGATAGTGGTCGGTTTGTCCTGTACGAGTGCAAAGGCGCAGCCCACCACGCCCCGGTGTAGCCAGCCATATGCGTCGACCCCAATGGTCTGACCGGCAAACTTCTTTAAGGTGCAATGTTTCTGGATTGATTTGAGCAAAGGTAACAGGCCTGGAGAATTCAGCTTCTGGTATACAAGCAGTGATTAACGCACTTACCCTTGATGCCCATGTTTGTCGGAGATCCGGGCCCTCACCGCCTATTCACGAAGGAGTTTGGCAGCGAGGAGCAAATTGACCCAAGAGACAAGACAACCGGGACAGGAACTAGACAGCTGTAAAGGCACAACTGGGACCTGCTGAGCCATTGGATATAGGAGTGTTTGTGTTAGATAGGTGTTCACGTTGACTGCTGTGGGAGCAGCCAGGCATCACTACGCGCCTACAAAGGGTTGAGAACGCGCATTGAAACACGCTTCCTGAGTGGAGGGAAGGCGCCCGACGTTCTTCTTCTGCCGAGGTTCTACCGCCGGCAACTTTATTTTTCCCGACCAAAAAGAACCATTTTGATCATCGTTCGACTGCTAACAGATTTTGGTCCTATCATCAAACGTGGGCATGGCTCGCACATTGAACAAAGTCCAAAAACAAATCTCCAAGAAGAGAGGGGGGAAGCTAAACAGTCTCCATGGAAACAGTCGAGATGCCCGACGACTGCGGGCAGCTGGAGCGAGAGAAGAAAAAGTGACTCGTATGATGGATGCCGCCGCCAGAGCAAATCAAGTCTACGGTACGCCGGAAATAGTGTACATAGAATCTGCAGTCCATCTGATCCAAAGAGCATTATAGTTGACAGAGTTGCATGGTTCAAAGCAGCCCTCGAAGGTTCGGCCGGCCCGTTGACTGACGAAGAAATGCATATCCTAACGCAGAGGTATGCGAGGCGAACGCTCCTTGAGCAGCAACCTAACCTTGACAGTTTTATTGATCGTGAGGACGAACAGTTGACTGAAGCCAAAGTGCAACGAAGACCCGGCAGACCCCCCACCAAAGCCGAGGAGCAAATCACGCAGCGGAAAGACAGTGAAGAGCGCGAATTTCGCTCTGGATTCTGGATCCCCGAACTTCGAACTGAAGAGAGTCGATCCAAGGTCGAAAGATGGGGAGGCGAATGGGGCGGGCTGAACACGTTGAACTTTGTGCGTGTTGTGAAGTCAGGCACCATCAGACCTTCCAGTTTTCCGCCCAAAGGACTCTCATAGAGAACATCTCGGGAGAGAGTCTTTCAACGAAGACCCGACTCCTGTCAAAGATGTTCCAAAAGCTGCACCCATAAGACATTGAGTGAAGTACATTGTCAGAGCGCTGTCCCGCCTCCAACCGACGCCAAAAAGCCCATTAACGTCCCCTCAAACTCGGGAAGTGACGAGATACATGGCGCTCACCTCCAGCAATTGTCGCTACACGAAAGTCTACGCCAGGGTCACTGGGCATAGGGGATAATTCCAGTATGGGATGCGACTGAGCACCCAGCAAGGTCACGATATGGAGAATTTTTCATATCAGTACCTGAAACGTGGCAAGGATTTCAGATGATGCACCAGATAACCTTTGTTAATATTCTATTGTCAATTGCCCCAGAATCAATAAGCAATGGAATTATCAAGGCGCATTCAACGTAGTATAGCGAGTACTTCGACTAAGTACAAGTAGGGCCCGAGGACAGGGGCAAGGCTCTCCCACCATGTGGGCATTCGTGACTAAGCTGTCGCGTCGGGCCACCGCACCATACTCCCGAAAAAAGTAACCCCTTCCGCGACAGAGCGAAAGATTGCTTCATCCAACTTGTACGTTGCTTCTCCAACAAAACAATTTATCTTCGTCACCGTTTGAAGACATCTGAGTCTAACGTCCCATACGATGCTCTCTCTAAGGGTGTTTGGCCGGGCTCTGCCCAAGGCTGCCTTTCGACAACCCGCGATCCGGGTTGCCTCTTCAATTTCGAGATTTACAGCTCATCGACCGCTATTGCAACCGGCAATGAAATCATCCTATCCTACTTTCTCGACATCGGTCGCTCGAAGGGAACCGTCTGGAGAATGTAATGACCCCGACTCCGAGACCAAAATTGCTCCTGACACATCCTAGCGGATCTAGAACTTGCAGAGAAATTCAATTCCGAACGAATGCTCGAACTTGAGTCTAATAACCCCAACAAACCCGCCTCTATCGAAGAGTTCCTGCAAACCAGCCCATGGCAAATTGAAGACATACCAGGCACACACGAAGTTGTCTTGAGAAGAGATTTCGGCAACGAGAAGTGAGTAGGTCACGATTGTTCAATTGGAGCCGCATTCCTAAATATCGGGATCAGGATCAAGATTGAACTCAGCGTAACCGAAATCGACAACACGGCAGAAGAAGATGAATTCGATCAGATGGATGAGGACGGTGCTCTCGAAGATGAGGCAGACTATGGTATGGGAAAGAGCACCATCAATCAGTCAGGTCCACGAGGAGGCAAGACCGATGTTGTGGCGGAAGACAGAACAGCGTCCGCCGACAGAGCCGAAGCAGGGGACGCTGGCGACACCGACACTGAGCTCTCTCCTGCCTTCCCTGTCCGCCTGACTATCACCATCACGAAGCCCGGCAAGCGTGCCGTCGAAATTCGAGCGATTGCCGAAGAGGGTGCCATAGAGATCGGAACCATGAGTTTCTTTCCCAAAGAATCACTTCTCGAAGCTCAAACTCCTAAGGAGGCCCAGGAAGCACGCAGCCTGTACGCTGGCCCTCCCGTCGCCAATCTAGATCCGGAACTTCAAGCCATGCTCGACAAGTATCTTGAGGAGAGGGGTATTGATACTCAATTGGCCAACTTTTTGCCAGAGTATGTCGAGTACAAAGAGCAGCGAGAATATGTGCAGTGGCTCGATAGTAAGTGGATATATATATATCCAGATTGGAATGGGGACTTTGCTAACCTTGTAAACAGACATGAAGCAGTTCATCGAGGAGTAATTTGTTTTCTGGTTTTTGGCGTTCCGTGAACGAGCAACTTTCTCGCTACTTCTAGATCCTCCGCTTTCGGCAGATGTTTAATATCAAAAGCTGTACAATATGTTGCCGTTGCAACAACAACTCTCTTCCCTGACCAGAGAACCTCACCTGTACTTGAATAGGATGTGAAATGGCTTGTGGTTTTCAGCCCCCGTTCTACAGTATGTGATCATGACAGAGAAGGCAATTCACCGGCATCAAGATACATTTGTGTTTTCAAGCTCTCTATTATTTCTGTTGCTTTGCATAATTGGACCATCACCATCCTCCTTTCAAGCAATAACTAATCAGATGCTAACCAGAGAGCCAGAGGGAATCGTCCACGCCCGACAAGCCGGGGAGAAGACATGGCCGAAGCCTAATGGCTGGTGCCCCTGGGCTGGTGTTAGGTTTTGTCGCAGATCGTAGGGCAACAGGGGTGTATTGTGTTCTCTGCCTTGCCATTTTACCTAGAATGGGTTTGAAGTCACCTGCAGCAGTTCGTCACACTGTACGTGTGCTGTCGTTCAGTCTCAAAACCAACGAACGACTTTGGGGCCACTCTCGGACATGGGGTATGGACCCCCAACTGAATTGGGATGTTCCCATCGAGATTTAGTGGTGATGTGATCCGGTTCGTCAAGGAACCAGATGAGCCAGTTCCAGACAATGGATTCTTAAGGTGCTTACCACCAGTGATGCCAATGGAAGTACCGATAATCATGCCTGGCATTCAGTCCCGTCCCTCGTGCGTATAGCGTATCCCGTATCACGCTCCAGAAAAGTCCAACCTCGATTTTCGAGTCAGCCGTTCTGATGTTTCAAAAGCTATGCGTGTTATGCAACCGAGGCTTCCCCCTCCGAGTCGGTCAAACTCATGCTCCCGAAGCTTGTGACGGTGGGATGGCCTACCCTATCAATATTGTCTTAACGGCGTCCCTGACTTGTAGTAGCATTGGAGGGATTCATGGCAACGAACTCTTACGTATTTTGACGCGAAAAGGCCGCTCCCTGGCCCGTATTGGCTCGTTCTGGCCCGTTCTGATTTTGAGGACTGCGGGGAAGGGCACCGGGTGAAGCCCCTGATAATGTGTGCCTTCGAATCCGGTTTGATCTCCATATATCAAGGAAGCATAAATGCAAGGGGTGTGCCCATCTGGCGATCCATCCTCCCATTTCTCTTGCCGTCAAGAACCACAACTACGACCATGTAAAGAAGACGAGTTTGTGTCGACAACGTCCCATTTACCCTACCAGATTGTTTCGGCGCTAAAACACTTTTATCCACCAATGAATAAGAGTTGATTCTTCTTACTTCTCCTAAGAGTGCCGGGGGCCGGTTCTTACATTCCCTCGTGGGTCCCTGGTATATGGCTGGAACGTCCTTTCCGCTCAATATCACCCGCCTCACAAATCCTCCCTACATCCACATTCTGCCCTTGAAGATGAATCAATCTCTGATAGCGGTCCTTGGACTGCTTGCACTGTCCATCGTCTACTTCTTCGTTGTGTGTTTCCTTTCTAACCGCTACCATGCTCGAAAAGCAAGGGAATTAGGATGCCAACCACCTAATCAACGACCTCATCGCCTGCCGTTCGGCATCGACCTCACCTGGCAAATGATCCAGGCTGACAGGGACCAAGTGGTTCCCGATATGTTCTTAGACGTCTATCGAGAGGTCAGAAAGCCAACATGGATCCAAAACCTTCTTGGGACCATGACTTTCACAACCTGCGACCCCAAGAACATCCAGGCGCTTCTCGCAACACAGTTCCATGACTTCGAGATCGGGGAACTGCGCCGCGGCAACTTCTTCCCCATGCTAGGGAACGGCATCTTCACTGTTGACGGTAAAGCATGGTGAGTGAACACTCTCCTGTATAAGACCGGGCACGGATCGCTAATACCCACGAAAAGGGAACATTCTCGCGCCCTTCTTCGTCCTCAATTCGCCCGTCAGCAGGTGGCGGACTTACAGCTTGAAGAAGAACATGTCCAAGATATGTTCAAGCATCTCACCACCAAGAATGGTTGGACCGACCAAGTCGACTTAGTCCCTCTATTCTTCCGTCTGACACTTGACTCTGCCACTGAATTCCTCTTCGGCCAGAGTGTCAACTCCCAGATTGCCACCTTGCCGGGCTATACCAAGGAGTCCAAGCAACCTGGAGAGTTGGACTGGACGTCTTTTGCGCATTGCTTTGACGGGGCGACCATGTCGCTCGGTGCACGAGGTCGCCTGGGTGAGTTGTATTGGCTACACTCTCCCAAGCACTTTCACGACAACTGCAAAGAAGTCCACAGATTTGCTGACTACTACGTTAACCTGGCCTTGACCACTGACCAGCCTTCTTTGAACGGGCATAACTTAGAAAAAGATCAGAAGAAGGAAAAGTACGTTTTCTTGCAAGGACTTGTTCAAGCCACAAGAGATCCGGTGGAATTGAGAAGTCAGCTTCTGAACATCCTCTTGGCTGGTCGTGACACTACAGCTGGTCTGCTTGGATGGACATTCTACCTTCTGGTCCGACACCCAGAAGTCTTCCAGAGACTCCGTGAAACCATCCTCGAGGAATTTGGCACATTTAATGACCCCAAGGCTATTACTTTTGAATCTCTCAAGGCGTGCACCTACCTTCAACACACTATGTCCGAAGTCCTACGAATGTACACCACGGTTCCTATCAACAGCCGCCGGGCAGTGAGAGATACGACATTGCCTCGTGGCGGAGGTCCAGATGGAACCGCCCCGCTGTATGTGAGAAAGGGACAGGAAGTGAACTATGTGGTTCACATCATGCATCACCGGGAAGATATATGGGGAGCCGACGCTGATGAGTTCAATCCTGATAGATGGGTCGGTCGCAAAGCAGGATGGGAATTCTTGCCTTTCAACGGAGGACCGCGAATCTGCCTGGGACAACAATTTGCATTGACTGAGGCAGGCTACGTGATTGTGCGCATGCTCCAGAAGTTTGATATAATCGAGACTTTCGAAACGGATCCTGTCGCGCGACATCAATACAGTGTGACAACTGCACCTGCCCGAGTGCCCGTTCGCTTGCACGAAGCAACGGTGAATTGAGACGAAAGAGTTGGAGGAAATGAGATGGTAGGAGTGTGCTGTGGGGGAGGGAAGGGGCACTACTGCCAGTGACCGCTAGGTGTGTGTTTACTGCCTCAGGGTAAAATCGTACTGATATGAAGGCGTGCGAGCTAGGCGGTCAATATAACATCGAGGCGGTGTGAAGCTGTATTGGTATCTTTTCAACATGCTGATGTTGTCAAATTATCCTTTCTACCAAACATATTCTTTTCTGCAATTCTCAACTCCCCGGTGGGCGGTCGAGGATTTGCCTTCGGATGAAAGGTCGATTATTCTCCGGACCGCAATTGAGGGTCTTTCGATAGAGGAGCCAAATTCTATACCTTCCTTGTGGCTGGACCTAAGGTCCTCTTCCTCAGAGCCTCGATCCATTCTTCGTGATTTCACAATCGCAGACCGCAATCACGCCCTACAAACAGCTCAGCGAGAATCACCACAGCGATATCTCAGGCTTTGGGTTCCCCCATGAACTGCGGCAAGCGCTACCAGGTACTTCCAAGGAGCGAGTGTTAGATGGATCTTCGATACTGGCGCAGTCATACCCTCGATTCCAAGCAGGACAGGAGACTTTGGGCCACACCAGATCATTCACGAATGATGTCCACATCTTGAAATCCTCGGTCATCTCCAAGACTACTCACGAGGTTTACGACACCAAGGAAACGTCCTCACACGCCCGATCCTGCAATCTCGAGTTGGGTGAAGAGATCTATGCTCATGAAAATACTGGGTGTCAAGATCTTCCCGACTAGGCGGCAAGGAACGGAAACAAGGAGGTGACGACGCGGGTGAGGGAACCTCAACACGGCTTTCGAAGAGGGATAGCGAAGCGGCTGAAGAGGCTCACCGGCACGCACAGGAAGACAAGGAGACCACTGGTCGGCCACCATAACTTGAAGCAGGTGAGCGACAGAAAGACGATGGCGCAATAAAGGTGAAGGAGAAATCCAAGGGCTGGGCCTGGTGGTTGATTTCTGTGGTCAGGCGAAGGAAATAAATTGACGGTTAGCCTGCACGTACAGTAGAATCTCTGATATCGGCATCTCCTCTCTACACTCAGAGGTGTTGAACTTGGACAAGAACGATGATTGAAAGCTCGAGGAAACGTACAAGGAACAAGGAAACCATAGCCGACTACCACCAATGTCTTCAAACCCCTGCCTGGTACTGCATTCTGGCCTCTATCTCAACCTCAAAAGGCTCCTTTCAGCTGCCAGGGTGCGCTTTGGGTGGCCTACGTTCGACTTGGTACGCCGCTGGCGTGTGCGCGTGCTATTTTCCGATTGGTTTGAATATTTACTAGCGCCATGGCCTGCTCGGACACCACTGTGATACGAGCGCGAAGTGATGCAATGCCATGACGTCGACGAGGAGGTCAAAGCAACGAATTTGAATGGTAATGGTTTTCACAGGCCACCCCGGAGCAGGTTTTATGCGCGTTACGTGAAAAATTCAAGGATCGGACCTTGATGCTCTGTGCCTGTGTATTTGGTTTCATGTTCTGGTTCCCATCTGCTCTCTTTTCCTGTGCCAGAATCAACGTCAGCAATTCACCATAGCCGGAACGAGACGCCCTTTCAATCTGTCGCAAGTGACGTGTCAACAGCAGAAGGAGAATAAAACTGTCGTGTGCCACATTTAACCACGCTTGTCCTCCGCTGGCGCTTCTCAGAGGAGACTTCCTAAACAATGTCGTCTTCCATCTCCTCCGCCAGCAGCGCGGCCCAAGCCTCGTCTTTCCCCTCTTCCGAACCAGCGAAGGGAACGTCCACAACCGCGACGGTCCTCACATCTGTGGCCGTCGTACTCACGGTGATCGCAGTTCTCGTCGGGACAATCTGGTTCGCGGGGTATACGGATGATCTAGCGGAATGGTGGGCCAAACGGTATTACAAGGCCAAAGCCCTCGCGGAAGCCAAGGGGCTTCAAAATGCGGGGAGTGAGAAAGTCGAGCGCGTGATGAAGGGTAAGTGTTTGCTATAAATTCCTCCTGGTTTTCCTTCACGTCGGTCGGACGGAAGTCTGACGACCTCTTTGCTGTCATCTCTTATTTAAAGCCCTTACCAATACATATTTTCCCCTTTCGTCGATCTTTATTGCTAACCTCTGATGAACAGATTCTCTGAAGAAGAACCCGGTGATGGGCGAGGATGAACTTGAACAAGTCTCCGGCGGTTTGGGGAAAGAAGCTGTGTCTGAGGGCCCTGGTGGAGTGGATGGGAAGCTGGATGGTTTGGGGAAATTGTAAGACTTGATTGGCGACCAAAAGTTGAATAGTCGTAGGCCTTGATTGGATTTGGGGTGTGGCTGATCAGGTTTGTCACTTATATTGAGCTGTCAGTGTGGTCGGCACTTGTGTCCCAGAAGTCAGCCGGGCAAGATTTGGCCATATCTATGTTCGTGTCAGCAATTAGCCGGTGTCTGTAAAGGGGAACAGTCACGTGCAGATCACGTGTATTGCCCCGAAGCTGGGGACCTCGAGACCGCGAACGTATTATCTTAATGGAAAGTTGCAATAGCAAGGAGTTTCCTCTGACAGGAATCCACGTCTCAATAGGCTAGTTTTTGTCACATGCCAAAAGAAAAAGGGAAGTGAACCTTATACATAGCGATGTATTCGAAGACCATCGCCGGATCTCTTGAAAGCGTATGGTACAATAAGCAAAAGGCTTTCTGCGCGCCACGCAGAATTCGACCATGAATCAACCGAAAAAGCTTGATGATACTGTACGAAACGTCGAAGTCTTGCGCAACGTTGGTGTATCTGGCTGAGTTGGCAATTAGGCGACAAGTCCGAACGTTACCCGAGCGTTGCGCGTGGCTTTTATCAGCTGGGGATCTATGCCAAGAGCTCCGGATTACTCTAGGCAACGTTCGTTTGCGAAGACGGCCACCTCCGTAGATAGGGTGTATTTTCACGCCGCTACAATAACATCGACTTAGAGCGGTGCATCAGGGTCAGTAAGAAATGAGCCACTCTCTTGGGCATGTCAAACCCCAAAATAGCTTCCCTCTCGCTACGCTTCACCGCTTGTATTACTTCATGGTATTTGTGCCCGTGGCCTGTGCCTCTGATTCTCTATACTGCAAGGTCACATCATTACCACTTCCTTTTGCACATTGATTGCGCTATACACACGCTCCCTCCTAGGCCTTTACGTCTCCTCCCACTTTCACGCTCTCAACAGTGGACAATCCTCACAAAAGAATTCGCAAAGTGTCCTGTTTGCGACTTCCGCAGTCGGACCTGCAAATCCCCAGTCTGGCCTGCTGCTGAGGGAATAAAATGTATCGATACGGACCTGCCATGTCAAGCCATCGCTAGGTAGGTGCAGTAGCCAACTTACCAGAACTCCCAGCTTCCTACACATTAAAGATGAACTCTTTCGCAAGGCTCCCCGAAATTGGCTTGGGGTTCTTCCGCAAGGCACCCCTTCCGAAGCTGTTCGTCGAGCAATCCTGCTCCATGACATTCTTGGCTGGATATTCTTGACCATCCTGTGATCTGCTTATCCAGACTTGTCGGGAGTTCTGGCGATCTGGCAGTTGACATTTCCTAACCCGAGATTCTCTTTGAAAATTAGTATTTCTTCCATGTCTTCGGCCCTTGTGCGATCCATATCGGCTTGCTCAATCTTCTCGATTATTTCGCTGGGGATCTAGATTCTTCTCTTTGAAATAGCAATCGCCGCCATGCTGATGAGGGTTGTACTCGCATTAGCTGTCACCCAGGCAGGCTCAGTCTACGGTTTTGCTTTCATCATGTGCTGCGAACTCGTGTGTATGTACAAGAACAAGGCTCTTATCTCCCAACCTAGATCATGCTGACTATCCACGCAGTGCAACAGTATTGTCGCCGCCGGATTTCAGGATCGGCTGTTGTATCCGGGGTCTGAGGGCTTCGAAGCCCGGATGGCAAGCACTTTCTCGCTCACTGCCCGTGTCGAGTCCTGCTGTATCGTTCAACCGCTCACACCAGATGAGACGTCGATGGCGCTCACCGCGCTGATCAATACCGAGGGCTGCAATATTGGCGTCCGAAGCGGGGGCCATGGCATGTGGGCAGGGGCCAACTACATCGCCGACGGTGTCACAATTGACTTTGGTGTGCCGTTCCCAGCCTTTCGGAACTAAGTCGTTTAGGACCCAGACTTATGTATTGGTACTTTACCGTCTAGGGAACATGAACTCGACCACTTACAACGCTGAAACCAATCTAGCCTCGATCCAGCCCAGAACGAATTGGGGGTCGGTATATAATGAACTCCAAAAGCACGGGGTCACCGTGCCGGGTGGGCGTGCATCCACTGTGGGCGTGGCAGGTTTTCTCACCGGAGGTGGTAACAGTTTCTTTGCGGGCAAAGCTGGCTTTGGGTGTGATAACGTTGTCAATTTTGAGGTGGTTCTGGCCGATGGTTCAATTGTCAATGCCAACCGGTCTTCAAATCCAGACCTCTGGCTTGCCCTTAGGGGTGGTCACGGCAACCTGGGACTTGTCACCCGCTTCGACATGGCAGCGATACCCTCCGAGAAGGTGTGGGGAGGTGTCCGTGTGTACGCCAATTCAGCATCACAGCAGCTTGCCGATGCCTTCACGTCCCATGCCGAGGAGGTTGCAGACGACCCGGCCAGCGCAACAGTGATGTTCTGGTCTTACCAGCCCATGCTGAAAATGACCATTGTCATTGGTGCGATTGTCAACACCGACGGTAACGAGAACGCACCTGCGTTGAAGGGTCTCATGAGCGCTGAGCCAATGCTCTCCGCTACTTCTCGCATTACCACACACTCCGGTTTAACGGACGAGCTGGAGCAGCCCTCCGGCTACCAGTAAGTATACATGCCTCCAGGATACCTACCTCAAATACTGACACTTGTCGCCTTCAGTTTTATGTGGATTCCACTGACCTACGCCAATACAAAAGAGATGAACTCGTACGCTGTCCAGTTACATGACTCTCTTGTGGAGGAGCTCAAGACTGAGCTCGGCGAAGACGCCGACTTCATGACCTATGTCGCTCTACAGGCCCTGAATCCCGAGTTGAACAAGCGATCTGTCGAGCGCGGCGGTAACTTGTTGGGTCTCGATCGAGTAAGTTCAAGACACCTAATGCGCCTTCGAAATCCAAGTTGAGCAGGAGTCGCTGACCTGACCGTCACAGTGGGATACGCCTGGTGTCTTGTTCATGGCAGGACTGGCGACCCGGACTCCGGGGCACGATGCTGCCGGCCGCGTCATCCTTCTGCGGTATCTTGATAAGGTCAAGGCTCAAGCGAAGAAGTCGGGAGCTTTGAGAGATTGGCTCTATATCAACTATGGCGACCCTTCAGCAAATCCGATTCCATTCATGGGCGAGAAGAACCTGGCGACGCTGAAAGCCGCGACGTTAAAGTATGATCCCACTGGTGTTTTCCAGACGCGTGTTCTTAGCGGCTTCAAGCTGCCTGTTGAGGACGTAAAGGAAGAAAAGAACAACTCGATTCCTTCGAAGGACGAGTTATAAAGAACCCCTACCGGCATGAATCGAGTGTGGCGATCGCTTTGGTTGGAACACAAAGATGCTACGGCCGACACTCCTAGGTAACTCCGTCTCCGACTATCCTGATAATAATCAGCCCAACGTTGAATGCTATGTCACGAATTTGAAACACCGTCGAATGAATTACACTAATACCTTGGGTTTCAACGCCTACGCCCTTCCTCAAAAGCATTCGAAGACATCAGCATCGATCCGTGGCGCAGCCTCAAGACTGTGCAGCTCCTTTCATTTGAATTGTGCATACCGGCTTTTCTAAACAAATATTCGCATTCTAGTAAGGAAGAGATGTCGGAATCGTCGGTCCATGTTTCAAGAGGGATCGCCGAGATTAACTATGCTAACATAACGAGCTGATATCAATGCACATATCCTATTTTTAGTCTCCGTCGATACACCCGCATGCTCGCTGGAGCCCTATCAGATCCATTCCCAAATACACGTCAAAACCTCGCCCATGACTAGTCCAATCCATTCTCTCCTGACATCTATGCCCATAATTTAGTGTGCACAATCTTCACCTCATGAGACGCTAGCGCAGATGAACACTAGGTCGTGCTAACAATGGCCGATCAGTGTTTGATCCGGCTTGTCAGGATGTGTCAAAACGAGGGACATTTGGCAGGGAAAGTAGATGCTCAGGTAATAAATCTAAGCATATGGAGCAGGGAATAAATCAAGAAGAAGATCCGGAGCTGACACAGAGGCTTAGTGATTGCAGAGGCTATCACGAAAACGGAAGTCCCTAGCTGATGACGATGGGAGAAGCTCAGCAGTCGAAGGTCAACAACCTTGTAATCCGCCCGACAACTCAATGGGACGCCCAACACGAAAAGCGGGTCTCTGAGCCGTAGAGTCAACGTTTGGCCCATCGGCAAGCTATGTTCTAAGCAAATGAAGGAAGGATGTGAAAGGGGCGGGTAGAGAGCCAAAAGACCTTGACGAAGCTGGAATTGCAGCTGGGCAAAGAAAACGAGTTCATCGTGGTACATAAGGCGAAGAGTAACTGCAAGAGAATTCCCCAGACTGATCTTGTAACGGCGGCGTACCCAACGTCGCTGGCAAGCCCCTTCTGGCACCCTCTGTCCGATGATCTCTCTCGGACGACGGTTGACCATGAGCCCGGCCGAAATCTGGACATGCAGGGTGTTTCATCACATCCCATGTTCACACTTTGTCCACCGTACATCGCCGCTGTCCAAGACGCTCGGAGAGGCGAAGGGTCTTCATTTTCCCGGTCTTGACCGACGAGTTGTTTCGCCGTCCGTGGAGGGAACCCCATTCGTCGACCCAGGTTAGGATATGGTTTGGCATATCTTATCGGTTGATAAGGAGGTGGGACTGGAGTTGAGATTATTTCCACATAGTCTACTCGGTACTGACTGGAATCAACGTCAAGCTTTACTTTTTTTCTGCGATCTGGTAGACGAAGATTAGTGAAGACACGGCCCACTATAAAATCTCCATGCTCTATCTCGCCCAGGATGATTATAGCAAAACGGGCTTGAGTTGAGTAGAATCTATCGGCATCCTTCCCTTAGAACCAGCGCTGCGATGTGATAGTCAACAATAAATATGTGGGGAGGGGATTGTAATGATGCGCAATCCTCTGAATATTTCCTCTGAAGCTCATCCAAGTCCCAGAAAGAGTTGTTGTAGGCGTCAAGAACTTCATCGGCAGAATCGAATTGTCTTTTCTAATAGTACAAAGGATTCCATTCGTACAGGGTAAACTATTCCGTTCAATGATTGCCTTCAACTTCTCGTGGTATGAAATCTTTTCTCTCCATCAATTGTGGAAGTTCTCCCCAGTGGCAAAAAGTCGGATTAAATAATATTTGGTCGATTCGGATCTCTGGGTATCTAGTGGCACAGCTGCCGCAATTGAAGCCGAGATGCTGGCTACCCCTAAGGCTGGCGCGCCTAAAGGACGTGTTTGCGTGGATGTGTTTGCGTAGACATCCATACAAAGTTAATCCGGCCATGCTTACAGGCGCAGAGATGACAGATTGCTGTTGCTACTATCACTTCGGGAGACCCATGGGTAGGGCTTTGTGGGGGCATTTGTGACCAGTTGAGTTGCCAGGAAGGCTCCTACCTATCCATTGTGACCATGGCACATCATCCTCCCGACTCATGCCGGTCTCACCACTCACTAGTTGTGCATCCATATTCTGTGAGCGTGAGCCTGTTGTGGTTTCCTCTTCTTCACCCAGCGATTCTTGGGGTTTTATACGAGACAAATGATTGGTCCCGAAGTCGGAACCGCTTTCGGGGAAAGAGGAGAGGGAGGCCGAGTATCCATCCCGATCGTAGATCACTAGATAGCACTTTGATGTAGACCGCGAAGTCGAGACTTCCCGCGCTTGTTTGACTCCCCAGGGATCGGTCTCTCTCGATTGCGGCAAGCGAACCCTCCAGCGAGCCCGATTGTTTATTGCTGATTGCCATCCTATGGTACAATGATTTCGTGTCGGCAAGATTCAAGAGTCACATCCTGCCCGTCAGTCGGACGGCACGAGGAACAAAACTTCACAGCCGAAATTATCAATCCATGGGGCCCAGCATTTTCCCGTTCTGTTCCACCTCTCGTGGATGATCCGAGACAGCGGATCTGCAAGTCTTGATGTTGGTCCATAAGGATTATCTCGACAAGACGATCCTTACCGGCAGATAACTTTGTGCGGTATTCACGCCCAATTTCGCTTCCACCACAGCCACCTTCATCTCTTATCAGCCTCTAGAAAGACTCCAGCGGTCAGTCGCAATACCATTGCCCTTTCCGCCTCGGCCGACCTTGGTGATTCAGCCCCGAGTTGACCAAACGGGCGGCGTGCAGGATAGGCATGGCCTGGTCGTAGTGTGGAATTCGTGGATCTAACTGGCTCCAGCCATCACGGTGAGATTCACAGGCCTCCACCGTCTCTCGAAACTCCGGGGTCAGCAAGACGTGATTTCATGTAGCACTGCGCTCAAGGTGCCAGCGGCGGCAGTGACAACTGCGATAGCAACAGCGACAACTCACCCCTCTCACAAAAGGGACAGAGACTATGCTAGAGTGGCAGATGCGGAGGACGTCTCCTCCGGAGAGGACGCGTCTACCCATTGCGTGGTCAGATGGAGGGTCATCGTTGATCGTGAAGGTGAATCTCATCAGCAGAGAACTAAGTTACACTTACAGTGCGAAAACCTGTTCAAGAACAAGTACCCGTTACGAGAGCGGAGAAACACGCTCGAAAACGAGCGGTAGCCGAGGAGCGAAGATAAAATGTGTCCAAGGACAAGGTTCGGGCCACATGACGATATCCTGCGGCCGTTGCCTCCGGAGAGATGATATGCCCTTTTTCCACGAGTCAGTTACAAGACAAGGCTCTACCCCTTTGCCGGCCCCGGTTTCTAACCCTCGGAATTCGGTCACGGTTGCCGTGTTATGGACACTCGCCAAAGGACAGAGGTCTCGGCAAGACTGTCACGCTCTCTTGGCACGATTCTCTCTGCCGTAGATAGTTAAGGAATACAATCCTTCATCCACACCACCAGAGAGGCCATAATATGCTGACCGTGGTTCAAAATGCGTTCTCAGACTTGTTCTCGCACCAAATAGTGCTAAGCCCGTACCTGCGCCTAAATACCGTGCCAAGGTTCCCCATTATATTTTGTTCATCACGCGTCCCTCTTCTTATATCCGTTTCTCTATCGACTGCTTCATTCGTTCAGCATGCTAAAGGCCAGCAGTCAAGCCACAAGAAGGCGCTGCGTGGTTCCAACCAGTCCTGTGCTTCCTTTAGCGTCTCTCTTTCACTGCCATTCCCGAATTCCTCGTCGCTATGCTCGCATTCCTCTTCTGATATCGCGACTCAGTTCAACTTCCCTATCGAATTCGAAGCTCGCCCTGTCCGGCGAGCTGACATCGTTCCCCTTAGGAAGATCAGATTTCGGAGAGATCCGCCAGCTCCCTGGAACAGCGTACTTTGACAAGACGGAATATATCCCTGTGCTTGCGGGGGGGCCGGCTGTTCAGCTTGTTTGCCGCCCCAGGCGATTTGGAAAGTCGCTCACGATCTCTATGCTGCGATACTTTCACGGATTCCAGTTCCGCGGTAAATATCATGAGCTTTTCCAGGTGTGTGGTGGGATCCTCCGTGCCATATTTGCCCACATCTCTAATACTAAAGAGGATCTCGACGTGGACAAAGCTGTCCAAAATCGCACAGTTGCGCCTGGAAAATATTTTATCCTGACATTCAACTTCTCCCGCGCCGCACGTTCCGGCCCAAGTGTCGGGCCCCTGACGCGAGAAATGAACCGCGGGTTATCACAATTCAAACTCGACTACGCTGCACTTCTCGGCAATCCATTCACGTCGGAAATCTCTCATTTTGATAAGAATGACCCAGCCGGAAACCTCACAGACCTTGTTGATGCTGTGGCTCGGACGCTTGGCGGTATTCATGACAAGGGTGATAAGGGCCGTGCTCTATGGGATGTGCAAGGGGTATGCTTGTTCCAGGCTCCTCCATGCTATAATGGATTCTAACGCCTAAAGATCTATTTGGTGGCGGATGAATATGACGCTTACTCCAACGAATATATGGATCCCCATGATCCGAAAACGTGGTCTGAGACCGAGTCCTTTTATCTTCTAAAGGCATTCTGGTCCAATGTTAAAGCTGCTCGGTCGCTTTATGGTATTCGAAAAACGTATATCACTGGAGTCACACCCCTTCTTTTGAGCGGCCTCACTAGCGGCGCCAACGACCTAGAAAACACCTCTTTTATTCCAGAACTGTCAACTATTTGCGGATTAACTCGATCCGACGTGCTAAACGCGTTAAGAGTCATCTGTCATAATAAGGAAGACATACAAAGGCATTTCAGGGAATTAGAACGCTAGACTAACGGGTATCACTTCTGTCAAGACCGGAGGGTTGAGCCAGTGCTCAACACACACACTGCTCTTTCATATCTTGAAGTAAGCAATGAGAAAAATTATCTAACTCTAATACTAATCATTGGATATATAATGTTCAAAAAGGACGAATCCCCCGACCTCGGAGCAACCCAAACTCAGAAGTCTCTGAGCCCTTCTTACGGATATGTGCCCAGGCGCCTGCGGCTGTGAAAGACATTCAACTTGCACTTCGAAAGGATGAGCACGGCTCTTACCAAAAAATTCCGTGTACCAACATGTTGCTCGGCCTAGATCTATCTCAGTGAGTAAGTTACCTTCAATGTTGGCAGGAGGAATTATACTGGAAGAATGAATCTCACATTCCTGTCTATTTAGCATTGCTGGAGAGGGCGACATATCGGCATGGCGATCCTTAATGACCTACATGGGTGGCCTGACTTTTGATCCCGACGATCCCTCCAACTTCTTGAAGATACCGAACCTTGTCGCTGCGACGAGGTTTGGATCTGCAATGCTCAACCGACTTGGTTTATACAATTCCATGACAAGTGCCCTTCGTAATCTTGCTCGGACTGGGAGCCCAATGGACGTCCTGGCCGGGTACTGCCACATGATGCGGCAACATGATGTCGTCGGAGAGGCTTTTTCAAAGAAGGAGGAACACCACCGAGACAGCATCCAGTGGACGATTCTCGAGAACCCTGCCCTGAAGTCAGCAGCTGAATACAAAGTTACGAAGGTGATATCACTGTTGTTATACAATAAGAGCTATGGTGAAGCTGACCTATATAGTGGACCAACAATACAGGCTATGTCGATCTCCTTATCACGGACGGTAAGAAGCTCTACACTGTCATCGAGTTTAAGAACATCCCAATCGCTTATTTGGGACTTAGTGGAGAAGAGAATCTCGAGAAAGCCCAACAGCTCGAAGCCATGAAGCTGATCGAGATTCTTAAGCCAAGGTTCAAGGGCGATAATTACCGAACAGGTACCATCCGCAGCTGGGTTGATGGAAGAGGCAGCGGTCGAAATTCTGGAAGTGTTCGCAGACAGCTTCAGTCTTACATTACAGGGCCCACCGTGCAAAAGGAGATTACGAACAAAAACTTCTGTGCTTTCACAGTAGTGATTATTGGATCGTGTCAGATACTCGTGCGGGAGATGGATAGGCATGGTAAATGGGTCGACGAATTTGATCTTGCGAGATGGAATGGGGGAATACTCAAGAAATGACGGGGGTATGCATTTCTAGTCAGGTCTGGATCTATTCTCGGAACAACCTCCTCACGTACCTTCGCAGTGGAACTGAGGAAAAGTGGATGGAAATAACCTCAAAGAGTCAACGGTATCGATTCGGGACTAACTATAAAACCAGCAGCAATCACTTCGTCTGCAGCTCCGCAGGAAGATGAAGGGAATCGACTCACCTAGGTGGCATTTGTCAGTTGCCTAATGGATCTACAGTCGGGCGGCCTGCCAAACTGACCAATATCTTCGTTGATTGCGGAAATAGTATTCGATGGGAGCACAGATCCCAGGTAACAGCACATGGATCCCACGCCGGAGCAAGGGCTCAGGTAGCATCCTTTGGGCAGGTCATTGACGTCGCCGCACACTACCCGGGGATGGATCTCTTCGGCCGAGATCGCCAATTCGGCGTATTTCATTTTCAGGGTCGATGTGCTCGTCGTGATGGGTGACTCCAGCGATCTCGTTATCCCCTGTTGGTTCGGCCATTCTTTGAGAGATTCAGTCGAACCAGCAATTGGGTAAATGTGGTAATTCAGGCGACAAAAGCTGCCTGTTATTTGTGCTGTCACATTCCCCGAACTTTTGGCACGATCTTTTATAAGCCAAGGGGTAGTGACCTGGCATTGAGGGAAGAACGCCGCCAAAAGCGGCGGCATAAGCCTCCAAATTCGGCCGCAGATTTCCCTTCAACTTGCATTGTGCTGCAAAGCTGATCGGCGTATCTCTTCGGAAAATTTAGATCCGGAATGATGGTGCGTGGAGAATGTTCCGGCAATGGTAGAAAGGCGATGACGTCCCACTTTGTCGCAGCTCAGCTGTTCGGATCGCGGCTAAGTTTGAGCCCTATGGGTCAACATTGGACTAGTCGGCGGGTCCTCAAGGACCAACCAGTTTGATAGGCCGGTTGGCTCCACTCAAAGGGGAGGGCGACTGGGGCGGCTCCACCCCCGCGGATGGCGAAAATGACGCTGCCATGCAATGACGTAAGTCGAAATTTTGCTGCGCCTTGTCTTTCAATAACTAGGAAAGCTGTAGCTTTTATGCCCTCAATCTTTTGGTAGGCCTTCTTCGGTAGAGGAGATTTAATACAAATGGACCAGGGAAAGGTCAATGAAGGCTTAAATAAGGTTACACAAGCGCCCCGTTGAAACCCAAGATGTTATACTGACGAAGCTCTTATCAGCCTGTTACCGAACATGAAAGGCGGGTCTACGCACGGTTTGGAAGTTTGCCTAAGCAAAACATCCTCCTACGTTCGCAAGTGAAGGTAAGTCATTATCCCTGGGTTCCAGCACCCGACAGCCGAGATTTGAAGCTCACCAGCTTGCAGGAACGCAAATTCTTCGACTCTGGAGATTTTGCCATTTCCCAGGCTACCAATGACTCTGTGACTGGCCATCCGCAAACGGGAAAGCAACATCCTGCATCCAACGAGATTCCTCATCTTTCCTCACCCGTACCCAGCGATAGCAACGTGAAACCGGATGCCAATACTTCGCAACACCGCAAAGTTATCAACAGCCCGAGAGAATCCACCTCTCCCGAAACGGACCACCAGTATGAACCAGGGAAAGAGCAAAGCTCAAAACTCGCTCGCAGCCTCGAGTATAATCAGAAGGAGTCTTTTGGCGTGACGGCGCAAAATTCAGCGCGGAATGATAGCAAAGCAGCTTGACATTTGCGAACGCGTTGGAACGCATCCAAATCTTAAATGGCATATACAACTTCTTGGAGACAATACCACAATAATTGGAGCTCCTTGCATTCTCTGTACGAGTGGCTCGCAGCGAAACTTCTTTCTTCTACAAGGCATGCATTCTCTTCTGAGTGATGTCATCGACCCACGCAGCGCCCCACATCGACAATGCCATTTCCCCGGTCCACACGCACGCCCTGACCTTTAGCTTCTAGCATGACACACGCGAGTCCAGCGTTCTGCCGGTTGATTGACTGATTGATTGATTATTCTTACGCCCGTGCAGGCCGCTCAGCTCCCGCGTCTGTGGTAGCTTGTTGTTACAAGCAGCAACGAGATAAAGGAGTGTCGACCGAAGGACTCAGCCTTGTTGATGTGTGATTTTAAAGAGGACGTGTTCCTATTTCGAAGGGTCCAAGGGACCGTCAGACTATATAGTTTTTCGGAGTGTGTATGAAGCTTACAACGCCTCCGACGGTCTTTACAAGCCTTGGCGTCCACTTATCACAGGCATGGCCGGGAGAAACAGGAAAGATGAATTTGTATCCTACCCCTATATTCACATTTTCCTGACAAATGTCTGTTATCCGGAATGATAAGGAGAGACTAACTGACTCATCGACAGGGAACCAACCCATTTCTATCCGCCTCATCGCCGAACTGATACTTAACAGTGTCTGCTAGGCCCCTGCTCAAAAATGCGTGCTCGTCTGCTAGACAGCTAGTGGCGCGAGGCTCAACGGCGGCTCCTGCGACCTGACTGCGCTGATTGCGTCCTTACACAGTGTCTGGTCCGATGAGCACGGCATGTTTGCCGTCGTACGGTTCTTGTTTGATGAATGTGCGATAAAATGGCCGAGGCTGGCCCCGTCACAGCGTACTAAGGCCTTCGAGGACCAGTTAGCTGATTTGATTGGCCTGCGGACCTGCACAATAAGGACTTTGACACTGTCCAAACAATTGAGAAGCAGTGGTTGCCCAAAATCGTGGAGTAAAGGGACGCCTTGTCCCATCGCGGCTCCTAGCGGCCTCTGGGCACGGTTAGGCAATGAATTACGTCGCCCATTTGGAAATTTACATTTCATCGCCGTAGAGACCGCGTTCGAATGGAAAGGTTACATGGAGAGCGCCGTGGCTTCAGGGGAACGTGGCGCATTCGAGGTGATTGAGGCACTGCAAGGGGGCAGGGACAGAGCGTTATGTGAGCTCTGATTCCCCCGGTGAATCTTCAGGGCCATTGCATTGCCGGAATTTTGTAGGAACCGGTATAAAATCACCCATTGTTTCGAATATCCTCTTAGCACTACGAGAAGATAGGACTTGAAAAGTAAAATTTTATATACCAAGTCCGTTCCTCAATCTTTAGTCAACCGTCTCGACCAGCTCTTCTCCCAATATTACCTCCCCTTCACCTACAAATTGTGCAAACAATCGCGAAAATGGATCTCACGATCTTAAAAAACAATAACACCGTCGCGGGTGCCTCTGCATCCCGTCACCGGGGCAAACAAATATAGGTGGTCTTTGCCGTGGTATCTCAGCCATGAGTCCCAAGGCTTGCCCTCGTCGTAATGCTTTTCTGGCTGCCCGTAGTAGTCACGGCATAGATTACGCACGTCGGGTAGATCGCTCATGGATCGTCGACGTTCCACTCCTACAGGACCATGCCGCATAAGCCGGAACATTCCAATCGCATATCCGAGCGCTCGTCATCGTCGTCGGATCATAGAGCTTTTCCTCGGCAAGGACGAATTCTTCAAAATCCGAATCGCCAACGTCGGCATGGCGTCAAAGTTTTGACAGAACGGTTTCTGCTTCGGCATCATTCCTCTTTTCATCCGTTTCTGGGCTACTGTCACCATGGACTAGTCGAAATCCTCAAGCGGCTTCCTGCACGGAATTTTCTTCTCCTTCTTTCGTTCCTTCTCCTCGAGAATAGATGGGAGGTGCCTCGAACACTGTCTCGTTTCGCGGACGATCCTGATCCCGTCCGCTCGGAAGCCGTGATGGGTAGGCTGTACATCATATTCGAATGGATCGTCAACACCTTGCCGCAAACTCGCAAGCGGCCGCAAGATTGATGCATCATTGGCATCGTAAGTATCCATCAGGAGGTCCATGCAACATTGAAATGCCGCATTTTGGGTCCAGGTAGCCCACAGCAAAGTCCTTGACTTTGTAAACGATGAGATACTCTCTCAGAATATGCCTCGACCATGTCGCCTTATCCGCAACTCCCTCAGTTCTTGCAAAGTTCCAGCAGAGCTAAGCATTTTGACGAAGTAATCCCGTCCATGCGAAGCAGCAACCACGCCCGTTTAGGTCTGCCAGAATCAGTCATGTTCTGGTTGGTCGTTAATGTAATCACCGTTTTCTACAAATTCAGCCAGAAGAATAGTGACAATCAACTCACAGTTTCATGCTAACGTCGAAAGCCGCGAATTTGAAGTCACTTGTTTCTGTAAAGCAGCGAACACCGACCCAGATGGGTGCCATGACACCAAGGAATCGGGCTATTCGTATGCATCCCTCACTTACCTTAGCGTATGGCAGATTCTGCTTTAATTCATCTGACAAGGGAACTCGGGAGTGGGAAGTGGCTGCACCACGTCGTTTGTAGGTTGCAATACCATTGTCGTGATTGAAACGGACAACGATCGGCATTACCCAATAGTTCGGCGTGTCCTTAGATGGGGCAATGACAGTCACAGTTCCTTCTTGACCTGTGAGGAATTCTTGCAACATAGCAATTGGGCTTTCTTTGGTTGGCAAGATCGAGGAAGACTCTGGAATCTGCCTTCCATGATCGCATGGTGAAAGTTCCTTGCGCCCGTAGTAGACTGCTGACATGGGCTTGACATCGTATTGCTCAACAAGCTGCGTAAGTTAGTCGACCACTTTTGACATGACTGGCGTGGGGGTCAATGGCGGAAGAAGTTTGAAGCGGGTGCGAGGTAAAGAGGATTGTATTGGCCCAGAGGAGAGTTGCACCCTTTTCTAACGCCGCCTTCGGGATCAGGAAAGCACCATCCTCATCTCGCTGTGGATATGAGTATTGCTCTAGAGTAACGACATTGGCGTTGGCAGACTTGGGAACATCAGCAATATCTGCTCCTGAATCTTTATAGCCGTCAGGTTTCTTTAGTTTTCTCACTCCGTTGATAACTCGAGGCTCGCAAACCTGGTAAAGAATTGCAACGGGCGGCATCCGGGACGCATACCGTCGACGCGGAAAGTCGTGAAAGCCGAGGGGCCCTGCCAGTGCAGCCTTTGCCCACATTTGTTGAAGCGCTCATAATAGGTCGAGTATGACGTACACGAATACCTATGAGAGCATTAAGCAGGCGCTAATTGTAATGACGGGTTTGTTCATTTCACATACTGGATTCGGGCACCATACAAGTTCACGGTCAGCGAGATAGACCCAGAGTTGACACCAGCAATAATAAAGGCTATCATTCCTTTGATCTGAATCAGACGTCCTCCACATATAAACTGCCAACCAGGTTATTCGGTTGAAAGGTTCGTGCCATCATGAAGCCGGCATGTTTTGGCATTTCGGTCTGCTTGTAAGGGAATGGTCAGTCGACAGCCTCGGCCCCAACTGCTGAGGCAAAGATACAGACTATACTGTAGTTAACCAACTGCGCCTGAGTCCGGAGCGTGTTTCTCCGTCCAGGACCTTTCTACACCGACTCGACACTCCGACTCTACACGCCGACTTCCCCCCCTCATTCTCGAATATGATGCTTCTCTGAACTCCCTACTCAGTCACTTCGGACTTGTACATGATTGCACTATGAACAACAACACATCTGCGAAAGACCGTCTCTGGTCTCGACGTGAGATAGAGGGGTTGATTGCGGAAGGAAGAAAGATCATTATCCTCAATGGACAAGTTATCAAGGCCGATGCATGGCTCCCTTTTCACCCGGGAGGTGACAAGGCCATTCTACACATGGTTGGAAGAGATGGGACAGATGAGATCTGCGCTCTGCATTCAATGGAGGCACAGGCACACATGCGGAAGTTTGTGATTGGAAGAGTCGAGGGCAGATGGGCAAACTTCCTGCCTCCTATTCAGGGTGGATACTTCCGACCATATACGAAAGGCGAAGAAGGAGGGGAGGAGGAGGTTGATACTGACCTGCAAAGTGAACATCTTCTCAGCTCCTCAAGCGATAGTTCTGGCCCACCGTCACCTATCTTCGATCCAGTTGACTCTCCAGCATGGGGCCACATGTCGAGTTTCTCTGTTTCCTCTGTTTCTGAGGATGGACAAGCTATCGGCAAATCTGACCCCATTGAAACAAAGCTCTCAGCGGAGAAGTCATCGGATATCTTGAAATACCCGTCCCTAGATCACAAGTCACAGGATGAAATTGTTACCAAATATAGGGAGCTAGAAACCCGAATTCGTGCTGCAGGGCTCTACGATTGCCCCTATGGCGCATACGGAATCGAATGCTGCCGATACCTTCTCCTATTTGGCTCCTTCCTCCTGGCTCTACACTACTCCTGCTACGCGCTCTCTGGTGTCTTTCTCGGTATGTTCTGGCACCAGCTTGCGTTTACTGTTCACGATGCTGGTCACATGGGAATAACTCACGACTTCCATATCGACACCTGTATCGGAATTTTTGCCGCCGATTTCCTGGGTGGTCTTTCTGTCGGCTGGTGGAAGCGCAACCACAATGTCCATCATATTGTGACCAACTCTCCCGAACATGATCCAGATATCGAGCATATGCCTTTCTTTGCCATCTCCACGCGCTTCTTCAACTCCTTGCGCTCGACCTACTACGATCGCGTCATGGATTTCGATGCTGTGGCTAGATGGGCCATCTCGAAGCAGCACTGGCTGTACTACCCTCTCCTGACCTTGGGTCGCTTTAATCTCTACCGCCTCTCCTGGGAATATTTGTTATTGGGGCAAGCTCCTAAGAAGGGCCCAGCTTGGTGGCACCGCTGGCTCGAGATCCTCGGACATGTTGTGTATTGGACCTGGTTTGGCTACGGAGTCGTCTACAAATCCATTCCCAACGCCTGGGACCGTTTTGTCTTCGTCATGGTGTCCCACATGGTCACTGCGCCTCTCCATGTCCAAATAACCCTGTCGCATTTCGCCATGTCAACCAGCGATATGGGTGTCCACGAATCATTTCCCCAGAAAATGCTTCGCACGACCATGGATGTCGACTGTCCGACTTGGCTTGACTTCTTCCACGGCGGTCTCCAGTTCCAGGTGGTCCACCATCTCTACCCGCGAATCCCGAGACATAACCTCCGTCAGGCACAAGGATATGTCAAGGAATTCTGCAAGGAGACGGGGATTCCATATGCGATTTACGGCTTTGGTCGGGGCAATCAGGAGGTCATTAGCAGACTTGAAGAGGTGGCCAAGCAGGTCAGGGTGTATGAGGAGTGCAGGAAGGCATGTGCCCGCGAGCTGGTAGAGGGGCATCGACACGATCTTTGAAGGAAAATGAATGCAAATGCACATTTGTGATGTGGCGATGTGAATGACTCTAATCCGTAGATTCTTACACTGTTACTGGGATGTATGCGCCGATAATGATGAGGTGAGCAAATGTATATAGAGTCGATGAATGAGGATAGATTGGTACATAGCGCGTGATATGGGGCTTGTTAGGCTCTGCCGCAGCTCTTGGGGTTTAAAGTATTTCAGGTCAAAGGGAAACTTACAAGGGTACAAGAACCCATCTTGAATTTTTGCTAGGAATTGTACCGACAAGAATAACACTTTTGCCAGCCCATTACACAGCCTCAAAGCCCATCTCCCCAATCCGAAATCGGAACCCCTCTTCGCCGGTTGTTCCTCTCACTCTCGCTGCTTGGTTGGCGCTCCAGTCTACATCCGCCACAAACGTCGTGTTCCTTACGGCCTTAAATCTCTTGTCGGCATCTCGAAGGCACTCTTCAAGCGACATCTGCGGCGGAAACTGAGGAACTGACGTCCGAGAAAGCGTGAGTGTCAATGTCGCGTACGACGTCCACGGTGTAAGGAAAGGGGACGTCGGCCCTGATGCAGCCGTTGGATGGAAGCCGTCGGGTCGCTTTGCTGGAGGAGATATAGGAGTCGTGCTGAACACGACGCAACACTCAAATCTCTCCTGTAAAGCTTTTAGCCTGTCGATGATCTCCGACGCTTTAGATTGGCCACCTGAGACACCGGGCGACTCCAGTCTTGCCATGTCCTGATCGAATCTGTCTTGCCAGTAGAACGCGGTCGCGGAGTCGATGATAATGAGACTGAGCGATCGATGAATCGACAAGTGTTGCGACCGGTCCAAGAGATATGTGGGAAGAGAATCCAAGATGGAGATAAGCTGGGCGGAAGATTGTGGGCGGAAGATGTGGGCGTGATTCAGGGCTTCCATGGCCGTCTGCTTGACCCTGGTTTCAGGGATGTCCGCTGGTCGCGTTTGGATGTGATGTTGCATCATCTGCAAGAGACGAGCAGCAGAGAAGCGGCCATCATTGTCAATGTATACGATTGTAGATTCTTTACCACCCAGGTCTCTTGGGAGGATGGATAGGGCGGAGAGGTAATGGAGCAACATCGTCTTTCCGGAAGCAGATTTTCTGCTGGTCAGTTCGATGGTTGCGAGTCGAGGTTTGGAAATTTGTGCGAACTCTTCATGTCCATCGATATTTGTACTGGCATGCTCGTGATCATTGAGTTCATCAACCTGGTCTCCAAGAGCGGTGCTCACAGCGGTTGGTGATGGCCATCCCGGTTGCCGTCCGGCTGGTTGAGCACGGAAGCGAAAGATCTCGAGCAATTTGTCCAGTCCTGGAACACCGAGCACGTTTTTGGGCTGAGGACGTGCTGCATGCCTAATATCTGCAAGGAACTGGGTTCGCGTGGAGTGATCAGTCTCCTTTCAGTGTTGGGGGTGTGGTGACGAGGCTGAGGCAGATGGTATGGAAAGGAAGGTCAAGCGGAAGATTTCCAACTCTCTCAACTCAAACTCACCTGTTCGAGACTTTGCTCCTCCACCTCCTCGAGGAGTTTGGCTCCGTATTGTTTGGCCGACATGTTCTCGCCATGACCAGAACCAAGCACCTAGTCTCGATTTTGCAAGCCGGAAGCCTAGTGGTGTTGAAGAAATCGACAGAAAGAGAAGTGCGATCTCGCAAAACGTGTCGGTATTAGAAATCCCAATGGCTCCACCCGAGCATCCTTTCCCAGTCAGCGACCTCGAGCGGCGCGTGCATTACCACACCGTCAATCTGAAAGAGAAGAGTAGGAAGTTGGGGGATTTCGATCTGAAGCGGGACTGCGAATTGCTCGAGCTGGTCCAGTATAGCTGCACCACCCTCGAGCAGCAGTACGAGCGAGCCCTGTCAAATCCGCAGGGTGCACCCCGCATGGAATGCTTCCCTTTCGTACGATTATTCAGAAAGTACTGAATCCCTACGTTTCTAGCAGAAATTTTCTGTTGCTGACCTCGAGGCAGATGTGAAAAGAATGGGAAGGTCTTCCACGTCGAAACGACCGCATGGGAGGGCCCACATGCTTGGAAACCGCCTGCGGATTCCGGGCCAGTGGCGGGTGCGATCAACAAACGCGACGAGGAGTCCAAAACTGAATCTTCGGCAAATCTCTTTGAAAATTATGGGAATTTGTTTTGGTCTCAAAAATGAGCCATGCCCCGGGTATCATATGCATTTTCCGTTCCTATCCAACCACCAACGTCAACGCCAATGCCATGTAAAATACCACGAGTCGTAGGTTCAAAGCTCCATCACATCCGGGCCACTGGGACCTGAGCTGGCTGGCTTTTCCTGTCCACTAGACGCAGCACCGTTCATATGCGGCCGCCTCTTGACCTGCACATCGTCGGGCATACGATATGCCTTCTCACAAGTCACAATCGGGCCCAATTCGAATCCTCCCGGCTCTTTAGCAAGAAGATCTCGCAGAGTCTCTTCAAAAATAGTCTCTTCCGATTGATCCACACCCTTTTTCCACCGCTTCCGTTGCCGAGGCGTGCATTTCTGCCTAGAAGCTTCGGAGTCCAGTGGGTGAGCGGCATCCAATTTGACTGCCCCGGCCAACTTTCGCAAGGCCTGCTCTCCAAGCTTTCCCTCCTGTGTCGCTAATTCTCTGATCCTTCTGGTGTCGACCTCTCGGTACGGATATACAGGCGAATCTTTGAAAGTGTGCGCGGAAGGCAGATCTGGCAAACCCTTGGTGTTGAATGAGAACTTTTGGAGTTGGCCGTGTCCGTCGAGTTCAGGGTCGAGGAATGAAGGAGGGATATCGATGGTATTGTGAAATTCATCTTCAGGAGGAGGAGTCAGTAGTAAGGGGGGGTTGATGGAATGGTTGGTTTTGTATTGTCGAAGTTGGTCATCGAGTCTTGGAACGTCAAATACATCGATTGCGGTTTCGAAATCGGAGGCTATAGGGGTAGTTCGACGGGCTGCGAGCATCGACCGACGGACTTTGGAAAGGAACTTGAGCACGACTGAATGAAAGTCAGCAAAATATAACCAACTCCTTCAGGGAGATGATACATTCTTCCACCGCGCCAACCAAAGCTTCGAGTGCAACTGACTCAATGACTGGACTGCTGATGTCCTGTTTCAGAGCCTCCTCTTCGCATATTGCTTTGATGCAGTCTATCAGTAACTTATCAACCGTCTCTTGCTCCAACAAGGTCGGTTCTCTTGTAGGCAGGGCTTGAAGCTTATGTCGCATGACATGGTGGTGATGATAAGGGACTTTTCGTTTCGGCGAGGTTGTAGACATCTGCTTGAACGAAGAATCGCAGATTCAGGGATAGGTCGTCTGACTAGGAACTCCAGCACATATTCCGTGAACGATTCAAGAGAATACAAGAAGGTGGACTGATCGCGCAGGCGAGTGCTGTGGAGCAAAAGTGCCGCCAAGGCCCATTTCGACTTGAGGAAGCTTCAAGAGCTTTTCCTCACACCACATCTTTGTCTCTAACGGCTTTCAAACTCCAAATCCACACCCTCATATCGGCTGTTTCGGTCGTTTCCAGCTGTCGGTCTATACCGGGAACATATCACATCTACGAAACTTGGGTGGTTCGAGCCCGGCGAGAGCTCGTAAAGAAAAGATGGCGATCAAACCAATCACAGGAGTACGTCTGTCTTCCGTTCAGCAGATTTATTGTGCTCAATTAAGCACATTGTATGCATATTTCGACATGTAGAGCTGCAAAACTAACGGTCGATCTCATGCAGATGCTTCGACGAGGCCTCGTCTTGGATATAAGTATTGCGCTCGGTAAGCCACGTTCTTGAACTTCCGGCTCTATTGCCGGATCAGAGTTCGACTTGGGACGAAAATCAGGGGGATACCTATGCAAATGGCAAAGACAATATGAATCAAAGAGCTGGAAAGTATGAAACAAAGACGATCTAGAATAGCTGACCACGAATTGAAATATAGGTCTGGGAACGACGTTCGGCTATCTGTGGTGGTACGGTACGTAACGAGAGACGCTTGACAACCTCCGAATCCTCCCCGTCCGAACTTGCAAAGCAATATCCCAAGTTTTCACACTCGGGAATTTGAAGCTAGAATCCTGACAACAATCAGGCTACCACCTCCCCCGCGTCCGAGCTCGAGACAACTTTTACGCCAAATTAGAAGACCAGCGAGCCCGAGACGCTGGGTTCAAATAAATCAATCTTCTCTGGGCTAATTTTTGCAAAAAAGATAACCCTACCTGTGATCTGCGAGAAGGGCCAGACGATTGATCTCAGGTGGTGGGAGAACGCCACCCTGACGGAACAAATAGAAAGCAGGAACAGAGAGGGCGCTGTACATATTTGATCTTACTGCATGAAAAGAAATGAAAGAGTAAAGACTCTTCACACGTTGTTCGTTCGTTTCTGCTTTTTTTGGCATTCTTCTGGCGAGTATTGCGGACCAAACTCGTGAGTCTGCTCTAGGACACGGTGGCTATCGGTGATTCGAATCCAGAAGCCTGGCGGGCGGATGCGAATCCCCAAATTCAATGACACAATTTCAAAGTTGAGAGCCCTTTTTGGTGGAACAATCTTCTCTTCCGACGTTCTGATACATCGCTATTCTGAGGACAAAGGCCAACAAATACGACCGAAGTTGAAGAACGGGTTGTCCTGTTCTCTATGCATGCTGCTCGTGGCCACGGTCCACCTCTCTGGCTAAGGGTCCTCTCACCTCAGCTATTGGCAGGTCCTTAAATCCTGGTTATGTCCACATGAAGTTGTCGTCATTTTCATCAAGCTCATGCTCTCATCTTCTTTTTCGCTCACGTTCTCGACCAGCTTTATTCCATGCGTCCTCGAAAATTGTAGGTCTCCTGGACTTATCCTTGCCTTCGATATTCAGATATCTCACGACCTCGACACTACCCGTACCCACGGTCATGGTCTTCCCCACAATGACAGACTCGCTGACACCCTCGATCTTATCAATCTTGCCTGCCATCCCTGCGTCAAAGACATGATCAGCCGTCTTCTCGAAACTGGCCAGCTGGAGGACACTGTCGCGCATCTTCGCCAGCCCGAATCGCGTAATCCCCAATACTTCGCCTTTGTATGTCATCACGTCCGCCAAGAGTGCCATATGACGAGGGTCAATCGAAAGTCCTTTGGTAACTTCCTGGATTTCTGTGATGATCTTGGAGCGAGCAGCTTCGATACCGAGGACTTGCAGAGTTTCAATCACCGAGTTAGTCTGCGTGTGATATGGATCGACACCCTCCGTGTTCATGCAATAGAGTAGCCCATAGCCTTCCACCATGACCTTGTGCATTTGTTCGGGTCTGCTGTTTGCATCAGGGGGTTTGGGTACTGCGGGCTGGGAAGAATCTTCGATCTTGATCTTCGATGTGGTTTTGGAAGATGCGGTGTCGTCTCCATTCTCGCCTTTAACCTCTGATTCCGTGGATGGCTGAGCGGCACGCTTCTTCCCAGGTTTAGCCCGTTCAAGAGCCGCCCGCTGGGCCTTTATCTCGTCCGACATTGGATCGTCTTCTGCCATCACTACTGCTCGAATTGCTTGAGGATGTCCCAGAACGTGCACCCTCGGAAGAATGCGACGCAGGGTCTGAAGACGGAGCAATCGTTCACTCTGGCTTTCCTCATCAAATTTGGCTGCAGATCCTCGCTTCATGGATTTGATGGGAGAGTCCGTCGAGAGTTTGAGGATGTCCTTTCCTCGAAGTTGAATCTTTAGCTTTGCAGCTCTGAGTTGGCGATGTTTCCGAATGGCGTTACAGATATCTTCCAGTGTGAGGTCGAGGCCCAGTTCCGTGATGGTATCCAGTGAGATTTTAAGGTGGATGCAACTGGGTTTTCCAAGAGAATGGCTGATCTCGATGTACGACGTAATGTCTTCCAGATATAAGCTCTCGATTCTGCCTTTCACAATCCTCGCAAGAGATTCGGGTATTGACAAGTCTCGTCTGCGCTCCAGACGGCAAGTGATGACCGGTGTACTGATATCTTTCGACGCGTTGATGATTTCTTTGATTCGAGGTACTCCCGCGGTCAAACTCATACCGGCAACACCCGCAAAGTGAAAGGTTTTCAGGGTCATCTGAGTACCTGGCTCCCCAATAGACTGGGCTCCAACGGCCCCAACGGCATGGCCTGGCTCTACTCGTGCTCGTTCGTATTTCTCCAAGCACAAGTTGACGAAGGCCTGTAACGTCTTCTTCGAAAGTTTAGAAGTGAGTTCAAAGCGATCCTTCGTGGATGGAAGCGCTCGTACTCTCGTCAATGTCTTGTCGTCGGATGATACTTTCTTTTGTTTTTTGGTTCCTTTTGGTGATGTGACAGCGGGGCTTGTACCTCTTCTCCCAGAGCGTCGCGCTGGTGCCGCAGGAGTTTCATCTTCCACTTCTTCAAGTTCAGCATCGGCCTTTCTCTTAGAGGCACTCGAAGCCATTCGTGGGGGAGGTAACGCATATTGCTTCTTTTGTGCCCTAGCCTCGTTGAAAGCATGTGATTTTGCCATGATAAAGTCGTGTATTGACTGAAGGAACGCACGATGGCTCTCGTGCTGGTCGACAAGTCGGTCATCATCTGTATCATAACGAAGCTCAACACTATTGAGATCGATCCTAGTGAGAAGACTACGCTTTGCTGACAAGATGTCTTCCATAACGGAGTAAATTTCGGTATCGTTAAGACCGGGGTCGCTCATGTCAAAAGTTGTCGCTTCAACGTGAGCATAGGTACGTTCAAAGTCGACAGGCTTCGCACTTGCCTCCATATCGACTGGATCAAGCTCATCGTCGCCGAAGCGGAACTGTACGATATTGGACGATGAATTGCGGACTGTGCGGTCATACTGAGTGGAAAGATCTTCCAAAGACTTCATGAGCCGTCGGGACATGTAACCAGTTTCAGCTGTCTTGACAGCGGTGTCGACCAAACCCACTCTACCGCCAACTGCGTGGAACAGGAACTCGTAAGGCAACAGTCCACTGAAGAAGCTATTCGAAACGAATCCTTTTGACGGTGGAGATCGCTCGTGCTTTGCGAAGTGAGGTAATGTTCGGTCTTGAAACCCATCCGCAACACGCTTCCCCTCGATGTCTTGCTGACCTAACAGAGCAGCCATCTGGGCGACGTTGATGTTGGAGCCTTTGGAGCCCGAAATTGCCATAATCATTGGAGTATTTCTCTTGCTGAGCTGAGAAGTCAAAACACCTGCAATGTTTGTGCGAATAGTACTAAGCACCCGGACCTGCTCTCCTTCGAGTGTGCCTGCATCATCCAAGCCTGCTTTTCTCTTCAGCTTGCCTGCTTTGGAGTCTCGCACAAAGGAGTTACACTCCTCGAAGACTTTGGCTATCATGTCCGCTTTAGCCTTCACCAGCATATCTGGCGGGGTAACGTCACTAATACCAACGGTGAATCCTTGGTTCCCTAACCATCTCGCACAGAGTTTGGATAAGCGGTTCATGCCTTGGGCAGCTGCGTCTGGTCCGAAATCTCGGTACAAGATATAGAAGACCGAGTTCTTTTTCCCTGAACCGACGGTGGACTTGTCCATCCGGCCACACAGGACTTCGGAATTGCGAATACACAGGAAGCTGTCGTCTTGGAGGTCTCGATGCAGACCTGGATGGAACTGGTTATGGTCTCGGCAGGCAGCGTCCAGATTGACCATCACAGGTGATTGCTTGTTTGGTCTCATCAAGACGCTGAAAACTTGCTTCCCTGTCCACAAAGCTTGAGGCTTGATGATGGACGGCGGAGGAAGCTCGAACTTGGTCTCAGGCTCCAACATTCCGACACAGATGGTAACGAATGTTTTCCTGTCGAAGAATTGGTCCAAACCGCTGAGCAGGAAGGATGCAGTAACAAAATCCTGGATTGCCGAGATGATGGGCTCACCGTTCTTAGGCGTCACAATGTTGTGCTTAACACCCATCAACAAGGTCGCCTCGGTCCGGGCTTCCTCCGTCTGGGGGACATGAAGATTCATCTCGTCACCATCAAAATCGGCATTGTAAGGGTTGCAGACGCACTCGTTCAATCGGAATGTCCGATGGGGCCGAACTTTGACATAGTGGCTGAGAATACTGAGCTTGTGAAGAGAGGGTTGACGATTGAACAACACCACGTCTCCATCTTCGAGATGGCGTTCGACGACATCGCCCTCCTTCAGCTCTCTGGCAACATGTTCCGGTTTGCCAAATTTGAGAAAGATTCGAAAATCACCATCCTTCTTGTAGACGTAATTGGCCCCCGGCCAGATCTTGGTACCATTGCGCACTCGTTGTCGAAGTTTGTCAATGTTGATTTCGTTGACCACTTCTGGATATGTCATGTTCTTCGCCACCAATTCAGGAACTGCGACTTCGTCAATGTTCAAATTTGGGTCCGGGGAAATGACAGTTCGACCTGAAAAGTCGACCCGTTTGCCCGACAGATTGCCACGGAAGCGGCCTTGTTTCCCTTTCAGTCGTTGTACGAACCCTCTGATTTGCTTTCCAAACTCCCCTTTCGCAAGGCCGGGCACGTCACTATTGATATACATGGCCAGCTGTAGAGAAAGATAGTCCCAGTGTTCAATGACAGATTGTACGGGGGCGCCTTTTTCGATGGCTTCTCTCAACGCAGAATTGGCCGCGACAATATCGCCTAGTTTCGCTGTAATGTCGTCTTCCGTACTTGCACCCTCTTGCCCTACTGAAGGTCGAATACAGACGGGCGGGGCAGGGATGTACAGCCAAAGAAAGGACTCAGGTTTGGCCGATCGCAGACCGAGTAGTTCACGGTCCGCATGTCGGATTCGTCTGAACAACTTCAATGTTCGCAGAGGATTCAAATCATCCATGGCCTTTTTCAGATGTTTTTCGAGCTCGGAATTGGTTTGTTTGGCATTCTCGAACGACTGATCGAAGGCAATCTTCTCTGGCGGAGCAATCTTTTTGGCCGATGTTGATGAATTGTATGTTTTGAACTTGTCATGAGATATCTTGAGCGAGTAGGTTCCAGCCTTTCGAACCAAGCCATTGAGAGCACCACACTCGAAGCAGACTTTGGTTTTTCGGCATTGATCAGCGACTCGTCTGACAATAATAGCTTGTTTCAGGCTATCATTTTGCGATCTTCGAAGGCTGGCGATAAACTTTCTTCGATCTACTTCCGAGAGGAGGATGCAAGAGCAGTTCTGACATGGTCAGTATTGTATCAAAGCCCATTTTGAGTCGAAATAGTACCTTGCAAATGCTCTGCAGAATCTGAATCACCTTCTTGAAATATCCCACATGGAATACGGGCAGAACCAGTCTGACATGTCCAAAATGGCCGTTACATGTTTGTAGTTGTTCTCTGCAAGTCCGGCACGTATCTCGTTTCCCAGAGACGCCCATACGCCTATCTAGCGGTCCATATTCGGCGTAGGTACGTCCTTTGTCGAGGTCGAACAATCGGCGATCGGCAAGTTCGACTTGAGACTGGTTGATTATATCTTGATCAGACCTGTAGAGCCATCAGAGTCATGTCCTGCTCCTCCAAAGACAAAGCATACAAGACACCAAATTGTAACTCTTTGATGACTTTTGGGACATCGTTTGTCACCTGCTCTTTTCCCGACCCCGGGTTCTGTATCTCCGTGGCACCGGGCATCTTGCTGTCACAGGCTCGCCGCCGCGGGGAATGGAGGAGGGCGTGGGAAGGTCTCGAACATCAGTGCGACGCACATGCACACTCAAGAGAAATCAGGCGAAGTTTGGTTCATCAGGGTGTCGTGATTTGAGTTGTTGACTGGGTGCAGTTGTCGACGGGTTATGGATTTGATATGAATCTGGGAGTGTGGTGGGCAACATCCCAAAATCATTTCTCCCAAAAAAAAAAAAGGCCCCCCGCTTCGGCTCAAGGTGGCGTTGAAGCCTTGCCATCTTTGCCTATTCCATACATTCAAGCACCGCAGCTAAAAGGCTGACCTATAGCTAGCATCTATTTTACTGGCAAGGACACTGTCCGTCAGCTTCTACAGAATGAGATCAAATGTATGGCATCAAAATCCCCAATCGAACGCAACAGTAGTATCCCATGGTCATGATCATTTCATGCCCGAGATACCATCCCCGAGTCCCAGGAAACCCGCCCAAACTCCTCCGCTTGTCCATATGTTCAACTTTCAGTCTGCCAAACGATAGCTGACCATTGTATCCACCTTGTGATTGCTGGTGCTGAAACTTCGAAGTTGGACTTTCTCTCCATTTTTGATATCTTTGGCGTCGCTATCTCCCCATTCAATGGGCACGTCTGAGTCCGCGTCTGCATAGACCAACACATTGAAGGTACAGTTCCCGTCGAGCACAGGTAGAAATGTGACAGAAGCGGTGATTTGTCGGAAGATTGCCTGAATTTCTTCTTGTATCTGTGCCTCCGTCTTCTCTGGTTCCGGTTCTGCCGGAGCTGCTTCTCTGCTGGTGGGTTAGCTTGTCTCTTTGCGCTTCATGGTTCGAACCGCATACTCTGGCGCCGCATTTTCTTTGTCTGGAGCCTTCTTTGAGGATTGACGTTTCGAGGACTTGCTCGTCATATGAACATCAAACTGCCATCGCTCGACATGTTCGCCAGTCTCTTTACTCGTGATGATCACCACTAATTTTGAGATCTTGCCTCCGATCATCCATTTGTTCAGTTGCGACATGATCTTTTTGATATATGCCTTGACTTGATCATCCGAGGACACTTTCGATTCGCATTAGTTTCTAGCTTTCGCAGTTCGTCTCGACGGTCATACCAAGCATATTGAGTCCATACTTTTTGACCCTGCGATTTGTTAGGGATCTGGTTTGTGTGTGCGTACTCATTTCCACTCACGGTGTAAAGTCCTCCGCGGGATATACACCTCTCTGAAACCTAGAAACTGTCAAGGCCATTCTCCTGCAATCTTGAACATCCCACGCTCACAAGATGGTATTTATCGAATACTCAAACTGATATGTGTTAGATATGGCGCGAGTTATTGAGGGAGGCACTCACAAATTCGGCCACCGTTTTCGCGGACCCTGTTGCGCATCCATCAGCACGTCTTTTTCGTTTCAAGAATGGAATAAACAAACCTCGAAGAGCCAATTTATGAATCTGAGACTTGTCCTTCTTGTCGGCCGCCATTTTTGTGCGCGTTGGATACTGTGCGCAAGGGGAGAAGTTGGTAGGAAGGTGGAGGGAGGCGGCAGTCAACCGTGATGGTTGGCCCGGTGACAATCGGCGTGGTTCACCATCCTTAAGAAAAAGAGCAAATTTCTCGCACCGCCACCAGAGAATATTCAATGTGACTTCACTCATTTGATCATCGCGACTCATGCGACAATGCCTGCAGTTCTTTGCACGGCGAAGAGCTGCATTAAGCACCCCTTCTGCCTTATCACAATTCCCTCGCAATAAATCCCATCTACTGCGGACCTTTGCAACCTCCCCTCTTGGACTCGCATCCAATCCTCCCACGGATCTCGAAAGTCGCATCGCTGCCATCCCTATCGATCGATTTCGTAATTTCTGCATCGTTGCACATGTTGACCATGGCAAAAGCACTCTTAGCGACCGCCTCTTGGAGCTGACGGGCACGATTAAGCCTGGATTGAACAAGCAGGTCCTAGACAAACTAGATGTTGAAAGGGAACGAGGAATTACTGTCAAGGCTCAAACATGCTCCATGATCTACAGTTACAAAGGAGAGGACTATCTGCTCCATCTTGTCGATACACCCGGCCATGTTGACTTCAGAGCCGAAGTGTCACGTAGCTACGCCAGCTGCGGTGGTGCCCTTTTGTTGGTGGATGCGAGTCAGGGTGTTCAAGCCCAGACTGTTGCAAATTTCTACCTGGCATTTTCTCAGGGATTGTCGTTGATTCCAATCATCAACAAGGTAGACCTACCACATGCCGACCCTCCCAGAGCCTTGGAGCAAATGCACGAGACATTTGAACTGGATCCAGAAAGCGCAGTTCTGGTATCTGCAAAGACGGGGCTCAATGTGGAAAACATTCTTCCGGCAGTAATCGAAAAGATTCCAGCGTAAGTGCGGCGTTTCTGGCCCAACAAAAATCCATCGCTGACTTTCATAGACCAGTCGGGGACCATACAAAACCCCTCAGATTATTTCTCGTAGACTCGTGGTATTCAAGTTATAAAGGGGTCATTTTGTTGGTACGAATATTCGACGGAGAGCTTCGAGCAGGCGACAATATTGTTTCCTTTGCCACTGGTCTGAAATATACCGTGGGAGAAGTTGGCATAATGTACCCCGATCAAATACCTCAAAAAGTTTTACGTGCCGGACAAGTGGGTTATGTCTCTTTCAATCCTTCCATGAGGAAAAGCAGTGAAGCCAAAATTGGGGATACATATACCAAAGTCGGGCGGCAAAAAGAAGTGGAACCACTCCCTGGATTCGAGGAACCAAAACCGATGGTCTTTGTTGCAGCTTTCCCCGTTGATCAGAGCGATTTTGAGCATCTTGAAGACAGCATCAATCAGCTGTTGCTAAATGACCGCAGTGTGACCATCCAAAAGGAATCGTCACAGGCGCTTGGTGCAGGTTTTCGACTAGGATTCCTCGGCACTCTGCATTGTTCTGTTTTCGAAGATCGGCTTCGGCAAGAACACGGGGCAAGTATCATCATTACACCGCCTACTGTGCCGTTTCAAGTCGCGTACAAAAATGGCCAGGAAGTGGTGATCACAAATCCAGCTGATTTTCCCGACAGCGAGGAGACCAGGCGAAATGTCACGCAGCTACGAGAACCCTTTGTATTGGCAACTTTGACATTTCCGGACGAATACCTTGGAAAGGTAATGGAACTTTGCGAGGGAAATCGTGGGGAGCAAAAATCAATGGAATACTTCACCTCCTCCCAAGTCATTCTCAAGTATGAGTTGCCGCTAGCTCAACTTGTTGATGATTTCTTCGGAAAATTGAAATCAGCAACCAAAGGCTATGCAACACTCGACTATGAGGATGCGGATTGGCGAGTCAGCAATATTGTGAAGCTTCAGCTTTTGGTGAACAAAGAACCCGTCGATGCCATTTCACGTGTGATGCACTATTCCCAAGCTCGGCGCGTGGGCAAACAATGGGTTGAAAAGTTCAAAGAACACGTTGACAGGCAAATGTTCGAGATCGTCATCCAAGCTGCCGTGGGAAAGCAAATCATTGCACGAGAAACATTGAAGCCTTTCCGAAAAGATGTCCTCGCCAAATTACATGCCGCCGACATTACCAGGCGGAAAAAATTGCTGGAAAAACAAAAAGAGGGTCGCAAGAAGCTGAAGGCTGTCGGTAACGTGGTCATCGACCACACTGCTTTCCAGGCGTTCCTTGCCAAATAGAGATAAGGCCATTCGATAATTTGACCCGAAGAATGACGCTGTCCATGAAGACCGATATCACAACATGGCCAGACTACGTTTCCTCTCAAACACTCCATGCGCTGGCTGTCGGTTCGTCGGTCACTTTGCCGGTGCAACTTTTCGAGGCATTCTACCATCTCGTCGTGATAATGCGGCTGGTGAGTAAAATGATCACCGAGTCTTTGTTGTCTGCATGTTTCACTAGGTTTCTCTTCGATTTTCTGTACCTATTGCCCGAGCACGCTATTTTCTTCGTCCCTCGAAGTCGCCGTGTATTATATTATATCAACCCAATGGCTGGTACAATGTATCTGGCTCGCAGAAGCGTGAATTTACTGCAGAATACCGAACCCTGCGACTAGATTGATGAGTACACATGAGCAAGACCGAAAGAGTAAGATTTAGTCGTTCTACCAGGGGTGTTGGTGCACACAAGTGGAAAGCTGGATCTAGGAGACCATGGTTTTCCAACTTCATTACTATCAGCAAAACGCCATTCCACGGTCTGCTTCACGCCGGTCGGTAAGATGGAGTCGCTCTCCACCCAAGGGTGTCAAAAATCCCAAGGCTGAAGACTCTGAGTAGAATGACTGGAATTCTACGGGAGCCAGATCCTCACGGAGTGGAAGAAGGTCGCTCGCAGCCTCATCTATTGAACTCACCAACGAGATCGAGGAGGAAAGTCTGAATGGCGCCAGAGACGAAGACGTAGCAGGTTGGTCTTCCAACAATGAGCCGCCTCCTCCCGCTATTGACTCATATCTCAAAACACCCACAACTTCCAAATGTCTCCTCCACCTTCCTAGGAGGCCGACTTGGAGAGATCCTGAAGAGTCCCACGACGCTGGCCAAGCAGCTAGAAATCCACATGAAGTTGCCCTTCCTGCGACAACAGAGGCAAATACTCGCTCTGGTCTGATGAAGGTCGGTGGCCAGAGTCATGATCCAAATTTGGGATGGTTGACCCCTTTCGAAACGTGATGGATGTAAAGGGCAGAAGTGTGCTGAAGAAATAGGAGAGCAGGGAGGATGTTCGGGCCCGGGACAGCCTTTGCTTTCTGCAATTTCCATATCTCGTATGGAAGTTCTCATTTCCAACGGGGGGAGAAACACGTGTATTTGCCTCGCTGTCGATGTCCGAGTAGCAGAAAGGAAAGAAAGAGAGTTGTAAGTTGAGTGGACGTGTGGATCACGTGCCAGACGCCGGGACTTCCCTGTGCTGCTCCATTCCTCCCCTTGCACAATCCGTGTTTTGATGGACTGGTCTCAGACAGAGTTGTGCAACATCCACCCCGAGACATCATGTGGAAATTCGTCCGGCGAGACTCGCATCTGAGTCTGGTAGAGCAAATTGTGTATGCCTGTTCCTCTGGTTGCACTGCCTACAACCGCATCAACGTTGTGTGACCTTTGCCAAAGCTGAAAGCCCAAGTCTCAATCGGACAATGACCAAAGCGTGGGGTTGTGTTTGACTCGAACCTAACCTCGCCTGAGGCGGGATTTTCCGCCTCCAGTCAATGACCCCACCAGACTTTGTCACCTGCTTCTCTTGTTATCAAATCATATCAATCATCACATGTTGCTTTTCTTTTTTATCCTATCAGAGCCTTTCGTGCGGGTCTAGGTTCATTGACAGGCGGTATTGGCCCAAGGCATTTTGACAGTTCTGCTGTTGCTTTTTGTCTCGCTTCAGTCGGGGTTTGTGGATGTGTGAGGAGACGATAGCATAACTAACCTGTCTGGATATTAGACAGGCTAAAGAGAAATGAAATCGGGCCATCAGTCATGGATTCCATCTTATCGGACTCTTTGGGGGAACGTCCCGCCTGATTTGGTTATCCCCCAGTCCTTTCCACGGCACCCCATCATCCAAGACTTGAGATCAGTCCGGTCAAAAGCAGATTACCTTCAGGTATTGAGGTATCTTTGCCATTGGTGAACAGCTGAATCCAGGAATTGGCTTTCTCTCCAGCGTGTGTGTCTACTCTGTCTCCGAGCTGGAACCAGTGGATCAACCAGTCAGATGATGCTGTTAGGGAGCAAGCGAGGCAGCCATCAACACGTGGGATGGTTCTCAAAGGTGGGATGACTTAGGGCCCTGCATGCAGTCCAACGCATTATCCAAGAACTGAGGGGGTGCCGAATCCATTGGCAAGGTATTCTGGATTGGCGAGTGGGATCTTTTGAAAAACTATATCAAATGCACATTTCCTCTATCAGACACACCTTCCTCTCTCTTCCCTTTCCTATTTTCCCATTGATTCAGCCGAGCACCGACTTCCATCCCAGAGAAACATATTGACATCCATACTTCATTGAGGTTCATCGAACACCAAATCACTTACAAGAATGGGTCCCTGTGAATCTTGCAACTGCTGCAGCGGCTCCTGCGACGGAACCTGCGCTTGCAGCAGCTGTGGGGTGCGTCAAGCTTTCATCTCCCTTTCTCCACTGGACTCATGGAGAGAATGACATATGACTAACCCTCATTGCTTCAATTAGCATTAAACAACCCCAACCCGGCCTCTATCCCGCGTCTCGCCTACCTCGTCGCCATCGACCTCCCCTGCAGTATTCTTAACGAGCCGTACCCCGCTCTAGAACTCCGGACAAGACAAGGCCAGGAACAAGAACAAGAGACGCAAGACCTGAACAAGGCAAGACACAGGAAGAGCCAAGTAACTGTCGTCATTGACATACGCACTGCACCTCAAATGCAGAAGGGTGAACTGGAAGGGGAATTATGAGTCGAGTTACTGATAACGTTGCTCGTACGATGGGAACACACTCATTTGAACAAATACCTGGAGAGAGTTGAGAAAGACGACAATTAGTTTACATAAAGTACAAACACATATTGTCTACTTGGACCAAGGACCCGATCGGGTATCCAAAAGTGGTTTCTTTTCCTCTCGTAAATTTTCTTATGATATGAGCTCAGCGATGTACGACTCAACGAACGGAACGACGGAAGACTATTCGTTATCATCTCAAATCAATTCGCCTAGTTGGTATCAAAGCAACAAATGAGGCTACATCCCCGTAGCCAAACTCAAAAATACAATGCCACCTTCCAACTCGTCTACCGTCAGAAGCAACATATCTCGTCCATGGCATCGCGTTCCAAAATAGTTTCCCTCCCAGCATTTGCCTTTCTATTGCCGACCCACTCATGCACATCGGCTTGAGTGGATGTAGCTTAAGTCATTCGCTCGACATATTGTGGTATCAATCACTAATGTGGAAAGAGACGGTAGCAAGACATCCGTTGTCGGAAGTAAACGCAAAGTGCCACCATTCGACCCGTTCCGTATCGTACTCAATTCTCTTGTATGAATCGGTATTCGACTCGAGCACTCGAGAGTTGTAAGTTGCATTCTGTGCGTACAATGGTATGAATGCGATGTTTGCGGTGGTGATCATTATTCATTCATCCCTGCTTCCCTTCCAAGTCACAACCTAGAAGCCCAAAATTAGGTTCAAGTTGTTGCCATGGTTTTACGTCTAAACGACCACCTGGCGCTGCGCGGTCTCATTGACCGTCAATGGCGCACACTGCGGATTCAACTTGAACGCTTTATTCGCACGCGTCTTCGCAATTTCCAGTTCATCTTTCTCCATCGGGACTGACACAGACTGTGTAATAGGGGAGGCTGTCGTGTGCGGCCACGTCTGGCTTTGCTGTTTTGCGTACATCTGCGGTTTCGGCGTAGTATCATCATCGCGCAAACTCTCGAAGTGGCTAGGATCCGATACATGCCCCTGGCCCCGGATAACGGATGTTTTGGAGAATCGCGGTGACTCTTCGCTAACAGATTGATAGACGGACGGCTTCCCCGCCAGAGGCAGTCCTCCAAATTGATCGCCTAGACATCGCAAGATGGCAACGAAGTATTGATGTAAGAAGGTGAATATATTCTCATCGCCCACAATTTCCGCAAGACTTCGCGGGGCAGCATGTCCCACGCGTCGTGGATGTCCATCCGGATCCACATTGCGGGCGGTAAGGAACGACGAAACGGGCGTGTAATTCCTGGCACCAGACTTCGACGCATCGGTGGATTCCGCTTCTTTTTCTTCTTTTCGTCGTTGTCTTTCTTGATTTCGCTGAGCCGCCGATTCAATACCCTTGGCCATGTTAGCGAAGGCTTCCCAGAGCATTGGGCAGGCTTGGAACGCGCGGCTGGCGTCTTTCCCTGCAAGAGCAAGAAAGGCATATGCGCGGCGTCGACCGCGTGCTTTCGGATCAGTGAGACGGAAGACATAGGCGATCGTATAGCCTGTGTTGGAGTCGCCGAAACAGAAAGGACCGTCCGACATGCCTCGCGGGAGTAATTCACAGGACAGTGTCCGAATCACTGAGGCTCGGAGTCGCGCGTAGCTTTCTGGATCGTCAGGAGATTTGGCGGTCAGATAAGTAAGTGTGTGGTCGTGGCAGTTGTCAGAATGGGAGTGTGTCGGTGAGTTTGTATGAGAGGAGGCGTGTGAATGGGATGATGTCACCGAAGAACCATAAGACGAGGGCTTAGAATCCTGGACGGAATGATAGCTGCTATTCCGTCTCCTGTCACGGAGGCAGACGAATTCCCTAGACCGCAGTACCGGGGCACTGGGATTGATGTTGTTTTCACCGTCCGCTGCTTTCTTGCTGCCGGGCGCGCCCGCCGGCAGCTTTTCTGCTATGGCCTTTGGGACACTAAAGCTGCAGCTGGCACAAGTATCGCCTTGTGATCGGCCATAGCGCCACTGCGAACGGAGTTCTCGCTTTTGATCAACCGTCTGGAATAAAGGGTGTTTCTCGATGGTGGGGCTTTCTGGTTCGGTCTCCGAATCTACAGTGGTGGATGCGCCGGAGAAGTCGGTGGGTAAGGTGAGATTTGTGTCTGTCTTGCGTAGAGGAAACGGCGTCTGGACATTATGGTTTGATTCAAAGGACGAGTCGTGGACTTGGGTGGTGAGAGACTCGGAGGATGAACTGACCCTCAACGGTGGCGAGGGCGGGAGACACAACGCGCAGTCCAAAGGGAGGACTTGCGTGCATAGAACCGACTTGGGGCCATGGGCCTCACAAAAATGGGTGAGCGCGAGCTATATTATAGAGACATGTTAGTTTAACTGAAACATACCGGACCACGCAGGTGTCATGCGGGTGTTTGTAGACGTCCGGTCAGCGTCAACATGTCATGCGGCCAGAGCGCAATTAGACCGAAGGATCATGAACGAGGAACAGAGGCACAGTCCAGCGTATGGATCACGCAAAGCAGGACGATATAACTTACTGTAAAGTCCATGATTTGTTGCCCTCTTCTTCTTAACCACAATCCCTCTGCTACTGTCTGTGGCGGATGTTGTACATGTTGCGCAGGCCGACGTAGGTGGCTGAAGCCCAGAGTGCCATCAAGGGCCTCGTCAGATCAAGCAACAACTCGAGAGGGATTATTTGGGTTGTCTCAACGGTACCGCAGCTGCGGAGGGAGTTTCAAAGTCGTGGAGAAGGAGGCGAAGAAAAGGAAGAGAGCTCGTGTGCTCAAGCGAAGGGAGGGAAAAGTTGGCTCATCAACCCACGGTTCGATCGGAATAGCGGAGGGTGGGACCGGCAATTACACAGGACGAGGAGTGAAATTAGGGCGATTACACTGTTTGCGCAGGCGAGGCGGCTGAAAGTGATGTGGACTATATGCTGGTGTGTAGTGAGAAGAAGAGGATATAGAGGGAAGAGTCGGCGCAAAATGTTGTAGACGGTCAGAGACACGGTTGGTAGGGACCAGGATGTAAAAAAACGGGCTGTGGCTTTTCCTACGGTATTCTTCAATTCTTCACCTCTTTTCCCCTTTGGCTTCTCGACTGACCGCCACTTTCAATGGATTCCCGCCGTGTCCAATCAGGAATGGGGTAATACCAACTCAAACACGATAAATCTACGGACTACAAAGCAGTTACCGCAGTTAGAGGAACAGGGTATACCGGCTACTTTCACCACCTCATTTAGCTTCGTTATCCGTCCATCAACTGCAATGTGCATCCGCGAACTGGCCGATTCGACGCCACCTTATCGTCGCCTCCTAGCCTCACCCGTCGCCCAGTGGCTAGACCTCCCTCGGCCTATAGCCTATGTACGGCTTCCCACTAACAGAGATATCCACTCACACCACTTGCTCGGAACATTGGCTCCCCTTCGTGCGGAATCTACAGTACATAAATCTTTCATCCTGAAACCGACATCTTCGCATCATGTTGCTCGTTTGCCGCCATTCCACATCTCCCTTCGTGCCCAATCTGTTTTGAACCTTCCATCCGAAGTTGCCTTGTGCAACACCAGTGCCACTTGGTTCCCCTGGATCTGCCCTTGAACTTCCTGCGAGTCTAGTCCAGTGACAAGGGCGATCTGTCGCTGTGTAACATCGATCTTCGTCACGATTGCTAAGCCAATGCAATAGGAGTCTGTCGCACAAGTTGGAAAGGGGGATTGCCAACCGCCTTGCAGCCTCGGAAGATCTTCTGTCGTTCTATGTACACCAGGGAGCTTCGTTTCGTCGCTAAGACTCTCCTTAACTATGTCGGTGTGGTCGGTCTCCTCGTGCTCAAACGTCAAACTTCTATTTGGTTGACATCTGACCACGGTCAGAGCAACAATGCTTCCTTCCAGAGCATCGTACGTATCCTCGAGCGCAACTTGACCACCAAGCAAGATGATTGCGCAAACATCCGCATTATCCATCCCGTAGCTAAGTGTTAATTTCTGTTGGTTTCCTGCCAAGATGGGTGTCTCATCCCAGAAGAGGCGGTCTATCGGAGACTCTACCAGATGGAAGTATGACTGCATTTGAAGCTCATGTTCTCGAACAGGAGAAATTTTGTCAAATGCATGCGAAGGAAGTTGGTAGATCTGGCATGTCGCTTTCTCCGCAAAGGATGACCAGGGTTGTAGATACGGTGATGTTGGACTCGAGTCCATGCAAACAATATCTGTCGGCAAGATTTTCGTCCATAGCTTGCTGGCGACTTTCTGGTCAATGCTGTTCACCCACCTTGGGGCCACCACGATTACGGGGCTATCCTTGTACTCGCTTCGGAGCGCCTTCACATGGTCGAGAATCTCATGGACTCGACCAATGTGCCAATCAGAGAATTCCGTGATATCCAAGTCGCCGAGGAAATACATTCTCAGAATCCGGTTTGACAATCCCTTTCCAGGAAGTACATGTGTGAATGGCGGCCCGTACGCCGGATTTACAACATGCACAAGGCTGATTAAACCCGGAGGAGCAAACTCTGGTAGATTTGCATCGAGATCAACTAAGACAGCACCTCTGTGATTAGAGTCAACTAGCCTCGAGCTCTGTGTCGTCAGGAGTCGATTGAGAAGGCATCGGACAAAGGTCGAAAGTCCAGATGAGCGTCTGCCACATAGTAGAATCCTTGGAGGATGTGGTTTGGAAGGCCCGGCGGTAGACAAATTTGAAAGCACCAATTTCCAGGGGTCAAGGTCCAGCTCCTTAAGGCGTTTTGGAGCTTTGGGGTCTGGTTCAAAAGAATGGCCCAATATGTAGAAAGTCAAAGCAGCTTGCTCAACGCCAGACGGGGTCCATAAGTCTCTAATTCCAATATAGGGAAGATCTCTAATTGCATCATCAAGAGATTCAACCTGGAATTCGGCTTTCGCACTCATTGCTTCAATCGATGGGAGTGCATGACTACTTGGTGCGTAGATACGATGTAATGTGGTGGATGCATGGATTATGGCGCCGTAAATGAAGATCGACCCCTGCTTGACCCAAAGTGTGCATGTACCCAGTAGGACACATTTCTGACGGCATCAGAATGGTGTGAGATGTTCTTGCTATGGTGGCATACCTGACCGCGAGACAGTCTGATCTTAACAGATGTCTCGCTCAATTGATCCACCTCGCGAGTAGATCTGAAATGGGTGGTTGACGCTTTCACCAATACATCGAATTGATTCTTTAACTCAACAGCCCCGGGCTGCTCAACAGCTAAAGTTCCATCCTCCTCGGAGACGTTTTGACCAGAAGCGTTTTCGCCGAGGTTTCTCTCCGACGCAGTGGCGGGAGATGCTGGCGTTGGAGTTGTCGATGCTGATTGTGCATCGCGCAGACGGCGTTGTCTTGCGACAGCACTGAGTCTTTTACCATCTAGAATGATTGATCGTCAGCAGCGGGATACAGTATCCTATGGGAAGTGCTTTTCACATACTAGCCGGCATAAAACAAATTCATAAAGAGCAGAGTTCGACGCAACAGCAAAAATCTCTTCGTTCGCTCTTGAGAGAAGTCTTTTTAGGTTATTCCACTAGCGCCGGGAAGTTCCGCTATTGGTGGTTCCTGCAGCGGATTCTTCTAAAATCCGGAAAGCCACACAACAACACGCTTGCATCAGAATTTGTTGCTAGGCGCCGACTGAACGCTACTCCCTGTCAATCGTATCTAGAGAATCATGGCCAAATTCAAGGTGACCGCTAGACAAAGCCAGCTAAGCGAAGAAAGAGTTCAAGATTCAAGTGATGAGGACGAACATCCTGTCGAACAAGACACCCCAACCTCAAAGTCGAGAGCTACTCGTTCAAAAACGACCAATGGACCCAAAGTCCAAACCTCAAATTCGAAGAAAAAATCACCAACTCCGGAATTGTATTCAGCATCAACAGCAGACTCGGACGAGGACGAATCGCCAATGCTGGAAGACGGGCAAAATGGCTCAGAAAACGAATCGGTCACAAGCTCCGGCTCGAGCCAAAAGCGATCTTCTCCAGCTCCCTGGGCTGAACCTTCCAGGAAAAAGGCGAAGACGGCCTCATATGCAATGACAAAAATAGCTCCAAAGCCGTTCAAAGCCCCGCCCGGGTACGAACCAACTACCTTGTCTGCATCTGACTATGCCTCTGACCTGGCCTCATTCTTGGAGGACTTGTCTGGTAAGCAAATCTGGCATATATCAGTGCCTGATACAGTACCTATCGAGTCTATCAAGGGCCTCGACATTCAAGCGGCCGCGGAAGGCCAACCAATTCTCAGGAGAAACGGGGTCGACTACAACATGCAAGCCTCGGCCTCGAAGAACGAAGTGATCCTCTTCCCCCAGCAAACAAACACGGCCTACACGAATCAGAGAAGGGTCGACAAGACATTTCATTTGCGTGAGATGAGCAAGAAGCCCCAGTCCCACGAAGGGATATCGTTGGTCTTTACAGCAACCAAAAATGGCGAACCAAAGGCAGTCCGGCAGCAGCCCGAAGGGTTGAAAGTGCGGTACGTCCCATACGGAGCTCCTGCGATCGCGGAATATTCTGGGGACATGGAAATGAGAGATACATTCCAAATTCCCGACGAAATCGAGGAAATGTCCCCCGGCCCAAAATCCAAAAAGTTAAAGCAGGTCAAGGGAGACCTGGGCCACGAAAAGAGTCCGGAGAAGATGCGGGGCGCAGACGCCGTTGTCTCTCCAGCGAAGAAGAAGAAAAAGAAGCGGAAGCTAGTTGGTGAGAATATCTTGTAGAGGAAGCAAGCCCGGGTGATATTTTTTCCTTTGTGCTGAGTTGAAGCCGTATGCCATACAAATGTTCCATTTTGGATGTCATTGTCGGGGATTGTACTCCTCCGTAGACGTGTCTTCCCTAGCGCGGGGCAAATTTGAGCGTCTCGCGACATTTCTCCGCCCGCAATTTTCCCCCCCCCCCAAAAAAAAAGTTCTGGGTCAAGCCCTTGGCTTTTCTTCAATGACTGTTCTTCCGCCCTTTCTGAAATTCTCTTAAATCTTCGTGGTGAGATAAACAGCTTGTGCCGATATGGGTTCCACGACTGCTCCTAGCTATGCTCTCTCCCAGGCTCACAAGGACGTGAGCATTTAAACTTCCTGCAAAATCTTCCATTGCTGACCAAAATCCCAGATGCTCGAAAAGTCCCTGGTCGAGTCTGACCCGGAGATTGCGGAGATCATGGTCTGTCGTCTCTCAAGATTTTCTTCAGAGTTCGCCTTATACTGACCCTCGCGTGCACCAGAAGAAAGAAATCAAACGCCAGCGTGAATCCATCATCCTCATCGCCTCCGAGAACGTGACTTCCCGCGCCGTCTACGATGCCCTAGGCTCTCCCATGTCAAATAAATACTCTGAAGGATACCCTGGAGCACGTTACTACGGAGGAAATCAATATATCGACGCTATGGAGCTCACATGCCAGGCCAGAGCGTTGAAGGCGTTCAACCTCGACGCAGAAGAGTGGGGAGTCAATGTCCAGTGCTTGAGTGGTAGTCCTGCGAATTTGCAGGTCTACCAGGCCCTCATGAGGCCTCATGAGAGGTTGATGGGTTTGGATCTGCCTCATGGTGGACATTTGAGCCATGGATATCAGACGCCGCAGAAGAAGTATGGAATAATTGAAAAAGAGAGTCGTGGAAGAATCCCCTGTTGACCTTAAGTTAGGATCTCTGCTGTCTCTACTTACTTCGAGACATTCCCCTACCGTGTCAATCTCGAGACGGGTATCATTGACTATGATCGCCTCGAGGAGAACGCCCTCATGTACCGACCCAAGTGCATTGTGGCCGGAACATCCGCATACTGCCGTTTGATTGACTATGCTCGTATGCGCCAAATCGCAGACAAAGTTGGAGCATACCTTATTGTTGATATGGCCCACATCTCCGGACTCATTGCTGCCGGAGTCATCCCCTCCCCCTTTGAGCATGCCGACGTCGTCACAACCACCACACACAAATCTCTCCGTGGCCCTCGTGGAGCCATGATCTTCTTCCGCAAGGGCGTCCGCAGCACCGACGCCAAAACTGGCAAACAGGTCCTGTATGACCTCGAAGGACCCATTAACTTCTCCGTATTCCCCGGCCATCAGGGTGGGCCTCACAACCATACCATCACTGCTCTGGCTGTCGCTTTGAAGCAAGCTGCCACGCCAGAGTTCCGTGCATACCAAGAACAAGTGATCAAAAACGCCAAGGCATTGGAAATTGAATTCAAGAACCTAGGATACAAGCTCGTCGCCGACGGGACAGACTCGCATATGGTCCTCTTGGACCTGCGGCCACAAAATCTTGATGGCGCCCGCGTCGAAGCCGTCTTGGAGCAGATTAACATCGCCTGCAACAAGAACAGCATCCCAGGAGATAAATCGGCCCTGACGCCCTGCGGCATTCGCATTGGTGCTCCCGCAATGACGTCTCGTGGCTTCGGTGAAGATGACTTCAAGCGTGTCGCCCGATATATCGACCAGAGCATCAAGCTGTGCAAGAAAATCCAGGGTGAGTTGCCCAAAGAGGCGAACAAGTTGAAGGATTTCAAGGCCGTAGTCGCTAGCGACAAGGTGCCAGAAATCCTCAAGCTGAGGCAAGAGATTGCCGAATGGGCCTCCAGTTTCCCTCTGCCTGTGTAAGGCACCATCTGAGAGTAGTGCGACGGATTCGGCGTTTTGGTGGTTTGCCCGGTGGTGTGGGACATGGGTGATTTCAACGGTCTGGTCTTGGGTCCAAAATATGTTGTATCTTCAACGATACCAGAGACGTAAAAGTCCACAATGATGCTTGTCGGGGCATCAAACCTCGCTTGCTGTATTACGCGCGCGAATATCAGAATCGCTGCTGCCCTTGGTCCTTTTGAATTCATTGTTCTTTGGTAGACCTGTTCTTGAGATGCGATATTTCACCCTTGGTGCCCCCCATGACAACGTCGCCCTCTTCCTGCTTTCCAGTGGCGATCTCACCTAATTTGCCCAATCGCCTCTTCAGCAGCGCGACCGTCCGCTCCAGCTCGCGGATTTCGGCTTCCTGTTCTTCTACGCTGCGTTCCACGTCCGGGAGCGCCGAAACTGCCGCTCGCGCTTTTGCGAGACGCTGTTTGATCGGATACACTTGCGCGGGCAGATCTTTGAGGTCCAAGGGCGGGCCGGTGTGGAGGTGCGGAGTGGGCGTAGTGGAAGTGGATGCTGCGGAAGGTTGGGAAGTCGGTTGCGTTTGAGCTTGTGTCTGGGGTTGAGACTGCGATTGTGAGGACGAGGGAGGGTTTTGGCTGGTTTGTTGTCCGCCGCCTGTCTGGAGGATGTTCAGACGCGCAATGAGGAGGTAGATGTCGGGTAGGATTGAGAAGGTCGAGGGTGATGGGAACGGTGGGACGTCCGGGTGAGAAGGCGGTGAAGCAGATGGCATCTGGAATGAATTTTTACAGTGAGCTAGTTTTATAGAAATTCGAGTAGTCGAGAGGTGGAATTTACAAAGAAAAATGGTAAGGAGAATGAATGGGAGTGAAAGTTCCTTGGACTCAGCCTTGCATCCGCAGCCTCGCCATGCCCCGATATCAAACTTTCACATGGCCTCTTCACCAATTCATATCAATTAAGTTGGCAGACTTCTGGTCAACTTCAAACATCAGACCAAAACCCATTTGGTGATCTAACCCAGGAGTGTGTTGGGGATCTCCCATAGCAGTTGATTCTGAACCCAAGGATGGGCTATGGGGTTCTGGATTGTAATTCAACGTTTCTAATCTAACAAAGTTACCAGATAAAAACCAGCCCATTCAACGCCTTTGAGCTCCAATACGGAGCACTGAACATTGAGCAGGAAGTTCGGGTTTTGGTCTATGAAGACGTCGAATCTGGGTTTCCGCCAGTTTTGCGGAAATTATTGGTCAAGATGTGCATTTTACCATCTCGTTTTGCACACTCGATAAAGCGTGGCGAGCATTACATCCTACTATAAATGCACTTCACAAATCGTTAAATCCGATACAAGTCCTCTCCAGTCCTCTGTCAGCCACAGCCCAAGCCCACGCCCGGCCGGCTTCGCCAGTATAAAGGCCGACGAGCTCATCATCCCGTCCCGCTTCATCCAACCAACCTCGACTCTCAAGAGTGTCACTCGACATGTATGCTAGCAGATGCTCAAACTCTGCATCATCGTCCAGAGCGAGGGCGTTCCCCGCTATGCCGTGACATAAGCAAGGTTGTTTCGTGAGAACGCCACGCTTCCAGATATCTCTTTGTGCCGCGGTAATGGCTGCGTCAATTCTGCCTTGTAAGCTGGGAAAGTGGGGCCGTAGCGACCTCAACGCCAGGACTGCACCGGGCCCTCCATGGCAGAACTGAACAAGTCGGTCGGAACTCGCAGGTAAGGACGAGGGGAAATTGCCGCTTGAAAGCTGGGTGCCAAGAACTTGGGAGAGAATATGTTCGATAGAGCCTGCGCTGGAAGGTGACGACAGCACCACTTGGCAGAGGATTCCCAGAGTTCCATGCGCTGCTCCAAGATATGCCTTGTCATGCCATTTCCAAGGCTGTTTGGTGGCCAAAATTCGCTGTACCGTTTTCTGGATGGTTGAATCGATCAGCTTGGCGGCATTGGCATCCTTCTCAAAGCCTGACCGTGCTAAGCGCAAAAAGTACAGATAGCCTGATCGACCGTACAACCATTCATCGGAACCTGACCCATCATTAACAGTGCTCTCATACGAACACAATTTCTGCACCAGACTGGAGTCTTGCTCCATGACCGCACGTATGGATATTTGTGCCGTGACTTCATTTGCGATTCCACAGTGACCGGAATCTACGCCCCTCCGATGTCCGAACGCGCCCAGATCTAGGTAAGCCTGGGCCCAGTCCAGGAGGGATTGCCCTTTGAACATCAGATCATGGTAGTGCTGCGATAAGCGGAAGAACAGGTATGCTATCGATGTTGGGCCATTGTAGAGGCCGTGGAAAGTCCAGCCAGTGGAGCATGTCTGGACTGGAGGATTGTAGGTATTGATGCGCGTAAGTGAAGCGAGCAGCTCTTCAAAAGCATCGACGTGCTGTGATGGAATGTCGTCGTTCTTATAGTTGCGGCGAGAAATACTCATTTTCCAAACGGGTTGTAAAATCCATGGAACCCAAGGTATCAGTGGGTACTTGATGGATCCCAGGTGGCCTCCCGAATACCGATGCGTGAGCGCTACCTAGGTTGTGGCTATATGAAGCATCGTGAAGAACCCTTGGATCGAAGCCGTGGCTGCAATCTTGAATTGAAGGCTGGCGGAAACTAAACCCGTTCAGGTCTAACCTTGAACATTAAACTTTCTTTAACCTTAACCCCACTGTGCTGTGAAGCCCTTGCTATGACGCCCGGTCAAAAATGGGCGCAAACCAAGCCAACCTCTTCCTCAAAACTCTACTAAGTGTAAGACACCTTCTCTATTGACCCTGTCGCCCTCCTTTGCATGGCATGAAGGCGTGAAGGCTTTCTTGAATTGTTCTACCCAATGCCACCATCATTACGCAAGGCATGTCACGCCTGTACGGCCGCCAAACGACGATGTCGTCCTCAACTGCCCCAATGCACACGGTGCTCCGAAAAAGGCCTGAGCTGCACTTACGATCTCGAGCCAGTGTCGAATTCGCAGACGGTGGCCCCTAGCTGCCTGCCTGCAAATCAAGAAAATCTTCGACAACTTCTCTCCACCTGCATATTTGACTCGATGCCTTCCGCTCATATGTTTGCAATTCAATTGTATACCCCGCAAGGCTTCGACGTACGGCACGGACTGCCACGGGTATCTAATTTTGAAACATTTACTTTGGCTTCCGAGCACTTAAACAACATACCGCTTCTGACATTCCAGCACAAGTCGACCCCTTTTGTTCACGCTCAAGTATTGTCGGCTGCTAAGGGTTACTCAGCGGTTCCTCTTTTAAAAACAGGGGATAATTCTTCTCCGGATATGGCCACCATATTCCGGCTCCTAGAGACAGAGCGACAGCGATTGCTCTCCTTAAAAATCCAAGAACTATCATTCGTTGAGTTCTTGGCTGCCTTTCACGAATTAGCTGCCATTTTGGTGGCGTCCTTTCTAGAAAGAAACCGAAAAGCCGTCATGTCTTCAGACTTCGAGGATTTGGTCGATCTTTTCACGGACTGGACCAAACACTTCCATTCAATTCTGCCCGAAACTCTCAGTAGCGAACTTTCTGCATGGCAAGCATGGGTCATCGCCGAAACCGCCCGCAGAACATTTTTCTGCACAATCACCGTCGGGTGCCTCTTGGATATTCTCCAACACGGATTCTGCTACTATCGTCCGGGGGTCGAATCCCTGCCATTTGACCCGAGAACGGGCTTATGGGAAGCTAACACCGAAGGCGATTGGGAGGCTACTGTCGCTACCCACGGCAGCAAGGAGTCTAATTTGATGTCCTGGTGCGAGTTTATCGAGAGTGGAGGACCTGAGCCACGTAGACAGCACGATGGAGCCCTTCAGCGTCTACTTCTCGTGGGTCATTTCGGCAAGGCTGCCGCAGACGCCCAATCAAAGGCGTGAAGCCTCTGCGAACAATGCAGGTCCAGTTTCTAGCCAATCCAACCTGGAGGGTCTTGCCAGTTGTACCACCAAAACTCCACTCTCCCTATATGGCTTAAGTTCCGCAAGGCGTGCGAGGCCCTGATACAACTGAAGCACGGTACATTTCTATCAATAATCACCTTAAAAAAAAAAACATAAAGACTCGACTACCATGTGCTCGCATCTCAAGACTTCTTGTTACATCTCTTAACCTCTCGCCGCTCCCTTCGTCATTCATTTTGTCATTCGATCTCGCCGTAACTGGGACTAGCAATCATGGAACACAATCAGGACCTTCCTCGCGGCCAGTACGTCTCCTCCAAACATGCTAAGGCCCTCTCCAACACGGTGCCATGACTAATACTCATCAACCCTCAGTCGCCCAGTCTACTGCTGGGGCCACAGGGACATACCACAGCAAAAGGGCGTGGTGACATATGTATTGTCTCCAAATCGTCAAAATCCAATGGTTCACGCCTTCCATAATGCCATCTTCAACACGTTCCGTCGCTGCAAGGCTCAATTTTGGTACGTTGTGCCGCCGTTCGTCGGGGCGTACTTGCTCATAGACTGGGCTGAGAAGAGGTGACTATTTCCCCCTACGCTCTGGCAAGTGCCGGCAGGTTGAGGTGCTGGCATCCGAAAACGGCACTGACAATGGTCTCGGCAGAAATAAATTCCTCAATTCCAAAGCTGGCAGGATCGTGGACGAGGAAGATGGATGAGAGGTTTCTTGGGTCTGAATTTGAAATGACGGCCTCAATATACGTCCAAAAGAATGCCTATTTCGAAGGTCATGCAACAGCACAATGAACACGACAAGAAAACTACACAATTCTTCGACGACAAGTCCGCAGAAGCTTGAAACTGGATGGCAGAAATGTTCGAACATTGGTTGAAAAAGTGCAAATTGCTTTGCCAAAATTCTAACCATCTCAATACAGTTGAAGAAAAAGCTTTTGAACATAACATTGAACTTCAATCATCCGTGAAGCCCGTCATCAGCTAGCTCCCTTTTTTATTTCACCGCATTTTCAACCTTGCCGATGTTGTTCATTCGTCATCCACCCCTGCCATCACAACTATTCATAGTGTGATGAATAACTCGTCTCTCGGGAGGCCCTCGTCCTTCATGTTAGGATAATAGGGAACCATGCTGTCGGCACTGTGGACATATGCATCATTGTACAATCTCCAGTAAGGAGTGCGGACTTTGCGCGCCGGGTGGAAAAGGCCAGCCCAGACATAGTTCATCACGATGCCCGTGCCAACGGCCATACGAATGGCCTCGATGGCTTCTATGATTCGATCGATGACGTGTGGACTCGTTTCGAATAGATTCGGATACAGCAGATTGAGGAGGTGGACCATGGCGTCTTCACAACCCAGTCCAACAACGCCGAGTGCGACGTGCTTGACAACACTTGCTGCCGTTTGACGGTGGACTTGATCGCGGTCGATGAGGGCATCTTCGAGGAGAGGTGTAACGGCGTAAACGTAGTCTTTGGCCATTTCGCCAATATACTCGAAGAGGAAAGACAGCGACTTCAACACTCCATTTTGCACGTTGAGTTCGGGAACGCGGTACTCATTCATGAGAGCCGGCAGTACAGTGAAGGGCGCACAAGTTTCGGCGACGATTCCAATGGCCACAGCTGTGCAGACCCTCGACTGTCGTTCCTGGACACGTAGGTTGTTGAGTAGAGTAGCTAGCACGTCTTGCGGACCAATGGCTTTGGCAATGAAGCCAAAGGTATTGTTTGCGGCACGGCGGATACCCTTTTTATGGGCTTTGAGCATGTCGAGCAGCTCGAAGCAAATTCTCATCCATTCCCTAGCATTGACAGATTCTGGACCACGGTCCGCAATTCGACCCACCAAGTCAATGGTGTTCTCCTGAACTTTTTCGTGGCGATTCCTCAGGATGGGAGTCAGTCGAGGCAGGAGATCTTTAATTGGTGGTTGCATTTGGTTGATGCCCACCACTGTCACAATGGAACGGAGCGCTCCCAGAATAGAGCCCAGCACTTCGGGATATTCCTCACCAAGGTATTCATAGAGAACCACGCCCAGTTTACCCATCAAGGCATCTTCACCGCATTGCTTCATGACCATGGCAATCCGAGAAATGAGGTCGGCAGCCTGCTGTCGGACAGTGGCAGATTTGTTGTTCAGCCGCCATAAGATGGTGCTAACGATTTGTGGGAGATAGGGTTTGCAACGCGTGCCGAGAGCATTGACCACGGTCCCAAACCCGTTGAGCATGACAATATCCTCAATGCTTTGTTCCTGGAAAGCATGGAGGATGCCATCCACCAGCCGTTCCTCCAAGCGCTCGCCAATATCTGCTGCACCCAGCGAGGCAATCACCTTCTCGATGGTTTCCACAGTCATTTTACGATAGGCTTCGCTCTCGTCCTTGAGATTGTTGACAATGCGTTCCACGATTTCACTAACCCCGACTTTCTGGCCAAGGTCAACGGTTGTCTCCACAACCTGTCGGTAATTTCTTTTGTCCAGTGCCATCCGTCGGACCCAGAAGCTCTTGAAGAATTCTTGCAAGACATGTTCCTTCAAGTACCCGGCAGTCACGCCATCCGTGCCTGCGCACTGCGAGATAACTTTCAGGACCACTTTCTTCATTTCTTCATCAGGAGATGCAAACTCCCGAAGGAGAATTTCCATAATCTGGCTGGTGTAGTAGTTGGCATATTCCTCGTCCATGAGTGGGATAATGTAACCCACCGCCTTCAGGAATCCGGCCAATCCTTTCCCACGTTGCTTTCGAGCGCCTGTCCAAAGTGGGTTGAGAATGTCATCGAAGCTCTCGATACCATAAGGATTAGCGGCTTCTGCGAGCGCGGCAATGGCCAAGGAGGTCACCGTTCTTACTTTGGCCTGTTCATCACTGAGATTGTCTGCAATACAATCAACCAGACCCTTCAGATGCGGTAAAACGGCACAACCCATGAGAATAGGAATTTGCTGGACGATCTTGACGCCAGTGTGTCTGGCTTGCCATGACTTTTTGCTTCGACACACTGCACGTAAGAAAGGTAGTAGGGCGGGAATGCCCAATGCTGAAGCCACTACAGCGAAGGCTCTTGCCGTTGTGTTGCGGACGTACTCGTCCACATGGTCGATATCAGGTCGCATGGTGCTGATCATATGAGCTAGTCCCGCCGCTTTACTCAGATTTGAGATAATTTCCCGACCTTCGACGCGGGCATAATAGTCTTGGTCAATGAGAAGAGGTTCGATGACGACCAAGATTTTATGAACATAAGGTCTGATTAAATCGTCAAGCTTGTAAAGAACACGATCGATGACCTTGACGAGCAGATGTCTTTCTTGGTCTTCTAGAGTTTTCTCCATAAGCAAGGGCAAAATTTGGTTGAATAGTGGTCCGGCTCCAAATTGTCGTGCGTTGTCAGTTAATTGTCGCAAAGCTGTTTTTCGCATTGGCGGCGTGCCGTTTTTGACTTTGAGCAATAGACGCATGATTTTCCGCTCTTTCAATTCTTCGACCGACATGGCGTTTTCATCAGTTCCATCAACCAGTTTCCCGAAATAGGCCATATCTTCAGCCTTGAAAAATTGGAGATCACCCACACCCGGGATCTCAGTGGGTAACTGTTTGCCCATCATTCTCGGATTCTCTGGTTCTTGCATCATAAAGCCACCAATGCCGGCCGAACTGGTCGATGCTGCCGGAGTGGGGACAACTTTTCGGGCAATTGGTCGGATGGGAGCATACCCAGGAGGGGGCTCGAGGATCGTATAGCCCTCCGTAGGGAGCATCATATCGAGTTCTTCATCCGACCAAGGAGCATTTCGGCTGGAAATGTCGGTCCCGAAGCTTACAGTGGCCATTTGTGACGGGTGCGCGGGTGTAGCAAGGCCAGCGCTACCGATTGGGGTCACAGCGCCCAATGCTGGTGCTTGATCCCATCTGGAGCGCTTTGTTGGCGCAGCGGCTCCTTCTGGACCAGGCGCCTGATCCCATCTTGAACGCTTCTTTGCATCGGCGGCGTCTGCCGCGGGAGTGGGCTCACCGGAGACATCCCATCTCTTCTTCCGCTTGCGCCCGGTAGCTTCCACCGTTGAGCCAGCATCGGCATTCTCCTTATCAGCCTCTTCTTTGAGGGTGGGTTTATGCTCGACCACAGCGTCTCCATTGGCCCGTTTTTCAGCAATCAGCTTTTTGACCCGTTCTTCCTCTCGCTCAAGCTCCTGTAGTTGCATGACTTCGCGATAGGTAGAACCTTCTGTGACACCCGCATGCTTATTTGCTGCGAAGGGATCGGCTCTCGTGGGGGTAAGCGGGCCTCGATCAAATCTTTGCTTTTGGTAATCAGTCTCACGATCAGCAATTCTGGCCGATTTCTCACGCCCCAGCAAGATGTCCTCTTCCTCCACCCCATTTCCACGAGCGAATTCGCTCATTTGATCCTTTGTAGCGGTGTATTGTCCAATCAGCCTTCTGCTTGAGTCTGCATCGGGCATTTCTTCGTCGTCGCCCTCGACGGGGAGGGATGTGTGATATCCGGCGAACTTGTCGGCGCCATCACGGTCGTAGAGAGTGGTATCGAAATTCTCAGTCAAAGACGCCTTGGTGGATGAGTCAGTGCGTTGACTGGATGGATCGAAGGTCTTGGAACCTTTCTTGCTGGCAGATTGAGCATTGCGCTCTGCCTGCAAGCGGCGGATGGTGTCGAAGTCGGCTTGAGAAGTGGTCAGTCGATGATGAAAGGAGGGCTCGGTTGTGTACTTACCGTCCGACATGTCGAAAGTCGAGACGACTTGATCACTAGTAAAGATTCGAGGAAGAGAAGAGAGGAAGGGGATGTTTTAGATCATCTGGGGAAGTTGTTACTCGTACACTTTTGATAAAGGCGATGGATTTGTCATTACAAGTGCAGAGTCATGTGACCTTCGCTGAAAGCTTGGCGCCCGACCTTCCATTTACTGCGCAAAACTTATCTAGCCCAATAAGGCATACTCCCGTCGGTTAAAACTGGAATTTTCTCTAGCCCAAAGTAGGTTTGATAGAGCCCGTTAGCTGGTGTTTAGCAGGGCTTTAGAGGGACTTTAAGCAGCAAAGCAAAACCAACACTGGAACCCTACCCGAAAAGCTGAAATACGTTCTGCACAGCTTCTTGCCACTCATTACAAGGCCCGGCCCTCCTTTTTGAATTACCGATGCTGCTGGCTGTATTCCCGTCCTTTCTCCTCCACAACCCAATTCACCTTCGATCGACCTCCAATTGGCACTGCATAACACTCCTTTGCGAGCGGCGCACAACCTTTGGTCCTTGACCGTCGCATCACACGTTCCGGCATAAGGCTTTGCAATTTCTCATTCGAATGCATCCCATGTTCGATCCAGCTCACCACTCGTTGCCACATCTATCGACCGGGTGAAACGTCGTATTGAACAAATCCCCTCCTGTCGCATTCGATTTTTCGGCTTCCAAAATCCACTCCGTCGTTTCTTTTTGAGATCGAACCCTCCAATTGACGCTTCTCGGATTCCTGGCATTCTCTATGTCGCGCTGACACACCCATTGCGCCTCGAGAACCCCTTTTCAAGGGACATTCGCCCTCGTTTGATCCCTATCGAGCCCCCTCGCGCAAATGCCTGGCTGCTCAGATTTCCTTTGGACTCGATCCTGTCGAAGGAAGCTGGGAAAGGACAGTGATGCGCATGCTGCATCCCGCCTAAGAGATCGCGATTGGTGATAGGGAAAGCTCAACCGGAGTCCAACCGCTGCTCCCACTCCACCTGGCGGGTTCCCCCGTCCACATAAGAAAATGAAGTCAACCGAGCGGGATGACCCCAGGGGCATCAACACACACACCAGGTCACGGACACAGCGTGTTCAACGGCGGTCGAGCCGGCAAGCCTCTTCTCAGGATAGACATGGCAAAATATTTGAAGAGCCAGAGCAGTCGACCATCCGCGCAGTAACGCCAGATTCAACAATTTACACCACTTTTCGCAATGATTCTTTCGATGCTACGCAGATTCACTCGCCGGTCCAACAGGCGTCTCGAACGAATAGTTCACAACGACGACGGGAGACTTTTGTGTCAGTGTCCAACACCGATGAGGAGAGTACAGTCGAGAGAAGGAGACGGAGAGCTCAAACAAGAGCTGGCACCAAGGAGGAGCCTGTCTCGGATACCTCGCCCGGCTCTTTGTTTTCTAAAACCCGCAAAAGACTGGGCTCTATAACAACGGGCCCAGCTCAAGTCCAACGTCCCGATGAGGCTTACGGGTCTATTGGCTTTCCTTCGGTGGTTCATAGTCCCGAGATATTAGACCAAGCCGACCCTCGCAACCCTCCCAGAACTCCACGGCGGCCTTTTTCTCCAGTGGATATGTTTACTGTGAGCGCACAGAGCCTCCGCTCACCCAAACTGCTTGACATTGATTCAGCCAAAATCCTTCATCTGATGAAAACCACCTGTGGCCGAATGCATGGCATTCTATTTTTCAGACCCTTACACACGACAGCGTGGGCCTCGGGCTATTGCGCAATCAACGTGGCGCCTGGAAGCCTTGTGTGTCAAACCAAGGGTGAGGTCTCACAATCCAAAACATTGATACCGGATCTCCGAGGCTGCACCGTCAGGACTCATTATGACCATGAAACTCAAAGCACTTACTTGAGCGTGTTGATTGCTTCTTCAGGAACCGGTTACCAACTTCGGCCACCGGTTCCCGAGACATTTGATTCCTGGCTTGCGGCTTTACTTTGCTGGCAACCATTGAGGCCCAAGGGCGTACACAATAAGATGACAAAACCTCAACCGACTAGCGCCATCGACAAGAAGCCCGTCACCCAGAGACGGATTTCGGACCTGATGAACCCGAAAAGCACAGCCATTGTCAAGGTCGGGAAGATGCTTCTGTGGGACGGGCCCCTGCCCTCGGGCTCTCAATTGGCGTCCTCTCCCAGTACCATTGGTCGATCAATGACTGAGGAGAACTACCTTTGGCGCAGAGTGAGTTGCACCGTACATGAGAACGGTACTTTCCGTCTGCTCGGAGATGTTGATTCTCAGGTACTTTCAGTGACGCCATTGTCCCAACTCTCACGCTGTGCTGTCCAAAGACTTGACGAAAGCGTCCTTCGAATGCCCCATTGTCTCGCCATTTATCCTCAGTATCGCGTACAAGCTCCACTAGTAAGATTGTCACGGCCAATGGTGTTGTGCCTCGAATCCAACGTGGCTCTCGAGGCGTGGTATGTTCTCCTTCGGGCTCTCACCGTCCCAGAGCTGTATGGGCCAGAACAACCTAATCCCGAGGAACCCCAAAACTTTTCACATAACGATGCTCGAAATGAAAGGGAACAACCGACCCAGGGAATGTTCCGTATCGAACGTTCATTGTCCGTCAAAATAACGGAAGCAAAATTTTCCCAACGCTTTGCTCCCAAGGAGCCTTACGAACACAGCAAGGCAAAGGGCAAATCTAGCAAAGGAGACCAGGGAAAAGAAAGTGTTTATGCGGAAGTTATACTAGGCAAGGACTTGCGTGCCCGAACCTCCACAAAGCCTAGTGTGTCATCGACCTTCTGGGCAGAAGAATTCAATCTAGAAGATATACCAGCTCCTCTGTCGAAAATTACGATTGCGGTGAAACTGGGAAATCCTGCTGAAAAAGAGTGGACCATGGTGGCTGACGGCTTATACGATATCTCTGCTGATGCTGGATACCTCTCGGGTTTGGGCGGGCTGGAGATTTCTTCTCATGACCCGGTATTTGGAAGAGTCGACGTCCCGATAGACGAGTTGGAGCATAGCGGCACACTCGAGAAATGGTGGCCCCTGCTGGACAACAACGATCACTCGGTCGGGACACTCTTGGCTAAGCTGGTGCTGCAAGAAACCGTGATATTGATGGAAGAAGAGTACAAAGAACTATCGTCACTTCTGCAAAGCTTCTCGAATGGCTTGACGACTCAGATAGCTCAGTTGCTTGGACCTGACCTGCGACAACTATCTGATATTTTTTTGGATATTTTTCAGGCTTCTGGTACAGCTAGCGACTGGCTCAGCAATCTCGTCGAGGAAGAAATTGATGGAATTTATAAAGAAACCCCGGCGATGCGGATGAGATTCAGTGGTCGGATACATTCGAACGACTCATATGAATCAGCCGAGCAAAGAGAGCTTCTTGTCCGAGACCTGAGTCGATCGGCCACGATGGAAGCCAATCTCCTTTTCCGCGGGAATTCGCTTGTGACCAAAGCGCTCGACGCTCATATGCGAAGACTAGGAAAGGAGTACATGGAGGGTGTCCTAGGCGAAAATCTTCGCAAAATCATTGAGAAGGACCCCGATTGTGAGGTGGATCCAAACAGGGCCAGGTCACAGGAACAACTTGACAGGAACTGGGCGAACCTTTTGTACATTACCGGCGCCATTTGGAAGTCCATATACATTTCAGCATCCCGCTGTCCGATGGAACTGCGTCTTATCTTGCGCCACGTTCGGTCCTGCGCCGAGGACCGGTATGGATCCTTTATTCGAACCGTCAAGTACACTAGCGTGTCTTGCTTTCTCTTTCTTCGTTTCTTTTGCCCTGCGATTCTGAACCCAAAGCTTTTTGGCTTAATTCGGGGTAAGTTTCTTTGGACAAACTCTTGAATTTAAACTAATCAATTGAATAGACCACCCACCAGACCGCACCAAAAGGACCTTCACTCTGATTGCCAAGTCGCTCAATGTTCTTGCAAACACAGCCAGATTTGGGACTAAGGAACCCTGGATGGCGCGTATGAACAGCTTTCTGGCCGCTTCAACTCATGAATTCAAGGGTTTCATCGATGAAATCTGTGCTGTCAGTGCGTCTCAAACTGCTTCAGCAAGCCTCGAGCCTCAATTTGCCGCGGCAAATCAGATACGAAACCGCCTGCCGCCTTTATCGCGAGAGGGCTTACCAAGTCTCCCTTTTCTCCTCGATCATGCAAAATTATTGGCGCAACTTGTTGATCTATGGGTTGCTCATGCCCCAGAAAATATCAGTGAGGCAACCGATGACGAAGTTATCCATGCCTTTCATTCTCTCTGCGTGAACCTGGGTCGAAAGAGCAGGGAGTGCTTCAAGGCCGCAGAGCAAGCCGAGCGACCAGACGAGAATTCAGAATCCACTTGGGAGCGCTTGCTCACAGACCAGCAGAAGAATCTATCACCCAGCAATCCGTTGGAGGGGCAGCCCATGAGATCTCATGCGGATACGGAAATTACCGCATTGCCACAAACAGCAGACTCCATGGTAGATATGGACTACAAAAACGCCGAGATATCCCCAATAATCGGCGAAGGAGATACAACGCCTTCGAGTTCAGCATCGGCTGCTTGGGACAGACGCATTCCATTTCCACATCGAGCAACAGAAGCTCGAGCACTGACAGATTCAACCAATTCATCAACAGCCTCAGTCGATATGATCGAAGAGGCACGATCGAGAGCATTGCCGAGTAGTCGTGATGGCCCATCAAAGAATCGCCTATTCGACTTGATGAGCTCCTCTTCACGCAAAAAGGCAAAAGCTGGAGACCGGAATTATATGAACGACGACGGGAATGAAATTTGACGACAAAAAGGGAATATTATGACATTAATGTCGCTAGATACCTTAGCATGTACGAGAAACAAAGATCTTGCAACAAAATTACACCAATCCCCAAGTTTCGAATTGCATTGACCCGGTCTCTTTTCTACGCAGATTCTACTATTTCTTTCAATTCCGGCTTTTGAAGGAGGATGGCGGGATGGCGGAAGTGGTGAGTAATCAGACTGGCAAGTTGATTTCATCTTGATCATGTTTTTGCCTTTTACCGTTCATCACTGATCCAGGTATTGATATCATACTCAATATGCCAGGCCCTCTGATCTTTGTCTGAGGCTCGGCACGCACTTCTTATTCGAATCTCTCTCACACACACACACAATTGTGGAAATGACATTTCCTCCCAACTTCGTTTTGCCATTCGGCAACTTCATTGCACAAATCGATTCGCACGCAGTGGTATGTCATGATGATGATTTTCGTTCTGGGACATTCACTTTATGGCACATCAGCGCAGAAAACTTCCCCCTTTATCTACAGTTAATCCCATCCGATGTGAGGCCATACTTCTCCAAAGAGTGTGGCGCTATCACCACTACGAATCTACCAATCTCTTGCTTGCGTCCTCAGCACACCGCATGTATTTACTCTTGGTTCTGATCCGTATTTAGGAGGAGCTCTGCCTCTATCAGTCACTTCTATGGGATGACGTCCCTCTATCCGTCCGATCTGCCTACATCTCGCGCGCACGTCTCAGATTGACTTGGTTGCCTTTACCTCTTCGGTTCATCAGGCTCCCAACACGCGCCGGTCTGTCGTCGACTCAAGTTGTGCGAACCAATCTGACTTCGGTCTCACCTGATTGGCATCTTGCCCTTGCTCTTACACCCTCACTGTCACAAGCTTGCGCACGCACCTCTTCCGATTTCTCTCAAACATCTGGTTTTGAATGATATCGACAGTCTCCGTGGATGCAGACGTTCTATGACCCTGTGACAAATCACTGCGAAAAGGCTAGTTTAATTGTCACCAGCTCGGTGTGATCCCTTTTTGGTCCAATTTTCACATCGTCATGCCCTTCCTCGCATCATCTTCTCCAGTATGGCTCAGTGATGATGATGATGATGATGATGACGACGTCGTCGTCGTCGACGGCAACAACGACGGCAACAGCGACGCCGCTGAGCTTCGCCCAACTTCAATTCGGAACCTCGGTGGGACACAAAGCCGCCATGCCCAGGCTGGCGATGTGACAGACGGAATTTATCGCAATAATTTCAATAGCTACATTATTGAGAGCGATGGGGAACTAGCAGATAGTGATTATGATGATAATCATATTCAACCTTCATCATCCGAGGAGGATGATGTTGAAGAGCTAGACAGTGGTGAAGAAGATGGAGACGAACACCCAGACACAATTCAGGTTTGTCCCGGATCGAATAGTGAATCCGTCCAAGACACTATCGAAGAGTTCGAAGAGACGTTTGAGACGAGAATCGAGGATTTCAACGCGACTTTCGAATACAAGAGAACTCGCTCACGAACTGACAAGCAGAGGTCTGATCTTCTCGCTCCAACATCATCCTCACCATTTTACGATCTCCATTTTGATGAACACTTTACTCAAAACCTCAAGGCACTGGAATCTCCAAGAGCATTGAAACTTTTATATCCTCCAAAGTTCTCGGGGTCTTCTTATGTCAAGCCTGACATATCTGAAGCAAAAGTCCTGGACGAATTTATTGAGATGGGAGGTGTTTCAGACACTGAACCCGATGATCACTTTTTCGAATTTGATCTCTGGGACTTTCATGTATACCGAGCCCCTTACCATTCAGGCTCTTTTGAGGGACAATTCGACAGTCTGCATATTGTGGCATCGGAGATCAATCAGGATCTCAAAAGTCAAAAGCAATGGTTTGTTGACGGAACGCTGGAGTGTATGGGAAAACTACGACCGATTTCAGATGCCAGAATCGTTGATGTCAGCATTGGACCTCTAGATCAACCAGAAGAACATGAAACACAAGTCTGGATCATGACGGAAGAGAGCCGAAAAGTGAACCACTGGTATCGTCTGAAGGCGCCATCTAAAGAATACACCAAAATGTGGTCAGACTTTATATGGCTGTCCAACCTCAACAAGTACGTCATTGACTACCTCGAGATCAACTCCGAAACTGGAGTCTCTCTTGCAGACTTCAAGGGAAAATTTTGGGCGTGGCTGAAGAGCCTCCATGGGGACAATATCTCAGCATGGCACGACAAGTGCGGAAATCGAACAGACTTCCGAAAAGATCTTGCAGATTACGGTCAGTTCTTCCGTAATCAGACTTATTCGCTTTGTGTTAACAGCAATGATATGACCAAGATGTCATACCCCGTCTGGAGCGAAATCGGCTGTGGGAATATTTCTCAAGACCAACAAGCAGCCTCGAAATGGACCAAAACATCGGTTACGCCAGAGGTTGCAACTTCCTTCTCGAAGTTCTGGAAGAACTTTGATCTTCTCGAGCCTATACAATTCTGTCCCGCCATCGAAAATCAGCGAAAGCAGAAAATAATGGAGCGCAATTTCCCAAGTAAGCTCGACGTCAACCAGAGCAAACATTTCATCAAGGTTAGGAACCAGCAAATCCCAAGATCAACTTGGATTCTAGAAGAAGCGGCTAAGGAGAACCGCCCGGTTCGAATTTTCGACACCGACGAAATACGGGGAAAGGTTATCATCCTACGATCCCAATTGAAGACCGGCCAACACGAATTTAACTATGCATGGGTTAGGTCGGTATCAAGAGGATATTGCTATGTTGTCTGGTTGGTTCTGCCATCCGATACTGCCTATGGCTCACCAGACCGGGCAACTTTTTACCCTGTTGGAAATGAGCTATTCTTTTCTAACCAGTGTAACTGTGAAAAGGTCAGCCTCAAAGACATTGTCAAAATTATCGATGCCTCGGTCTTCAAAGATCATGCCGAGAAGCACGGAGCGTTATTCGTCCATAATTTACTGTACTGTGAAGGGGAGGAAATGTTCATCGCGGTATCCGAGATAGATCTTATGCGATGTCAGTGCAAGGCGGCTGCCAAGAAGAAACGATGTTTACCCAGGAGCCAACCTAACCATCGCAATCAAAAGATGCAGACTCTGTCCCTGTTTAGTGGGTGTGGCTTATTGGATTACGCCTTCGTTTCTCCCGGCCACGCCGAAACCAAGTTCGCCATCGACCACTGGGAGACGGCCATCCTAAGTCATCGAGCGAACGACGAAGCTCAAAAGACACGACGCGAGATCGGATCAACGAGCGACTGTTTTGAAAAGTTCGCATCCGGGGAGGGAAATTTACCTGACAATATTGATTGTGTCATCGGCGGCTGCCCTTGCGATGGCTACAGCCCGTTGAATGCGCACAGAGAGACCCTGACCAGTCAGAAAAATTGCTCGCTCTTAGCTAACATGCTGTCCTGGATCCAGATGTTAATGCCAACGTATGTCCTTATCGAGAACGTGCCGAATATGGACAAGGGTCGACCCAATGCGTGTAGCCAAGCGATTTGTTTCCTTGTGGCTCTGGGATACCAAGTCCGCAAATCTTTGGTGGTGGATTCTGAGGTTGGCGGTGCGTCATCTCGCCAGAGATTGTTTATCGTTGCTGCTGCCCCCGGCTTTATTCTGCCAGAGGAACCTGAACGCACTCATGGCCCAACAGGCTCGGGACTCCGCAAGATACGTACAATCAGGGAGACAATCAGCGACCTTCCGCCACTACATAACGACACCATCATCAACCCTGCCAATCCAGACCACATTCCCTTGAAACGATTCAAAGTCGACTTTCAAAATTTTGTTAACTTCCGTGGCGTGGTAAGCAGGATTCCCACGAGGCCACCGAATATGTCGCTGAGTAAGACATATCGCGATGGAGGACTGCTGCCTCATGAGCGATGCTGGTTCAGAACTCTGCACAAATTTCAACAAACCAAGGGTTCCAAGTCTCTTACACGTGTCGATCCAGACAATCCTTTCCGGACTATCTGTACTGTGATATCGCCTATGGATGCTGTGTATAGCGGCATCATTCTACATCCATTCCAGCATCGCACGCTCTCGCTTCTGGAGGCAAGCCGTGCGATGGGCAAGCCGGATTCGTTCATCCTGGTTGGTACCGTCAGTGAGCAATTCAAACAATTGGGCAATGCTGTTCCCTGGGCTCTTGGTGCCGCATGGGGGAGAGTCTTCGGTCGGGCCTGGCAGGAGTCTCTTGAACGAAGAACAGAGGATAATACTTTCGCTGCCATTCTCGCCGAGGTCAGGCAGGAAGCTAAAGAACAAGACGAAGCAGGGGAGAAAATGTCGGCGAAGTCAACGAGTCGGGCTGGCATGAAGCGGAGTCAACAAATGCGCGTCTCAGATAACGCTGACAGTGACTCATCTATTGAGGTGATCATTGAGTGTCCTGTGAAGAGAAAGTCTTAGGCAGTATGGATCGAACTTGGCACTTTTTACGGGCGTAGACGGAAAGCGGAGATCAAGCAAGGCTGATGTCGAATCAGAGGTTGAATCGAACACACGGCAGTTTCAATTCCCTAGAATGCATCGTGTGAGTGAGAGATGGAGAGAGCGGAAAATTAGCAATTAGCCAAACATCTCCTCTGCTGATGAATTAGAAATTGGAAGGAGATATGAACACCAACTATGATTGACTGATGTGTCCATTTTGGCGGCATGAAAAACTTCGAAAAGACTCGATGAACGTAGCCTGTCCTTTTCTCACCCATCAGCTTTCTTCCTGTCAAAAAAAAAAAAAAAAAAAAAAAAAAAAAAAAAAAAAAATTCAGTTTCAAGAGAGTCTACACGACGTGATTAAATTCGGTGATGATAATATTCATCCAACGACCATATCCAGATGCAGTTTGGATTCTTATCTATAGTACAATTTCCATAATAGTTTACACATTCCAATCTATTTTATGCTCGGCTCAGCGACGTTGGAGCCCGAAAATCGCCACTCATGGTCGGCAGCAGCATGCCTTTGCGCGACCTGTTCGTTTGCCTGAGTCATCAAGAGCCGTCCCTTGACGAGCCCTAGCCAATCGGCGATCCTGGGGAACCAGAACAGTTGCTCGTGCCTCTTCCACCAGGCGGCACCACGCGAGCCGCGCAAGACACCAGCGTGACGCTCGTCCCGTGTCAAATCCTCGGCCCGTTCATTTTCAAGCCGCGTCAAAATGCGATAGGTCTCTTCGTTGAGCTCGACGCCGCCGCGTTCCATCTCAGAGAGCAACGCGTCGATCTCCCGCAGCGAGGACCGTGTCAGCCACACCAGCGACATCAGCGAGTTGTAGAACTGCGGACTGGCGCCCAGCACGTACGAGGTGTGCCCGAGCGATCGGATCCGAGGCAGCAGGTTGTGCGCTAGCTGCGATTCGGGGAAGTGCTCGATATATAGCCGCAGCGCGAGCAGAAGGGCTGCAGGATACACGTGATGCAAAATCGTCAGGTCAGTCCAGGGCTTGAATCGTGTCTCGGACAGCGGTTCGTGCGTCTCTGGAAGGGACCTCGTTGCGACAGTGGTATTTGGTGTGACAGGGGCGGAGTCGCGGAATTCCCGCTCCGCGGCTTCAAGCAGTTCGGGCGGGTTGTCTGACTGCAGGAGTGAAAAGGTGAATTTATGTGGTCCGATGACACTGGACTGCTTCCGGCGTATGGGTTTCAAGGAGCTTGCTAGAGAGAAGATCTGCTCTTCGCACACCTCCCACATGGCGATGTCGCCGCGTTTCGTCGTCGAGGCCGCGGCGGCTTGTAGAGCCTCGGAAATTTCGGTCATGCGTTCACGCACGGCGTGTTGGATGTGCTCGTCGAAGCGTCTGAAGTGCTTGGAGCTGGCGATTTGTTTGAAGGATAGCTCGGGACTGGTGAGTTCTGGTTCTGGCGCCGTGTCGCGTGACACAACATATCTCAAAGGCGCCCCAAGTTGCCGCTGGTTCGTGGTAAAGGAAGCTTTGGACAGTGACTCGTTGGTGGACCGAGATATAGATTCTGATTCAACGGCAGAGTTCGACTTTCGAGTGATGGTGGGCTCTGGCTGTTGGTCTCCTACCGGGCGAGGAGAGGCAGCATCCAGCTCCCGCTGACCGGCAATCACCGTCTCGCGCTCAGTTTGGTGACATCTTACGGAGGAGCTGAAGATACTGAGAATGTTTTCAATATCGGTATCTACTGCGTCGACGAAGGGCGATTGCTTCTTAACGCCAGACGGTTCAGGCTGTCTCGTAGAGAAGCGCAAGATGGTGTCGAAAGCTCTTCGTTCGCTCGCCGTGATAGTTGAATTTATAGCGGTGCCAATGGTACTGGAGATGGGCTTTGGTATTGTTTGTTCCTCGGCGATTCTGCTGGCTTTCTCTTTCAGAAAGGATCCGGTGTTGGAAGAAGGAAGGATTTCATGGTTGTCCTTGAGGCTCTCTGAATGAGATTGACTAGAGAAATATCTTCGCGTCGTCGGGGATCGTCTGACTGGCCAACGGAGAATGGTTCGATTTTGGTATAGGAATGGGAGTTCGATGCGGCCTACGGCCATGTTTGACCACGGACATGGAGGGTGAATATGTGGATGGAGAGGGATGGGAAGTCGGATTTCGTACCACGTGACCAAGATCATGCTGACTGATGAGGACTAGCTTGGATAATTAGAGGCTTGGCAAACACGGCGCTAAGTCACGGGGCGCGGCTGCTCGGCGTCTGGAGAGCAGGCGTGCACGAAGGGGTATACTGTCTCCTCGTCTAACCGCAGCAGACCCTTAAGCAGCCCCACTATACCCTGAACCCAGAGCCCAGTTCGACGGTCCCATTGATAAAGACCAAACACTATCAACTTTGCCCCAGCCCTTCATCCAGACCCCCAAGTCACCTCTCTGCTCGCTACACTCGATCCTCGCCATATCCTCGACGTCCAACGGCCTTGCCGCCTCCTCGCATCGGCGCCATCTGACTGGACCCCCTCTCTCTCTACTGTCTCCTCGCCAGAACCCCCACGCAAATCGCCCGAGAACACGTGGAGAAGTCGGCCTGTTCGCCTCGAATCTGCGCAAGTCAACAGGCCCGCATGACTTGTGGCAGATTGCACGCCAGCCTGCCCCGGGTAGCCTGACCTCGTCCCCAGTGACGCTGGGCTCAGTCACGCACGTCTTCGCTCTCTTCTGACCTCGTCTGAAAGCCCTCTCCATCTAGTCGAAGCCCTCCTCGCCGCCTTCATCATGAGCAGTGCCCTTCCTCGATCCACTACCACTCCCTCCGCGACCTGGCACGATCATGACCAGTATCAGAGCATGAGCCGCGGACATTCCAACAGCGCCTCCTCGACTCAATTAGCCTTATCCATGATGCAGCCACAAAATAGACCGCGCAATGGCTTTGGCTCCAGCGGGGAAAAGGCAGTCCCGGTGCCTGGCTCAACCCTCGTTGGAAACGAAGTGGACAGAAAGAGCAGTCTAGGAAGTGGTCAGCCGTTGTTTGATATGGCTCGAAGTCCCCCCAATGCCTCGAGCAAGAGTAAGTACGACACACCCTGGATATGGCACACTGGATTCTGAAACATCGCCAGATACAAAGCATGTCCCTTGTAAATTCTTCCGCCAGGGCGCTTGCCAGGCCGGAAACGCGTGCCCTTTCTCACACTCGCTTGATCCAATGAGCCAACAGGCGCCCTGCAAATACTTCATGAAGGTAGATCTGGGATTCCCTCTGCCTCTTTCATTACTGATCTGTCTCCAGGGAAATTGCAAGTTCGGAGCCAAGTGTGCTCTGGCTCATTATCTCCCAGATGGGAGACGAGTCAATCGAGCTGATCTGGACGTCGGCCTCGCCATGGCAGGGCGAAACTTCAACTATCCAAATCGGCAAGATCAACCATCTTTCCCCAATCAAGACCCGAGCGTGGCAGACCTCGTGCTAAACCAGCCACCCTACGGACCAGACTACTTCCCAAATCAAACATTTCCTCTCATGGATGGTGACGAACCCGATGCATTCCAGGATCGATATAATCAATATCAAACGAACTCTGCTCTCGACTCAGGACTTAATTCACCTCGAACGTCCCAGTTCGGTTCTCCTCCGAACGACTACCAGTTCCCTAAATCCCCCGTTGAGAACCTTAGAACAGCTCTTAATGCACCTTTGCCTCAGTCTTTCGACGCGAACGGCGTTTCACACATAGCCAAATATGGACCTCTGGGTCAATCCGTCCCAGACAAATTTGGCATGCGCTCCCCGGCATCGTCTTCCCTTTCGAGACAACTTGGAAGTCCTCCCGAGTCTATTGTCAATGTTCGAAATGCCAATCTTGGCTCGAACTTGCGGAACGCGTCTCCTCTCGGAATTTCCCCTCAAAATGCGGAAGAGTCAATCGGTCAGCGAATAATGCACTCTCAGAGAACCACCAAAACAAGAGGTCTGTCGGCAAGTGTTCCACGCTCAAATCTGCCATATGACTGGGAGGAAGGACTGGGGGTTGAGACCGATTTATTGCCCAATAGTTTACATGACGAAGTCCTCACTCCGCAGGAAAAGATGCGACGGATGTCAAGACCGGATCATGAACCCGGTTCCAAGGATTCTACGCATGCTCTGACAATACCAAGCGGAACCTCTAGCAAAGTCGGTTCGCCTCCCGCTGGAAGTCCTTCACGATTTAGTGCTTTGTGGGCTGAGCAACGGGAAAAGAAAGCAGCAGAAACCAATGGACCACCCAGCATCGGCCATGTGGGCTCACCTCTTCGTGGGTCTTGGATGCCGAACGAATCTTCGACGTCAAGTGTACCCATTTCCGGAATTTCTCAGGCGATGGCGCGAATCCAATTGGGTCGAGTAGACTCTGGCGAATTGAATGGAGCCAGAGCCCAGTCCAGTGGTTTGAGGCATTCCTCGGCGCCGATTGGCCGTTTTGACCGTGGCATATCTAGCCCAGGCTTGAGTTCCAAGAAGATCGATGAGGAGGTTGAAGGGGTATTCTTTCCCATGGACGGTGACGACAAGACACTGAATTGGTCCGGACAGTCACCGCGGCTGATGCCCCTCCGCGAGAGGTCTAATGGCGATTTACCCGGAAGCAAGAAGGACAATACCGTTGGATCCGAGAATGGGGTGAAATCAATGTGGGCATTTCGATCATGATATACGGAAGGACAACTTGCACATACGGAGTACAAATCACTGGAAATGACGAGATACGACGGCGTCCAAAATATACAGCTTTTGCACCACCGCTTGGGCGATTCATGCCGGATGGATGAAAGAAGAAAAATTGCATACACGAGGCGTTTAACATACGCTGCATCAAATCAATGAGATGAATGAAACTTGGGAGAGTTGAGCACTAGTAATTTCCCACGCGTCGACAGAGGCGCATACTTATGTGATACGCTATATAGATATACTCGGACAAATCTTAGTGTAACCCGGCGTTCTGATGATCCGCCTGAGTTTGTGAGTAATATTTGTGACGAGAAAGGTGTTCATCTCGAACTCGCCTTGGCTCGTTCCCGATATCAGACACTGCAAAAGTCCTCGGATCATTTCCTGCAAGATTTGCTGCAAGGCTGACAGGGCTGACAAGGCTGAGGTATCGCAGTGCGCCCTCCAGGTTTGCCGATTTGCCCATGTTTTATCGCGTCGTTGTGCTGAACGCGGGACCATTTGCACGCATTCTTATGAATATTCCATTCTCATTTCTCTAATCTTACCACTCCCTTTCTTCGAGGCATGTTGAGTAGCAGCCAAGGTTTGCGGCTATGCTCAAGATGCCTCCAACGTTCTCAGCGCACGGGGGTTAAATTTGCAGTTCCTCGGGCTCGCTTTCAGTGCTCATGTATAGTTTTTCGAACACACCCCGTTGTTGCATTCGTCGGCCAGTTTTGAGACTAACTTTATTCTCATCCAACAGCTACAATCTCAGAGAGCGATATCCAGATCTCTCCTATCCTCCTTCAACGCGCTCGCGCTATTGCCGCTGAACACAAGCAGCTGTCTGCTGCAAACGCCGACAATTATGATGTCTCTGTTGCAAAGAAAATCGGCGAATTGAGCACGGTCTCGACGGCGTTGAGAGAGTGGGAGGATGCGCAGAATGTGGGTGGTCCTCCAGAGTGTGACCGGCCGCTTTTCAGGGACAATCAAGACTGACAATATTGTCTGGAGAATAGTCTTTAAAGGAACTCAACGGTCTTCTCAACGATCCATCATCGGATTCTGAAATTCGGAACCTTGCGCATTCAGACATTGAATCTACGATCGCAACGCTACCAGCACTCGTTTCAAGCCTGAAAACCTCTCTCATTCCTCCTCATCCGTTTGCCAATATGCCTTGTATGATTGAATTGCATCCAGGGGCAGGTGGCAGCGAAGCATCCCTCTTCGCACACACGCTTCTTAACATGTATATCGACTTCTGTTCTCGCATGAAATGGCCAACCAACCTCGCCTCATACACTCGTGATGACTCGGTTTCCGACAGCGCTCTTACTGACGCCCTGCTTGAAGTAAACCATCCAGGAAGCTATGACATCCTGCGTGCCGAAGCTGGGGTTCATCGTGTACAGCGTGTTCCCGCAACGGAGAAGAAAGGACGAACTCATACCTCCGCAGTCTCGGTTCTCATTCTCCCCAACCTACCAGAATCTGGTGCCGAATCAGAGCTCGACTATGAGGACCCTAATTCAGACTACTATATTGCACCATCAGATGTTCGATCCGAGACTATGCGTGCGCGCGGTGCGGGCGGGCAGCATGTCAACAAGACGGACTCCGCAGTTCGGCTCACACACATCCCTACTGGGATCGTCATCTCAATGCAAGATTCTCGTTCACAGCACAAGAATCGTGAAAAGGCCTGGCAACTGCTCCGCTCCAAACTTGCTCAAATGAGACGAGAACAGCGGGAAGCGGAGGTCATTAACCTACGTCGAAGTGTCATGGGCGGAGTAGCCAAGACAGGGCGAGAGGATAAAATCCGTACGTATAATTACTCCCAGAGCCGGGTGACAGATCATCGCAGTGGGAAGGAGTCTTCAGATCTGGACGGTGTGCTTGCAGGAGACGAGGCCCTGGAAGAAATCATGGAGAGCGCCAGGGAATGGATGAGCGAGAACGAAGTCAAGGGGCTACTAGCAGAAGAGGAGTTGAAAGCTAAGGCCAATCGCAATGGGAAAGGATGATTTGACGATATCAACAACCTTACAATGTGTCGCGATGTACCAGCAGAAGTGTACAAAATGTACAAGAAGATCTAATCTAGAAAAGGCGATCGCGTTTTCAGATTCATGTTCATTGACATGTTCAGCCATTTTCAGCTCTTCTAGCTCACAGAAGCACTTTTCATTTCTACCCTGAACTCAGCTTACTCGAATCATCGTCTCGAAACCCAAGGTTCCACAAGCTCACCAATTATCCATTCAGGGGGACGTGGGTATTATTGTGCGCTTTTTCCCACATTTATCTGTTTTCTTGCTTCTCGTCTGCTGTTTCCTGCTCTGCAACTCTCCGATGTGTTAAGCGGGAGATTGAGGGTCGTGTCGACATGTTTCATTTCAACTCATGCCGATTCAATTCTCAGCTCGTTTCACATGAATCACGATGGTCGTGATTGTTTATCTCTGCTTTGAAAGGTCGATTCCGATGGGGACTCGTGGTTGCGTTTGGCGGTGTGGCTGTTATAGTTCATTCCGTTGTGGGCCATCCTCTTTTTAAAGGACCGGCGACGTGTTATTGTCGTCTTAATCATCATAGAGACCCACGCACAACACTCCACCTATTCCAAGAGAAAATACTGTCAATGCCCTGCGCTACTTAGCAACAGCAGCACTGAGGACTTGTGTGCGGAAGAAAGCGCCTTTCGTTTTTTCGATGACTTGTTGGTACACGCTTTGTGGAGGGTGGTTCATAACGACAGTGCCGGCTTGATAGTCGATCTTGGCATCGACTTTGGTGTCACGGATGAGATTGACGATCCATTTCTCACCTTCGCTGGGGGAAAGGCCGAGGCGGGTGGAGAGATCCCTTTTGGAAAGAGGTTAGTCCTACACCTGGTGAACGAGAATGGTTTTGGAAAATATGAGGGTGCGGGATTGGGCCGGACTTACTTGATATCGATTCTCTGGTGAATCTTGCAGTAGCTTTCGGAAATCAAGTGCCGTGCCGACTCCATGAATGCATCCGTCGAAGATCCTAGGAAGAAATCACCTCTCAAGATAGCCTCAGCCTCAGAGAGCTTCTTCTGGGCACCTTCAAAGTCAAAGTCTACATACAGTGCCTTGACGAATTCGGTCACCGGATCCTGATATTCGTAAACTTCTTGCTTGACCACCCTCACCAGGTCCTTGAGTTGTTTCTGGTAATTGTGTGAATTGTTCATGCGGGCCCGGTTCGTGATGACTGCGGCGGCGAGATATCGAAGGATCCAGGGGCACACGGTCTGGATTGACGAGATGTAAGGTGGAGAGAAGTACATTTCCGTGAGCTTTTCGCGGGCTGGCTCGTAGTTGAAAAAAGGGAACAGGGCATAGTGGACGAGAGATTCTCGAGCAGTGAGTTGCGCGCGCGGGTTGTTAAACAGCCGCGTCTCAATGTGCTCTTTGACTTTCTCGACTTCTTCCAATGCATTTTCCCACTCTTCGCCCAAAATCTCGCAAACTAGCTTACCCCATGTCGCCTTGACGACTTTATCATTGTCTGTAGACAGGACTCGGAAGCGGTATAAGAGATCTGCTGCTTCGGGGTAGAGACCGCATTCATATCTAAATCGGCCAAAGTCGTAGAGATCGTCAACCATCTGTTGTGTGACGCCGTGTGATTCTTCGAGGAATTTCAAGTTGGCGACTTTGTCGCTGCGTAGTTGGGAGGTGACTGCTTCATCGTTCAGGAGGTTCGTAAGGTGTGCAGATTCTTCTTCAAACGTGGATAGTTTATTCAAGACTTCTTCTCTCTTTTTGGCGTACTCCGGAGGGGTAGATTCTGTCTTGTTAATTTCCTTGTACAGGTTTCCCACGTAATCGATCATGTTGGTGTTCTTGAGGAGATTGAAAATGGCGAGTTTGAGGTCATCATAGCGCTCTTGTGAGATGTCTTCCGAACGGAGCTGGTGCTCAAGTAAAGGGAAAATGAGGTGTCTGTCCATGTGCTGGACGAGTTTCGCCAAAAAGGCATATTCGCCTGTAGGATCGTCGACGGCACTCATTCTATCTTGGTCTTTTCCTCTTTCTCGTTTGATTCCTTTTGGCGCTCACTGGCCGCTTTGTCAAGTTGTTTGTATTCTTGCTAGATTTTTTGGAGGTTTTCGGCGGTGAGCGGGTGTTCTGGTGAAGGGAGTGGAGAGGTTGGAGGCGCAGGACGTCCAGGTCCTTTTGGAAGCTCGAGGGAGAAGATGTATCCAGGAATCTTCCTATTCGAACGGTGCTCTGGATGTCCTTCGTGAATATGAGGGTGCAACTTCATTTTTGACTTGTGTGGCACATTGGAGGGAAATTTAGAGTTTCGGCTGTTCCCGGTACTAGTATATAAATCGTTAGTGGGTATCCGGCCAGAAGATTTTCCGTGCCGAGATCTTTGTTTGGCAGGGCAGCTCTGTCACATGATTCTGCCTCCAACGATGTTTGGAAGCATGCCGTTTGTTCATGATCAAACTACAACATTTCACCCTTGCTGTCCTCTGATCGCCCACCCAAACCAACAATGAAAGTGCCTTCAACGCTTCTCCTCCGGGCCATGCTGCGGCCCCAGCTGCCCCTGTGCCAAATCAGATTGAAGTCAGACTGGATGCCCAGGGAGAAATATGCCAAAATCACTTTACTCGACAAGCTACACAGGAGACAGAAAGCTGCGTTGCGAAAAGAACGTATGTTCTCTCACACCTTGTTGCGCAGTCGATCGATAGACCTCTGACCCATTACTACAGGCCAAGATAGCCAGTTGCACGCTGAAAATATGACCGCTGAGTCCCTCCCTCAACGATCTCCATCGCCGATCCAAAACCCAACCACGTTGTCATCAGGGCCCAAAGGTCCTACCAACACGGTGTCTCTCCACCCTTTCATGATTACACGAACGAGATTTGGGAGCCTCCCAGTCTACCAAAGCACGAAGGGTGGCGGGACGAAGCACATTACCACAATTCGCAAGATTAGCGGCGACTTGACAGAGCTGGCCACGCAGGTACGGACGGCGCTCGGGTTAGAGCAATCTTTTGTGGACTTCAAGGGCCGACGGAAAGAGAACGTGGCGATCAATTGGACAACACGGCAAGTAGTTGTACGCGGTTGGAGGGGACCTGAGATCATGAAGTGGGCGGAGCTGAATGGATTTTGAGCTAGGGTGTCAGGGTATTCTAAGAGGCGGGAAATGGGAGTAATATTGGTGAAGGGAAATTGGATTGACCTTCTTCTTGGTGTGCAGTATATCAATCGCGGCTGTCAGAGCAGCTGAATTCCTTCGTCACGAGGACATAGAAGGACTACTCAAAATGGACAGTACAGAACAGGCAAGGAATTTCTGTTTCATAAAGCCCCCAAAGATAGAGGCCAGTAACTTCAACACCATTCATACATTTGCTCATTTGCCCAACATGTATATCATATGGATGGCATGACTTTAGATACAAAAACATTTGATATTGATATCATAACTTTCGACTTTCAAGCTACTAGTAGACAAAATATCACGTTTTCTTTTATTTCTGTTCCCTTCGCAAAATAAATCTCCATAGGCCCAACCCTTGGTATTTGACACACGGTACAAAAGGGACCAAATCCTGTCTGCCCCTGCTATGTTTTTGCCCGGCCAAAGCTGAGTCTCATATGGATGTCGGATTTTTGCGATGCTGTATTGTTGAGGGTAACCCAACCAAATTCGCCTGTTCTTCGCTGCGGAATTGCCATAATCGTTTACACATCAATCAAAGAGTTTGAAGCCTAGATCCGTCCCTGTGCAATATGGCTAAAGAAATATCGTCTCATTATTCCTCTAGACCGGCAAATACGCAAAGCTGTCGTAGAATACCAGGATCAATGTCTTTCTGTATCATGGCCCCCAGAAGACTTTCTTTCCTCGGCATGACTCCCAGCGGAACAACAGTGGAGCCATGTTCGTCAATTGATCGAGCCTTCTGAACCAGTGTCTTCAGAACAGCCATGGCTCGGTTCGAGATAGCTCCATAGCCGTTGATATCCATTTCAGGATTATTCCTGTTGTTCTGTTGTGGGTGTCTTGGCACAGTCTGGGTGGTTCGATCCGCACTTAGGAGTCCAACCAGGCGTAATAGGTTGCCTGCAAAGCCATCGTCCGATTCAAGCCATGAACGGGCCAGTGTATGATCTGAACCTGGTGCAAGACTGGCTAATATTTCGGCTGCCAGCATTCCTTGGAGGAGGAAAGGTTTCCGAGCCTCGATAAGTGTCCTGGTGTGGTTTGAGCTTGCCGGAATTGAAGAGATGGCCAGACCAAAACTCCTCGTCAACAGCTCGTAAGGCGGGCTTGAATGCGCATCAGCTGCGAATATCGCTTTGTAGTACGTCCGGTTAGGCTCATCGCGAGCCAACAATTTTGCCAGGCTATCCACAGCAGAAGGCATATACTTGTGTAGGGAGGGGTTGTATGTCGTGAAGGAGACCTTGTTCGAAGAACCTGATGTAGGTGTCGGTGTCGGCGCGAATGCGAGGAGGAAATGAAGGATGCACAGGGCTTCTTCCTTCCCAGGTAGCTGGAGAGAGGTCGATAGATTGCTGAGGTAAATGACAACGTCCTTCATGAAATCAAGGGTATTTCTATTGAGACGCAAAAACATTTCCGTAGTTCCGATGTACCGAATAACAGTACTGAGTAGTTTGAGAACTTCAGGTTGACCCAGGACTCCGAAGTTGGCTTCATAGAATGAAAAATTGCGAATCAGGGTAGTAATACATATCAGGCGATCGGCTGCTCGCTCGAGATCGTACTGAAGTGATCCAAATTCCGGGATATCCTGTAAAGACTCGTTTTCCACACGGCATGCCCGAACCAGATCTTCGTATGAAGTAAGGAACATCTCATCCGAAACTTCGGTGGCGTGTTCGCTAAGAAACACGACTTGATCAAGGGCGCAGTCGAGTAACGCATCCATTAGATCATCACAATCCATAAGGGATAATTGGAACGCAGATTCAGTCGAGAGTGTGATCAGGGTATCGAGCGCTACTCGTGTCTCAGCATGTAGACCAGATTTGATGGCCATGGTCACTGCATGGATATCGATGATCCCCAGTTCTCGAAATGTCGGCACGATCGGTTTAGTTTCGCTGATATGCTGTCCGATTATGAACATCTCGTCCACGTTGACCGGGCCATGGAACCGGCTAGGCGAGAGAACGTCTGGCTTGAAAGGATCTTCGATAGGTCTGGACAAGGGCTTATTCACATCGGGCTCCATCTCGGGCATCTTGCCCGTGCTCGTCTGCGGGCGCTTTTGAGGTGTTTGACCCGACATCTGGGTTGGCATGGCATTCATTTGCTGAGGATCGATCTGCCTAGACATGTTCTGTCGGTGTTGTGGAGTAGTAGCGGAGGGATCTTGTTGGCCCTGGCCATGAGGAGGCTGGACAAACCCATTCGCTGTAGGTTGCTGCACCTGAGCTCCAATTTGGCCATTAGCTGAAGTTGTTCTCTGATTTCCGGAGTCCTGAGACGGATTTGCATCACGGGAAGGTGACATCTGAATTTGGGTTTGGTTTTGAATGGCAGCTTGTGCCGCCATTCTTTGTTTCTGCTGAGATATCTGCCACGCTGCCTCATAGGGCGCGAGGTTATTCAGCCAATATGCTTGAAGTTCTTGGGCTGCTTGCATTTGTTGTTGCGGCATAAACCCAAACTGCAGGGCGACAGCACCCCACTGATTCATTTTCGATATTCTTTGCGAACCTCCATTCTTGACAACGGCAGCGTACAACCGTAATAACTGCAATGACTTTCCACATATCACAGGGTTCAGATCCACTGTTCGACCACGAGCAGCCATAAAAGCTTGCAAGCCTCGCAAGAATTCTTCTGGGTTATTCGACTTTGGCGGATGAAATCCTCCTGGGGTTCCTTGCGGCATCTGTGGGTTCGCAGCAGGCTGGCCAGGGTTGTTTGGTATACCGTTCATACCACGCGCTTGAGCTTGAGCCTGCATTTGCCGAGCCTGGGTTTGTAGTTGAATCTGATAGTTCCGTTGCGCCGCCGACATCCCAGGGTGTGCCATATTTGCTTGAGGATTCATTCCCATTTGGGGGGGAAGTCCATTCCCCATATTCTGACCAAACTGGGGTTGATTGAAACCAGGTGCAAAGCCGCCATTGGGCATGAAGTTTTGAGGGTTATCGTGTGGGGTCCCGACGCGACTGGTATGGTCAGGGGGAGCGGGTGAGACGTGAGGTCCGCCATGTGGCGGTGAAAACGGACTGGGTGAAGCTGTCGCGACGCGTTGATTACTTCCAGGCTGGTTGAACTGACTCAGCTGTTGAAATGTGGGCGATGGCGTGGCATTTGATGATGGCTGAAGATGGTGGAAAGGTGTTGGAGCATTTGCTATTGCAGGCGCGCCATTGGCTTGTGGATTGAAGCCGGGAAAGGGTACTTGCCCGGGGGTTTGTGATCTTGATCCAGGCAGTCCACCGGGTGCTTGCCGTGGTGATGCACCCAAGCTATCTTCTCTCGCTCTTTTTGAAGGTATTACGGGGTTCGTCTGGTACACGGGATTGTGGAAGGCAGGAGAGGCGGTGCGGCCGGCGCCGTTAAGGAAGGCCGGGTTCTGGAATTGTGCAGGATTTATCGTCTGAGGAGGCTGGAGAAAAGACATGCCGGCATCTATTGGGGCCCCGAAGCCAACATGGTTGTTTGGAGTCGAGGAGTCAGGTAGCCAAGGGTTCATGGCTTGCGTGAGGTTCGGTCATCCATTGGCTATGGTAACAACATTTCATCAGCTTCGATCCAACAAGACGCGCATCCATCTCGAGCGTGCATTGATTCACATCAAGGCTCACATCGCTTTCCAGAGCCGGGTGGTCCATGATGATTAGACTTGTCGACGGCAGTGGATCGAAGCAACAAGCGAATGCACTCGGGGTGAGTCAGGACGCGTCACGGAGGGAAGAGTTGAGGGCAGCGTCGAGGGTGCATGGCCCAGTGAGACCAGGGCAGATGAAGAGTCTAGCAGGATGAGATGGGATCGGATAGGGTTTCTTACCTGACTGGCAGTTTATTTTGAGCGGAATCGTCAGAGCGCAAAGGTATGCGAACCGAATCGGAACTGTCGAAGGTGCGAATTTTGAGGCTGGCCCAAAGGGGCTTAGCTCCGCGGCGTGTGGTCAAGTGAGAGGGCTTAGCAGACTGTGAGAGGCGTGTTAGCCACGGTTAGCCATGCCAAACGGACGGGCAACGAGGATCAAGGAGAGTCCCACTCGGTCTATTGGGCCGTACAACACGATCTCAACTCGAGTGTCTGATGGGAAAGGGACGCTAGTGATGGATCTGTGGGCGGACAACAGAGGTGGGAGTGTTGGGATGATGTGGTGGGCAGGCCATGTGCTGTGTTCATTCCGGCTGCGACGCACCGGCGGCAAGACGATAGGGACAAGCCCACTATCTTAGACGTTTTTGCAAGGGGGTGTGAGTTCGCCGGAGGGGCAAAGAGGATTTGTTCCCAGGGACGCAAGAGAAAAGCAGGAGAGGCTTACCGCGAGTGTGATTAGATGGTTGATTGCTGTTCGATACGTGGTTGCGGAGGCAGACTGGCAGTAGTGCTGTGTACAGGGCACGGAGTGTCGGGAGCAGAAGGGGAGGAGAAGGTCGCAGAGGAAGAGCGGGGGCCGCGTGTTCAAGTGAGGATGGGATGGCACGGCTCTTCCGTAGAGATGCCTGAGATGGGATGGGATGGTGATAGGAATGGGAATGGGAAAGGCCGGCAGTGCTGACAATTGAGAAGTGAAACCGTAACTTGGTGTTTTTGCTCACTGTAACGCGTGCTGTAAGGCAAAGGTTGGAATCGAGGGGGTGGGAACCTGCAAAGTAAAATGCCAAATGGGCGGCAATCCAGGAGAGCCTAACGGACACTCTGTGGCTGCGGGAGACAACAAAGGCTGGGCGAGTTTTCGGGGGCGAGAGATGAGAGTAACAACTGGAAGTTGAAGTCCCAGCAAGAGGCGGGTTTCGTTAGCTGGTCGCTTAGTCGTTCGGCCTGTAACGGACTCCAGTGACGCTAGCAGATTTCCTAGCGCCCCTCCCCTTGACGTTTATTGGATTTCGTCGCCTTGGTGCGAAACAACCAGCCAAGTCGAAAGGTCATACGTACCAGTACCAAACTTACTGCGACGTTTATTCCCCGACCTGCCTTTCGCCCCATGTCTCACCACTTCATGTCTTTCACACCACGACACTGTTCAACTGTTTCCCCTGACGGGCTCAACTCAGATTCAGTTATCTCTTCATTCTTTCGATTCCTCCACAGCCCTTTGCCCATCTTTCAAGCAAAAAATAGGACAGGGAATGGTAGCCGGGCCAGGGCGCGTATTGGTGGAACGGTTTCAATGCAGAGCCAAATCAGGGTCGCACCAACGTCACTTTGAGTTTAGGCTCTCCCTCAAAGTCCCTTGGATGTGCGATCAATAAACCATTGTGATTGTTGGATGGGCAATACTCCGCTTTTCCATACCACAGCTGAATTTGACTCTGCCAGTCTCCAGACTCCCCGGTTCACGGGCCCTGCCTCACGTCTTTGCCTCTCAGTTCTGCATTGTGAGTATCGTTCAGACATATGCCGTCGAGAACATGGGAAGAGGCGGGCATGTCGGACGCGGCGGTGATCGAATGGCAAAAGCCTTCAGACATGTCGAGCCCACAACCTCAATACTGCAAAACAAAGCAGACAGTCCAAGGCTGTCTCCGCATTTTCAATTTGGACGCTGATTCGAGGTTGGATTTCAAGTAAATTGTAACCAGGCTTTCTCGAGGGCTGCCTTGTAAACAGTTCGAATCGGTAGAGTCCAGAATCGGGTAAGGATGACTGGGGAGGACAGATATCTGATGCACTGGGAGTGAAATCAAACATGAGAGAGAAGAAGAAAGAAAGTCCTAAGGGCACCGCAGATTTCCAGAGCTTACATAGTCCTGTCCATTTTCTCCTCGCAACGGGTCATGCTCATGCAAATGAGGCAAGCTTGTCCTGATTGGCAGATTCCCTCCTAGTCCCTCATCTCGCAGGCAGAGTCCTTTTAGACACAAATCCTCACCGTGTCACAGGGGCCCAGCCCAGCGACAAGTTCAAGCGAACCTGGTTTCCGATTCTAGGGCCAATGCAATTCACCTCTTCTATCCTCTCCAGTTAGGCACATATCATGCACCCTCCGTTGCTATCTTTTAGGTGCATGCGTCACTCCTCTTTTCGGCTGTTGGCCGACCTTCTAGGTGCGATACTGGGTGTTACCCTGGGGAGATTTGCTTCTACAGCACAGTCGTACAGGAATTAACCAGTTCCACCAAATTCCGAAACCGCCTTCTCCTCCTCTTTTGCACCCCGGCAGTTTTGGACCCCAGCAGTGACTCGGGAAGTGACTTTGATGCCACTGGCTGCGGGATCTTCCTTTCACGCTTTTCCAAGCCGGGCGCATCCAAAACGGCGGGTCAGGAAATGCCCCCGATTGCTGGGCTATTTTGTCATTATTATTCCGATCATCTGAATCACGCAAACACTGCCAACCAGGGCAACTCACCAGTCCAGAATAATCCCATCATCTAAAGCATAGGTTGCGGAATAGAGCGGCGTGGGACTTTCGTAGGATCTGAAGGGCAGTTCGGCAAACGAGTCTCGGTTTAAAGATTCCTTTGTCACTATCGACTGTGAAGAGGTTGAGGGCTGGTGCTAATAATGGCGGGATACGCACGATACAATGCAAAAGGTGTCATTATGATAAATAGCACTAACGATACGACCTATCGTCGTCGTGGGAGACATATACAGAGAGGATGGCCTCAAGGGCACCGAGCTCTCATCATGACTAGTATGCACCCGCCACTACAATTGGCACCAGCCTCCAGGTCCACTGTGCTGCACAAACAAAGTGCTTATCGAGACCGAAAGCTAGTCAAGATCAATGGACTCCAGAGCAATGAGCTATGAGGATCGTAGAAACGCAGTGAAGAACCCTCTTGCATCCCCATTGCTTGCGGGTTTTGATCTCCGACTCGGTCTTTACCATTTTGGGAATAGGTCGGATATCACCTTGGTGGTGCGTTCCACGGCGGCCTTTTCCAAGTACTCTTTCAACTGGAATCCTTCAACAGCCAACACACCTCGTGGAAAGCCCCTTTCTCTCTACGAACAGTTCTTTCTTCTCATTCACTCCTCATCTCTCCGCGACACAGCCAGGATCAGATCCAACAAGAATCATGGGCGACGTCCTGGTTGAAAACCCGTTCAACACCGTTGCGCCTCACAAAAAACCACCCATCTCCGATTCTATTCCCGACGTCGATTCTTTAGAAGGAGCTGGCGCAGATAATGGCGATGAATACTCTACTTTGAAGAGACTGCAGAGACACTTAGAGTAAGGACAATCGGAATTCATCGAAGGGAGCCAGGGCTGATGATGAACAGGTATATCAAGCTACAGGAAGAATACATCAAAGATGAGCAGAGGTACAACTCGCAGACCTAAGAGTTGATAAAAGATTGACGTTGAGTACAGATCCCTGAAACGTGAACTGGTGCGGGCACAAGAAGAAATCAAGCGGATACAAAGTGTGCCATTGGTCATCGGCCAATTTATGGAAGCTATTGACCAAAAGCAAGCACTCTCTATCTTTCGCCATTTTACAAAATGCTAACTCTGGGTAGCACCGGCATCGTACAATCATCTACAGGCTCCAACTATGTCGTCCGCATCCTTTCCACTTTGGATCGTGAAAAGCTCAAGCCTTCTTCGTCGGTGGCACTGCATCGGCATTCCAACTCCCTTGTTGATATCCTCCCTCCTGAAGCCGATTCTTCCATTGCGATGCTTGGAGCCGATGAAAAACCCGATGTCACTTATGCAGATGTGGGTGGTCTGGACATGCAAAAGCAAGAAATCCGTGAAGCTGTCGAATTACCCCTGACTCACTTCGACCTTTACAAGCAAATTGGTATTGATCCTCCCCGCGGTGTGCTGCTATATGGACCTCCGGGCACAGGAAAGACAATGTTGGTCAAGGCAGTGGCAAATAGCACGACTGCCAGCTTCATCCGAGTGGTGGGTTCGGAATTTGTTCAGAAATATCTGGGCGAGGGACCGCGTATGGTTCGAGATGTTTTCCGCATGGCTCGCGAGAACTCACCTGCTATTATTTTCATTGACGAAATCGATGCGATTGCCACGAAGCGATTCGATGCGCAAACTGGAGCTGATCGAGAGGTCCAGCGTATCCTCTTGGAGCTGCTCAACCAGATGGACGGGTTTGATCAGACTAGCAATGTCAAGGTCATTATGGCGACAAACCGAGCCGACACCCTGGATCCTGCCCTTCTTCGACCTGGGAGACTGGACCGCAAGATCGAATTCCCATCCCTTCGGGACCGCCGAGAACGTCGATTGATTTTCACCACAATCGCCAGCAAGATGTCGTTGTCGCCCGAAGTGGACTTGGACTCGTTAATTGTGAGAAACGATCCGTTGTCGGGAGCAATCATTGCGGCGATCATGCAAGAAGCAGGATTACGCGCTGTGCGCAAGAACCGATACAATATTATTCAAGCAGATCTCGAGGATGCATACTCGAGTCAGGTCAAGGGAGCACAAGAAGCCGACAAGTTTGATTTCTACAGATAATCATAGTCACCAAAATGGCACCATCGGCTAGCATGTATAATTTGGCCGGGTTTCGGGGCAAGGTTGGATGGCATTACAAGGTGTTTTGAATTCGAGGCATGGAGAAACCTGGTTTGGAAAAGAGCCTAGCGTCTCACAATAAAATGTCCGGCAGACAAATATGCTTGGGTGAAACCATTTGCTGATAGAAAACCGGAAGTCGTCGAGCTGTGTGCTTGGTCTTTGTCCCGCGTGTGCTTTGAGGCACTCGACGCCGAATCCATAGTCAGATCTAGAAATGTGAAGTATCACTTCGGTAGAGCATTAATAACGCAACCTCTCTCACGATTCTATGGGGCGTCCCGAGTCATGTGACTTACACCAGCAGCAGACAAAGTCCGCCGGGCGCAGGAATACGTAAAAAGGAAATCTAACTACGAATAGAGGGTTAGGGGCCGCTTTATGTCTAACTGTAAGACTAGCGCGCCAAGGCCTCAAATTCTCATACGGGGACCCTTGTGAAAAGTCCGTTCACCTGTATGCTGGATTCGATATTCTATGATACCTCCTCTAGACCATTGGCCGTGGCGTGGCTGCATATAAATATGTACGTACATTGTACATACTTGACTACAAGTCATCCGTATCCTCAGGCAAATCGAAGGTTGCATCGCGAAATGGCGTCTCCGCTAGGCAGAAGTGGCATGGTGCATTCGCATCGGCGATTGCGTCAGAAACAATTCGCGATTTCCTTCCCAGCATCTCCCAGTATTCGCCCTTGCTTACCTCTCTCCACCTCTTTTCAGTTCTCCTCACCTCTGCGGTCTGAGGTCATGATCTGCTCGTCCTCTCACCCACCCCCTACCCACATTCTAATTTTGAGCCTCCCTCACTTGGAATGCTCAATTAGGCCTTTCGAATCGTTGTGCACCAGTACCTTTCAAACCTCTTTGGGGCCCCTCCCTCTTCCCTTGGCTCACTATGGCCTGGAAATTTGCCTGTCACTCGGGTCGGGTGCAGCGAGTATTTTTCCCCTGCTCTTGTATCACCCACACACGTCATCATTTTTTTTTTTTTGTCTAACTGCCCTATTCCAGTACCCGACGTGTCTGGCCTTCGGTTTCCCCTCAACCCACTGTTCTCGATTTCTCTGAACAAGACACACTGTTGCAAGTGTGCACTACGTTTCGGACCATTAGGTTACTAGCAAGTACCGCAGCTAGCCAGACATTTTCTGCCTGTGCCCATTTGCTATCTGATGAGCCTTTCGGGCCCAATTTCCGCCCTGCTTGATCCAGTTTGGTGTGGCGGGTGGGTAGAGTGGCGGATTGAACTGTGTTTCTCTAATCAGTCTGATCTCTTTGATGGCTGGCGATCGCCATTGACCTGCCGAGTTTCCCTGCTGACACGTCTCTGATTCGTAGGCCCGTCCCCCGCCCACATAACCACGCCGTTCGGGACAAAAAAGTTCTACCTCACGTTCCATACCCTTTCCCCCCCCCCTCTCCCCACCCCAAAAGCCTGCTCGCCTGCCCTTCTCGCCCGCCCTACCACGATATATGAGGCGCCAGCGCCTTCCCAGCTCTGTCGACGTCACTTCTGCAACGGCTGACGTTGTTCCCTCATCTACGTATTGCTCCATCACAACCCGACAATATGGCGAGCGCCGCAGTCGCAACTCAACCACCGCAACAACATCTGGGGGCTGGCCCGACTTCTCGCACCTCGTCGCCTATGGATAATAAGAAAGCCACAGTGCAGCAACAGGGTTAGTCTCCCTTGCCGCCCCCTATTTGGAAAATTTCTTCAGCACCAAATCGACTTCCCACGAACAATGCCATCAACATCCATCTATCGTGCACAACCAAATACTTCTTGCATCACGCATGCGCTTCGGTGCGCATTTTGTAAATTAATGCTAACAAGCTGCGGCTAGATTTGGCTACCAGAGCTTCACCGTCGCAGTCCAAATCGTCAGTACCTGGTACGCGTCGCCATGCGCAAGGTCGATTGGGAAATCATCACTAATGGGACTTGCAGATTCACAATCAAACTCGCTGGCCGAAGATTCCAAGCCTGTCGTTCAATCATCAGAACCTCTCGCACCACCACCGCGACCAGCCGCCACCAACGCCGCAGACACCCCAGATTATTTCTCTACCCTACACAACAACGGAAGCGGCATTGGTCAAGAATTCAATCCTTTTGAACAATCATTCGGAGCGCCTTCGACGGAGACACCGGGCAAAAACCTCTTGCCTCCCGTCGCCGCTCTCACATCTCCTGCCATCCCGGGCGCCAGCTCAACTGGAGGCTACAACTGGCAAGGTTCACTTCGGTCGGGGCCATTGAGCCCTGCTATGTTAGCTGGTCCACAACAAGGTGATTACTTTGACAGTATCGGCCGTGGTTTCCCTACCCCCAACGAGTCATCCCTTCGAACTGGCTTGACTCCAGGCGGTGGCGGGTCTATGTTCCCGGCCCCTAGTCCAAATTCACAAGCACTCTTTAATTCATTGCAAAGTGGCGGTGCCACTCCGGGCACTCTGGATTTCCATCGCACCGCTATGAATGCAGCTGCGCGAATCAAAAACAACCAGTTTGCCAACACATCTAACCCACAGGATTCCCTCCCACAAACTAACAACATGGATACTCAGCACGATGCGACAGATGCTGCCAATGGCCTCTTTATGCTAGCCAAAGGAGGTCAAGCTAACAATCAATTTGCCGTTCCTAATGCGGCTCAAAACCAAATACCACCTCGCAATGGCCAAGACCAGAAACGAAGTAGTGGTCCTAGCGGATCCGACAATGGCGACAGTGCGGAAAGTCATGAAGAATCTCCCAGAACGAATACTCGTGGAGGTCGTGGCAAGAAAAATGCCAAAGCAGAACCCGCCAATAATCGAAGAAAATCAGAGGCTAACCCAAAAGGAAGCAACAAACGATCTAAGGGCAACTCGGGGGCTGCAAATGTGGATCCTGCTCTGGATCCCCATGACGATGATGAAAGTGAAGTAGAAGAAGAACCACAACAACAAGAGAATACGACCAACAATAGTAGCAATACCGGCAATAAGAAGATGACGGACGAAGAGAAGCGAAGAAACTTTCTCGAACGCAACCGGTGAGTTTGCCCCTTTCCTTTCGGATTGGGGGGAGAGCACAGAAGCTAATACCAAATAGTGTCGCTGCTTTGAAATGTCGACAGAGAAAGAAGCAGTGGCTAGCGAACCTCCAAGCCAAAGTGGAAATGTACTCTGCGGAAAATGACAGCCTCAACACCCAAGTTGCTCAGCTTCATGAAGAAATTCGGAATCTTCGTACCCTCCTCATGGGTCACAAAGATTGCCCTGTCGGTCATGCTCAAGGTATTGGACAATTTTTGAGTGGTCTGCAAGATCCAACCGGGTTTCCCAATCAGCATGTTAATCCATATGGTATGGCTATACCAAACGGTGCAGCAATGCAACCTGGCATGCAGAGAACATGATTTGTCGACGTCGTGCATAGCAGGGGCCGAAGAAATGCAATTTGAAGGAATAATCTGAATCGTCATGATCATTGAACACTATCTATTCTTAGAGGGCATCGGAATTGAAAAAACAAAAGCCAAAGAATTCAACTGGGGTCACCCAGGAATTCTCACACTTTACTTTTTCATTTTCACCTCTGGAATGGGGGAGCTAGGTCGTTATGCAACAGGCCAGCTGTTCGGCATTACAACACTTGTCTTTTTATATCCGACTCCTTTTTCAACGTCTCACTGTACATAGAAATGGATCTTGTACAGCACCACAAAAGAATGGGTGAGGGGTGTTTCCAATGGTATGGCATTGATACTCTTTTTCTCATGCGTTATGCGAACACACATACGGTATGGGGAAAGGATGCAGGATGGAGCGGGAACATGGTACCTGGGAAACGGCGTCACGGTGATCTCTCTTACTCCTTTAGCTCAACTCAGCAAGCAGAAGATGGAGCGTCGTGTGCTGCCGGTACTTGATCCAAGTCTCCAGACATACCCTTGATGAGTGTTGAGTTGGAGACCGAATTTGTCCAAATTTAACCAACCTAGCTGTGTCAGAATAGAATGGATGATGAGCAGACATTGGATTCGAATATCTTATTTAACCTCCCCGGCAATGATATCTTCATTTGAGAGTCGAGACTGATGCATCACATGAGCGGCCTCCGGGGTTCTGCCGCAATAGCAACGGACGGAATGTCTTCGCGCACATATTGGTTCAACAGAAAAGTTGAACAATCTACAAGAAATACGCCCAAACAAGTGCACTCACGTCAACAGGGACCTAGCGGTTGAGCAGTAAACTTTCTGCGCACACAGATTATCAAGCTTTTAGCGACATCTCGCTAAAACTCATTCTAATTGATACAATACCTCCTTCGGCTTAGAACAGGCCCGTTTTCCAGGGGACCGTGACTATCAATCAGTAGGTAGTCGGATGGATCATACTCACCCAGGAATGACTGATTATGTGCAAACTTGAGAATTTTTACAACCTCCAGAAAGATATCAAGTCTCGAATATGCTGACCTCGTCTTCTTATTCGTCCTATCAACTAGCCATCGTCGATCTCGACGCGATATCCAGTGTCCTTGCTGCAACTTTGTACGACGAAGAGTTGAATGCACATATATTCCCTTACCGCCAATAATGTCCCAACGACCATCTGGCGGCATGGAGGAAGAGAATTTGTGAGAAGTGATGGGGTTACAACAGCATATGGGTTATCAACTGAGAACCCTGGAACTGGCCTAGTTGACCAAAAAGGCTTGAAGTCAGAGGTGATCGCTGATGTCACAAAATGGTCGAGAGCTGGAGAATGATCTGACGCATTATGGGGTGCCGTCAGATCGTGGGATCCGAGTGAGTATTGTCCTTGTCTATGAAAGCCTTTTTTTCCTAGTTCAGAATTGTCAGTCTTTTGCTGAAGGATCAGGAGATCCAAGTTGGATACTCCGTGTTTGCGACATATTATTTTGACATATCACAACACATCACATCTGCTTTGATCTCAGTACTGGCCAGAATGGCTTGAAGGAAGGATGATGTCTCCAATAATATCACTCCTCCATAAAGTCCACCGATTCTTTGCACGCAACTGCTCAATGCCCATACTTCAACATTGGATCCTATACCATTCGCTAAATGGAACTTTGGCCCTTGAATACGGCCATTCATTTCCCAACACTTGCCCCATCCACCATATCGACGCAATCATTGGGAGCCCTGTATGCTCGGTGTCGCTCCATCCTTCCAGCAACGGGAATCGGACAAGAGCTTGTCATCTGGAGCCTGGAAAGAGCGAGAATGGATGGGCTGCCAGTGGTCGTTAATGGAGCAAAGGCACAGCAGTTTTCCATCAGAGAAGCGGATTCAAGTTCTTGGTGGGTTATGCATCCGGGGAAGCCACGGCGGTCAATAAGGGCGGGAATAGGAACGGTGGAGCAACAGACTAGGGGCAACGGAGAAAGATAATATCCTTGAAACCAATTGGTGCAGAAACAAGAACTCTCTCGCTGTTCGTCTGGTTCAAATAATGTAGACATGTCCAATCACATTCCTATTTCTCTATTGGAACCAGTCTTCAATTCTACAAGCTGATGTTCACCCCTCCTTTCTACAGTTACATCGAACTCCTAACAGCTCCATCCTTCGTATCGGGACAATCACCCAGGGAAACATTGAGTAGGTCCTCACAAGGAGTAACCCTGTGACCCATCGAAATTACGCGTCCAGCTCCTCTCAACATGTATATTCTCCTGATTGCCGATAGTCGCCCTGCATTGCTACTTCGCCATGACGGCTCAAACCGCATCCGAAGTTGGTCTCCTACATCTGGACCAAGGTTGTACGGCCGAATCAGTTTGCTTTGCCTTTTACCATGTATGTTGAATTTTTCCTGCATCTCGAGTGTCGCTCGATTGGATGCTTCAATTCCCCCGGTCTTTGCAGGTCATGCTGGTCACAGCGCCCATATCGTCACTTTGTGTCATCAAAAACTCTGATAGAGCGCATGTCACTTCATAGGAACCGGTAAATATATACACAGGATATGCAACGCCTCAAAGTGATTTCTGTTGGAGGAACGAGGCTGTGAGCTTGATTCGGTTCTCGAAGTTTGAGGTGAAAACTTACGACATCTAAACTTGTTTGAATCATCGCTCCTATTTCTCGTGAGCCATCCTGAAGCGCTTGGATACTTTCAATATGCAACATTTGTTCCTCTGGTCATACGAAGGCACAATTACGACACTTGAATTCTCAGAAACACCATCGCCAAAAGATGGATTGTGGGTAATTGCAAGCGCGAGAGTATGCAGTCCTATCCCCCATGGATATCGCTGGACACTGGCCGAAGAATTATCTACAGCTCCGAAGGTGGTATGACTACTAGAAAAGGAGTCGTGAAATCATTTTCCATCCGGCCTGGTGGAGGTCTTGTTGAACTGGACACTGTTTCTGGTTTTGTAGGCGTGGCATGCCATGTTCTGTACAGGAACGGTGGCACGTTGGCAATTCCATGCTTGTAAGTTCCATACAACATCAAAGATTCTTCGCGAAATTCAATTTCAGCTCGACCCGTCAGGAACAAGCAGGGTTCAGGATAAGGTTCGGTCTCATCATGCTTTGGTCGATCCGACTGGACATTAGATACTTGTGGTCGGTCTTGGAGCCAACTTAATTCGCATATTCGACGTACCGGAAGACGGTGAGATGACAGATCAATGGGAAGAAATCGACGACTTGGAACTCTGTCGTTCTGGAGACAAAAATTGCCGTTTGTGGGCAGCATAGCAGCTGGATTTCAGTCTCCGAACGAGATATTGGTCCGGGACAGATTGGAAAGCTTCTGGCAATCAACGATGGATTTGGCAAATGGGAACCCACATTAGACCACTCTGCATCCCGCGGGACGTTCCCAGAGAGTTTGCTAGACAATCCCATCATAATCTAGTCCTTGACGACATCCACGCCTCTTCTTATACATTTACCACTGCTAGAGGACGAACAGGAGATCCAGTGGCGCCGAAAAGCTTGAGTGGGGAGAGAATAAACAGAAATTCCTTGACTTTCTCCCGCGACAGCTCTTCCAAGTCCATGACTTCAATGATGTGAATCCCATTTTCCCAGAGGAAAATCCCATGGCAAGGTCTCTGTTTGAAATTGGGCCCTAGTTGGACCCTATCAAATGCAATGGTGTCCCCTCCAGTGGCTCGAACTCCATGAGAGGCCGACCATTTGCCACCGCTCTCACCCACTCCGGGGACGCCAGTAGCTTCTCCCAGATATGCGACAGGTTCGAGTCGCGTAGTGCCTTTCAACGCTGGTATGTCCAGAAAGACGCCCCTACATACCATAGGTTCAATGGTTTCCGCTCCTAGCACGTTGAAGTGCCCGCCCTTGCACGCTTCAGCGGCATCAATCCCGTCATAGAGGACTCCCTTGTTCCCGACGTGATAGAGCGCATCGATGTGGGTGCCAACATGATCACCAGTGACAATCATGGCATTTGCTGATGATCCTCCCTTTCCAGTGTAATCTCGGTCAGTATAGCATGTTTATGCATTATTCCCCTTGATACTCGGAAGATCCATTCACATGGCCCAAGCGTTGTCTCTAGTTCCCAAAAGACACCAAGAAAGACCGTTCAGCGGATTCGCGCAAATAACAGACTAGATCATTCCGAGTCCGCAATGCGGCTGTCAATCCCCCACCGCGACAAGGTCCCTTTTCAGCCACCCAACACCCTTTCACATTTATCAAAAGGCCGAGGTGATGCTTAACCCAAAAAATTTGTCGAACACTAATGTCTATTCTCCCGAAGAGACATATGTGGATCGCCCGAGGTCTTCATTATCAGACACATCATTTTGTGCATCACATAATTCAGAGGACTGGCCACAAGCACGGTAGCTTCCCACGGGGGCCATCTGTTTCAAATTCCAGATGTTCTGCCTCCATATCTCATGACAATCCATGTCCGAACTCCGATGGGCGGCGCGGTACCGGCCCCTAATCGGATCCGGTCGGCCAACAAGTGAGGAGTTCAAGTTCAATGCTTATCAATGACCACGTCCGGAAGACTCTCAATTACAATATCGACCAAGGGAAGCAACAGACCATCTTCATTGGACACTGAGATCCGCATATTCAATTTTGTCACCATGTCTCCTTCCAAAATCAAAGACGAACTCCGTATCTTCACGCCCATCGGTCAATTAGGGCAGGGCTGGAGCGAGCAGATTTTCTGGGACGCCCTTGAATCTGGAATTGACGGCATCATCATCGATGGCGGCTCTACTGACAGTGGGCCAGGCCGTCTGGCACAGGGACGAACCAATGTCCCCAAAGCAGGGCTTGAGCGAGATCTGCGAAATCTGGCCAAAGCCTGTCAAGTATACAATGTTCCCGTCCTTATTGGATCTGCTGGTGGTGATGGCGAAAATGCCATGGTGGACATGTGTGCCAACATCATTGCCGAAGCGGTCCGGGACAATGGCTATCGTCCCATGAAAGTCATCAGTATCTATTCTGAGATTCCAAAGGATCACATTCGCCAGAAGCTCAAAGACGGTCTCATCAGTCCTTGCGGCGGAGCTGTCCCTGAACTTACCGAGCATGACATTGCCACAAGCACCCGAGTTGTCGCACAGATGGGACTGGAGCCGTTTCTACAAGCGATGCGTGACAATCCTGGCTTTGACGTCATCGTCGGTGGTCGAGCTTATGACCCGGCCCCTTATGCTGCCTTTTGCCTTTATCATGGCTTCGAAGATATGGGTCAGTCGTTTTACATCCTCTATCATGCGTATGGTTACTTATCCGAATACTCATTGTAGGCGTCAACTATGCTATGGGGAAGATCATGGAGTGTGGTGCTCAGTGCTCAATTCCAAAATCAAGAGAGGCAATTGCAGTTGTCCGTCGCGACAGCTTCGATATGATTCCTCTTGATCCAAAATCAAGGTGCACGACGGTCTCGGTTGCTTCCCACTTCTTGTACGAGAAGACCAGACCTGATGTCCTGCACGGACCCGGTGGAGCTCTCCACCTCGGCGGCACCACTTACGAGCAGCTCGATGATCGCAGTGTGCGTGTTAGAGGCGCCAAGTTCCAACCAGAGCCTGAAGGCGAATATACCGTCAAACTCGAAGGCGCCCGCAACAGCGGCTATCACACCATCTTTGTTGGAGCACTTCGAGATCCTATTTTGCTCTCCCAGCTTGACCCCTGGGTCACCACTATTGAAGCTTCAGTCAAAGAGAAAATGGCGCACATTAAATTTGATTTGAAGATTCACAAATACGGACATGACGGTGTCATGGGTCCTCTGGAGTACGACAGAACCACAGTGCCCAAAGAAGTCTGTATCTGTGGGCAAGTTCGAGCTCCGACTCAAGATGAAGCGAATCAGGTGGCCAGCATGACCAAGTTTCATTTCACTCACTTACCATATCCTGGTCAACTTGCCACGGCCGGAAATTTCGCATGGCCCTTCACACCATGTGAAATCCCCATGGGCCCGCTTCCCGAATTTTGTGTGTACCACATCATGCACAAATCTGATCCTCTGACCTTGTTCCCTATCAAGGTTGATGACGTCCATGGTGACAATACCTTCGTTGTTCACCCTCGTGAGTCTAAGTCAAATCACATATCCTTAATTGCTGTCCACTCTACTAATTCGAACTTCCCAGGCCCTCCAAAAGTCGAGCAATCCAAAGCTGCAGCTAAGACCACGGCAGTGAAATCGGAGGGATCACCCCAGAAGTACTACCTGAAACCGGAACCAGCTGAAGGTACCTGCTACCTCGCTGACGTTGCGTCAGTTCTTCGCAGCAAAAATTCCGGTCCCTACGAATTGACCCTAGACGTCATGTTCCCTGACCACGAGATTTATGAAAAGGTCAAGAAGGCGGGCATCTTGGAACGAGAGACCGTCTCCAAGTTGTATAAAGTCGCCGAAAACGATGTCCTCGCCTCCCTATTCTTCGACCAAGCAATGGCATATAAAGCGACTATCAAGAGGCCATCAGTGTCAGGAGGATTTGCCGAGACAGATACGCATGGTTCGCAACAGCATATCCCTCTCATGTACCTGACATTACCATGGGGTAGAGTGTGAAACGATTCTAGTTTGGACAAGGAGTGGCCGGTTATGATACTTTTTAAACCCCGTAGAAAGCTCAATACATCTTGCCTTCAAGAGCAGGTATATCGTCACAGCTTTTCTCAAGTATTCAAACACGTCTACGGTAAACTTTTACGATACACCGTCACGTTATGAGTGTGGAATCCAAAAACACTACTTACTGTAGGTATTCGTGCCTAGGAAAGAGCATGCTCGTGATCGCTGTTGCTAATGTCCAAACATGTATCTTTCCGATTTCAATCCATGCTCCATGATCACTCATTACATACCGAGTATGAATGCATGCCCATTGTCAGGCATTTCAACAAAGTCATGCAATTTTTACCAGACACGCCTCGTCAACAAAAAGACATCAGGTGAGGACAAATTCCAACCGAGAAAGCATCGTACACTTTTTTATTGTGGTAACATGTCCCCGGCCGAAATTGGCACATTCTTGCAAAAGAAAAGATCTAGGACTCACGACATCCCCCTCTCTCATTGGTTTCCACGCCGACGAAACTGCTCCTACGGATCAAGAGATGAAAGATCTGAAAGATCAAGCAGGACCCGGATGTCGAGGTTCTCTGCGTCGAGAGCGTTAAGGACAAAGACACAACACCACCTTTAGAGACAGCCTATGTCTACCGGAAACCCGCGAGACCACCTCCCAAGACAGGCTTGGAGAAGAGATTGGTCTGGAAGATGGATTTGCTGCCCGTCCCGCAGATGGCGTTGATGTATTTCATTACGTTTCTGGTGTGTGCCTACATTCTTTTACTCTGCAGCATGCGATATACCTGGTCGGTTCCTGGGTGGCCCTTTTTTTCCGGCTGACACTTCAATGTGGAATAGGATCGAAATAGCTTTGGAAATGGTCGGATCATGGGACTTCAGAGGGATCTCCATATGATGAACCAGGATTATTCGAGTGCTGCGCAGCTTTTCTGTAAGAAAATACCCTCTCTTTTCCCCCTTTTCAATGTCATTTGGCTTGCGCCTGTTCGCCTATCCACATGCTCATACGAACGTGCCTAGTTGTCGGATACCTGCTTTTCATGCTACCTGGAAACATCTTTCTCCGCTGGATCTCTCCTTACTTCGTTTTCGGATGCGGGATCATATCCTTTGGAGCTTTTCTCTGTGGCATGTCAGGCGCCCAAAGCTACGGGACGGTCCTCGCAATGCGGATCATGATCCGGGTAGCACAGGCGTTCGTCCAAGGTATCGGAATGTATTCGGCCCTTTGGTATACGCGAACGGAAGTGGCAACACGAGGTGGTAAGCAATAATACGCTCTCCTCTCAAGGGATTTGGAAATTGAAATCACACATGAAAGCACTATATTTCTCCGCAGCGACATTATCAGGAGCCTTCAGTGGCCTTATATCCTACCGAATTGCCCAAAATCTGACCGAGGAAAAGACCGGATGGGAGCCATGGCGCTGGCTACTTCTGATCGAAGGATTGATGGGCGTATTCATCGGTATCTTAATCATTGTCCTCCTCCCTGCTTTCCCGGATCAAATGAAAAAAGGCAAAAATTGGCTCTTCTCAAAGGAAGAAATCCAACTTGCCATACAGAGGTCATCTGGCAAGTCATTTGCCTTGTGGTCAATCTACCCCGATGCGTTCTGCAAGGCAAATCTATCGACAGGTGCGTCACAGCGTGGAATACCAGGGATTCCAAACTTCGTTGGCCTCAAGTCTGCGCTGATGGATCCCAAAGCATGGTCCTTTGCGCTGATCCAAGGAGGAGCAAGTCTTCCGGTCACTTCGATTGGAATATTTCTACCTTCGTTCATCCGAGGCTTTGGCTTCAGCGATATCGACGCCCAACTGTTCTCCGTCATCCCGTACGCCTGCGCGTTCGTCGTCCTTCCTACTATGTGCATGATCAGCGATCAAATCAACCGTAAAGCACCCTTTATCATTCTTGGTTTCATAGCGGCTGCTGTCGAGCATCTCATATTGCTATTCGTCGAGTCCACAGCGGTCAAGATCGTGGGTACCTGTTTTATCTGTGCAGGCGTGTATTCCTCCGTCGTTCTCGATGTCACCTGGTTGGCGATCAATAATGGCGGATTCACCAAGCGAGGCACGACATGGGCTTTGGCAGAGATGGTCGGTCAAGCATTTGCTATTATGGGCGCCAATGTATACGATGACAGACCTCGGTATGTCAAAGGCCATTCAATCGCTTTGGCGTTCTTGCTCCTTGCTATTGTGCTCGTGATGGTCAATTGGGCCTGGATGAGGCATGGTAACAAGAAGAGAGATCGAATTCTGGCTGAGTATGGGGAAAGAAATGAGGTTCATCCTGACACCAACAAGTCATTGGAAGAGAGGTTTGATTATCACATCAACTCCAGGTACACTCTATGAGGTAAAAAGTGGCTTAGCTGAGATCAAGTAAAGCCGGTCCAACCAACTGGTGCGGACACTTGGTGCTGACGATCTCAAAGAGTTAAGAAAATTGTTCAGAGGCGACATATTGTTGCAATCTTTAGATAACCTCGCCCAAACGCAATCCACTTTTAGTTCCAAGCCTACAGGGCTAGACTACTCCAGTCAAATCCATCAAGACTAATGTTTTCAAGTTGATCGTTCGGACGACTTTCATGCGAATTCTCCCAACACATTTTCATCGAGTCGTATAAAAGTGAAGCTCCCATCCGAGACAAGATTGGAGGAGACCGTCTTCTATCCTCCAAATATGGCAGCTTTCTCAACATCACGGAGGCTTTATTAATGATATCGTCTTCTGAGCTTGAAGCCGAACTCAGTGCATGTCGAACACGTTCAATGATATCTTCAAGGACCTCGCTCCGTGTGGTTTGCGCCAGCCGGATAATTCGGGCCAGTGCAACAGCGCTGTAACATATCGCTCGGCAGATATGGTACGGAGCGACGGTGAGATTCATGCCGTAGCAAAGTTCGATGATTTCACACGCGTCATCTTCTGCCTTTTTGATGATATCCTGCAACTCTTTTGACATGTACATATCACCGAGGAGTGCAAAAGACCACAGTTGGAGTCTCGAGCACAGGAAATGAATCTTGACAACAATGCTCATGTTCTCAAGGTGTTGAACTTGCAGTTCAGAAAGCTGCTCGCCACAAAGCTTCATCATGTTCAGGCGGGCGTCCGATTCGAGCATTCCCGAGGGAGTCGAGCCATTCACACTTATAGCCAGAGTGGATTGACTGAGCAGTTGATAAATGCGACAAAGTTGAGACAGATCGGAATCGACTGCAGGATTGTCAAACGATTTTAGTAGATGAAAGTCTGCCGACGTCGATGGTGGTATCCCAAGGCAGCTTGATTGCATTTGATTTACTACAAAACAGGCTAGCCAAGTGGTCAGTTTGACCTCGTCATCTTTGCCAGTTGAATTGGTTTCTGCACTATAATGGTGTGAATGTGTTTGATTTGGACGGTGGAGACCAAGTTGTAGACCGATTTGAGTTGCGAGACCGCAATAGAAATATGATGGGTCATCAATCAACTTCGTAATCCTGAACGGCCACATGCAGAGGATGAGGAGCGCCTGGACTGTCTCGATTGAATGTGCGCTGGAGTGAAGGATATCTGCAATCATGGCTTGGATCATGGGTGCGAGCTGGAACTGGGATTTCAAGCTGGAAGTTACTGCACAAATGACCCAAAACAGGAGAGGACATTTGGAGTAGATATCATCAGCAGAGTGGGCCCTCATCTTGAACGGCAAGTATCGGTGACAACGACCAAAATAAGTCTTGAAATGTTCAGTCACCTGGCCAATTGTGAGGCCAACATCACCAAGAATTCTGTACGGTGCAGATGAGGAAGTTGCTGGTGTCCTTCCGGGGCTTTGTTGAGGTAATGCGAGGAAGGGTATCGGAGGAGGGTTAACTGTTTCAGAGGGGGAATCAGACAGTTGAGCCTCCCAGTCACTAGGATTAGGTACGTCATCATTTCTCTCGCGAAATTGGTTCGAGGATGAAGTGCTCGGAGTTGAATTAAGCAGAGCTTGTCGAAGCTGTTGGATCTCGTTTTCCATCTGCTGGAGGCATTTTGCCTTTGAAACGCGTTTGAAAGTTGGGTCGAAAACGCAGGGGAGCTTAAGGGAACGACAACGAGAGCATCCCCCCGGCAGACCTTCGGAGGCGTCACATCTTGCTTTCCATTGTCGACACTTGGTACACGCTGTTGCTCTCATTTCACCGCTGTGGGCTGTTGCCTAAAGCGGTGAATGCGGAGAGGTGCCTTGCGACTCGGCGCTGACGGGGTGTGTTGTCAGGAAAGCGATTCAGCGAGAAGGGATTGCGAGGGCGAGGGAAGGAGATTCGGGAGAGGTCATTATCGCAAAATTGATAATGACAGCTTCAAGCTATGAGGGCCCACAGACAAGAGACATCGGATTCCGAATCGGAATGTTTAGTATGCCGACTCGCAATGATTCCCGATAGCGCAGGATGTGGGGATTCCGGCGCCCCATGGGAAAAAGATCTCAGTTTGGGCCTTGAAGACGACATGTGCTCGGTTCAGTCGGCATCGTGAGGCAGCCGGAGGTATACAACCTGGAGAAGGGTAGTGACGAGTTGGGCTCCTGGACATGGGAAGTGCCCCCTTGCTGTCAATTTAAACTTTTGGAGCATTTGCTGTTAACCTGCCCGATTTGGTTTAGTGGGTTCGTGTGGATCATCTTTGCCCGAGACATCTGCGCTTTTGGATTGATTCATTTGATCAACCAATTCAATCCGCAGACCCGTGCAGTTGGTTCAAAACCGGCTATAAATCCAACCAAATCTCAGGTTAACCTTCTGTGGCACCCCGTGTCTGGTTAGCGCGCCTCCGCCACTTTACAGAATCAACATCGGGAGCGCGTTGTACAGTAACCAGGTCCCCAATATTGGAAGGGAGGTTATCACCCCTATTCAGGGTACAGGGGTAGGAATAAGAGTAGAAAGGAGGGCCAACCAAACGTGTGTATATACTGGTAATCTGGTAGGACCAGTTGGAAAAATAGAGCAATTCAAGTTGTACAGGAAGTTTGACAGAACGGTTCTGACTGCTCCTCAGCAGAACAATTTGTACCTGTTCTCTGCAGTTCGCTACTGCTCATTAAGATGACTTTGCTACAGACTAAATACTAATCGATTCGAGTATGAGAGAATCAAATTTCCATGCCTGACAGTCGGTATATCCCTATTGGCCGTTGATGACGAACTCCCTGTCCTGCTCTCGAGAACGGCATATGGTAATTGTGAATTGTCGCAATTAATCAGCCCTTCTATACAGTTTCCACATGAAAGAAGAGTTCCTGGAGCAGCCAAAACTTGGCATATGCAATCCATTGTGGGCTCCGACTCTATCTCCAGCCGATGAAAACCACTGGCTTCTCTGACAGGGCTTTGCCACCGAAGCTGTATTTACTACTCACTTCCGCCATGCTGTCGTGAAGACCGCATTTCGCGAAGCCCCATCTAGCTTTGCTTGCTGGTGATCGATGGCAACCCATCCAATCTGTACGTTTTCGGCGATATTACTTCCGGAGCAGTCCTTAGCACCCACGTTCATAGCATCCTTTAACGCAGATCCAAAAGCCGTTATTGTCCATTTTGGATTTTCAGCACGAATCACGTTCTCTTTGTCAAACTTGAAACCACAATTCTAGATTTCTTTCTACCAATAGCTTCCGAAGACGTGGCATTTGCCTCCATCGAAGGAGTGCGCCATTGGAGTTTGTATTACTGTAGGGGATAGATGAGCATTCCCAAACGTAGTCGAACGATCCTTTGGGTCCCTTGAAGGTAGATAATCAACCATGACAACACTTTGACAGAAAGACAGATGCAGTCACCGGCCTGCGTGGCCTCGAGGCTGGCTGAGAATCCATGGCGTGCTGCCTGCTGCTGGTCCCCAATTGCCTAGATCAGAGCTAAGGACCGCACCAATCCGTGCGTATGTGGAGAACGGGCCAGCAGGTCCATTCGGACCCGTTGTCATGAGGACTATAGAGCAGGCTGAAGCCTGAAAATCTCGTGCAATGGTATCTATGAAGACGACAAGTATATATGGGCAGAGAAACCCCTATTGAGGGGATTTGAATTCGCAATTTGTGAGCCCTGATTTTGGCATCCGGAGTTTAGACCTACAAGGATAGCAAGACCCGTGAGCTTAATGCTGCTGTTACCAAATGAGTCGAAACGCTGTATTGCTGTAGCGTAGATCGAACTAGCAGAATCACTTGTTGCAGCTGTGCAACTCTTCTTTATCATTCTGGTTCACCAATAAATTTTTCTAGCAGGTTAAAAGTTCATGCCAACCGGACGAGCCCCAGTTGACAAATATCACCATTATCCCATTTTCTGCTACGAAATTTGACGCCATAAAATTGATGTCCTTCGGATTTTCTGCCTTTGGTGTGAAAGAAGAGCTCGAAGCCTCCGCATTTGCCTGTGGAAAAAATGCCCAAGGAGGTATTGATCGCTGATTAGGATAATAGTGACGCAATATAAACGGGTTTTGGAACGAGCAGGGAAGACCAAAGCTACAGCACGACTCTGGCCGAACCGGCTGAGCCGGCCATGGACGGTCATGGTCTTTCTTCTACTGATGCTTCAAGTGGCAGCTTCATTTACCATTGTTACCGTATGGACGAGGAACCTCTGCAACGGGTAGAAATTTGCTAGGGTCACGTCAGCTTGATGTAATTCACCGTCCTAAAATTATCAATGGCATGTTGGTGGATGTATGGAATTCATCCACGAAGATGGATCAAGCCTGGGATGAAGTGATTCAACATATGTATGCTGCAACCCAGCATTTTAACGATTGACCAGCTAACGTCACAGAGCTGGCTGTGGCAATATCTCGAAGCGAGAGGTTGAACAAGCTCGGTAAGAATCCAATATATACTGTGCATGAAGAAGACAACACGGATATGTACTTTGGCATTTTGGAGGTCTTCCATCTATTGCATTGTATGGTATGGACTCATAGTAGACGTCCGAGAAGGCGTTGGCAAACGTCTCTGTGTGCAGCATGGTTAAGAGCATGAGGCTATCATTCAGGGGCTTGCGCTCATCGAATATGCTCTTCAGCAGACCGACTACATCAGGAGGCGACAACCAGGAACTGGGTAGTGGCTCTGAAACTTAGCAGAGTTTCAGACGTGGCTGGATACCGGCATGCAGACATTGCTCTGTCCGGGTATTCCTGGTCCAGGGAAGACGATTCTCGCACCAGCCATGGTCGACGATCTTTGCAAGTTACATCACAATTATTCCATAATTAGGATCGCTTACGTCCATTGTAGCTTCCGGTGACAAGACGAACAGAGGGCGGACAACTTCCTCGCCAATCTGCTGAAACAGCTAGCTCAGAGCCAGTTTTTCTTGCTAGTCAGTATTAAAGATCTTTATGGTCAGCAAAAAGCAGTGCCGTTGGTCTGGCGACGGCAGAACCAGCGGAAATCTCCGGGGAGGCAGTCCATGTCGTACGATCTGATTGATGAGAGGGGATTGCAAGAGAGGATGGATAGACAGTTCCCATGGCTTGGACAAAGCCACGGAGTAATTTGTCAACAACCTCAGGTGTACCACAAGACCGAGTGTAGTGCTAAGGGCTCCTACTCAATGCGAGGGTCATGTGCGCAGACTTTGTATCCCATTGTCAAGCAGTCTGATGGCGGGAAACGCTGATACAGGGTTGTTGTCCAATGGATTTTATTAAGTGCTCTGAAGGCCGCTGTAGCCAGTGCCTCGTTGTTTGTTAGTATCTACGGCGCCCTCTCGCTTTGCCACCAGTCATAGGCTTTCGGGGGCTGAGACATTGTCTTACCTGGAGCACATCGAATCCTAGTCTGGGTCATCTATAGAGTCCCTTGATGATGCTAGAGGCCTCGTTGTCGTGGAGTTGTAGAGGTGGTAATCAGAGCACTGCCACCGTGAAAGGGGTAGGTCCATCGAGAATTGCACAAAGCTCAGAGTTGTGCCATTTTGTGGGGACCACGCGGTCTGTAGATTGTCCCGTCAACAGGATTTTTTTAATCAGGCGAATGGAGGTGAGTCGATATTGGTCGGAGAGAGGTCTTGTCTGTCGATCTCTCGAGACGAGTGTGGGAAATGTCATTCCGTGAGTGGATGGGGCGGAGATGGAGTCGGAACCTGAACAGGCATAGCGTCGCGGCGGGAAGAAGGAAAAAGGCTTGGTATAGTGTGAATGCAGTGGAAGGAAGCATGGATGCAGTGTGTCAATGCTCATGTGCAACTAGACCAGCCAACTGACAGAGGAGCCTCCTGGAACTCAAAGTGCGGGTACACCTCTGGAGAGCACTTGCAGGGAGAATCTACCTCGTATCAAAGAAGAAACTCCAAATAGCTGATTGGTCGCGATCTAGAAGGGGCGGGAGTTGAACAGATTCGACGAAATGCGCGTGTCCTTCGTCTTCGAGGGCATCGTCGGAGGGCGGTGAGCGCAGGACTCGTTATCGAAGTAGACATAGCCGCGTTGCCACAAGGCTGAGCCTTGGCTTACGTAACGCTTGAGAACCTGAGGTCTTGGCGCGCTACCCTGAGATATAAAGCGGCACTTGCACGAGTCCGCGAAGGAGTTTTTCTTCGAGGAGATGCGGTGGCCTTTTCGAACCAAGGGAGCGCCAGAGAGACATCTCCAATCATTGATGGGCTGCGGTAAGTCAATCGACCCTCATTCGGCTGGGCAAAAGCTGTCTCCAACCGCCCCCAACCGCCCCCAGCTGCCCCCAGATGGCTCTCAGGTAGTTCAACCTGACCCAACCCCTGCATTCTGTCCATTCCATCCCAACAAATCCATGGCAGCCCCCAGCCCCCGCAACATTCGTGTAGACCTGTGTTAGTCATTACCTATCACATCTCAGTGTTCGTCTACTCCGAGAGGAGCCAATCAAGAGAGGATGAGTGGAGATACAGAATTGCATTCATTTCGGGTATATATGGGGCGAGAGAGGAGGGGTATGCGTCTTCTTTCATCACTTCTATTGTGGAACATAGCATTGCGAGCCAGTTCGACGCTCCACTTGTCAGAAGATAAGGAAAGGGGTTTTCTTTTCTTAGCCACAACTCGAATCGGCGTAGACCGAACCACAGCGCGAATCGATTACGAACCGCCGTAGTGACGGCTGAGATCGTTTATCTAGATCCCCGTTTCCAGAGAGGAGTCCACAGCATGGTCGGGGGAGTGCATACATGGAGCATTCCTTGTTGCCGGTTAAGCCTGGCTGCGGTCGGGCTGGTCATGTTCGCAGCTGGCGTGAGCATGCCTGCACCGGCCCAGCTCAGCGCCGAGTCCGACGACCAGCCTCGTAGCCAGTTCCCCGGTTTCTTGCTCGACTGCGGCAAGGTCTCGCCAATTGAGGCGGACGACCCCAACGTGCAGGTCTTCCCCGCTGGGATCAACAACCGCGGAGTGATTGTGGGCGAATACGTCCGGCCCGATGGCGAGTCCGGGCTGCGGAGAGACCCCGATGGGACGATCTCCACTTTTGACGTCCCCGGAGCCGCCGGGACGGAGGCCAGCGACATCAACGACAGCGGCATCGTCTCGGGCGCCTACAGCCAGGATACGCCGATCGTCAATAACTCAACCCGGCCGCGGGGGTTCCTGCTGGACGGCGAGAAGCTCACTACCATCGAGGTCAAAAATGCCGCAGGCACCGGAGTCAACGGTATCAACAACCGCGGGCAGGCGGTGGGAGCATACACGGACTCCAGCGGCGCCATCCACGGCTTCCGCTGGGAGCAGGGGCGCATCACGACCATCGACATCCCCGATGCCGTCAACACGACACTGATCGGCATTAATAACCGGGGCCAGATCGTCGGCACCACGACGGACATTGCGGGCACGACGATCCGCGGTTTCCTGTGGGAGGATGGTCTAGTCACCAATATCAGCGTCCCCGGCGCCGCCATCACCTCGCCCCAGCGGATCAACAACCTCGGACAGATCGTGGGCTTCACCGCTGACGACCTGGCGCTCACCGGAGCCCGGGGATTCTTGCTAGCCAGGGGCGTGAACGGCCCGTTGACCACAGTGGATGTGCCCGGCGCACCCAGGACCGCTCCGGCAGCCATCAACGACCGCGGCCAGATCGTTGGCTTGTACGAGAATCCCAATGCGCAGCTCTCCGCGCCAGTGGACCAGTAAACCCGACCCGCGGAAGCGCATGGCAGTAGCGCGCTTATCGAGCGTTACGCATGTTCGTCGCCATTCACCTCACAAACAAGCTTGGAACCTTTAGTCATCATTAGCTGCTCTGGCGGAGAAAATTGACGGAGTTGAAACAAGATCCACAACAAACTGGAAACGGAGATCGCCTTTTACAGGACTATAATGATGGCTTGACCAGAACCATGCCACAAAGGGACAATGTCGGCTAAGGGGTTGTTCCGTAGGGATATCCATAAATAGCCCTGATATATGAGCGAGCTGAGTCGGCTGCAATTCATTTCCTTCTGGCAGTGATTTTAATTGTGTTGTACGGAGTCATAATCACATTTTGACCTCTTCACTTTTCGCTCTCAGATGAGATCAGGACGCCTTCTTCCTCATTGGACTCTCGGACACAGCTCGAAACCGATTCGCCGTCAAGATGCGCTGAGAGGTATTATGGCAGCTTTTCCAACCCTCGGCTCATGTGCACAAGCAGGCTCAACTTTGGAAAGATCCGGCACCGACGCTCGCTTGTACCATACACAAATGCCAATTCTCGTGCTGTATCCTGAAGGAGTCTGGAGAAGCAATCGAAAAGGATGAATTGGCCGCGGCGGGACCCAGCAGTCTCGCACCAGGCCAGAAATCATCGCATGTTTTTGAATTCGTAACTGTCGCCAGCGAGAAGTCTCCCAGATTCAACGTGTATGGGTTGGATTGGACCATCTTCACTAGTCATCAACGTGAAATTGCGCAGAATCTCCTTCGATGGTAGAGGCGAATAGCTGAATTCTGCAGGTTGCTGTCGACAGTGTCGTACGATCTTCGCTCCCCGAGAGACGCAATGCCTTACAAAATAAAGTCCAATGCCTCCGCAAAATGCATCTTTGCTGGACTCCACGGCTGATGGTCAAGGTTGATCGTGAGAGTGGTGTAAGTAACTGCCAGTGAAACCTCGAATCATGGATAAGTGGAAAGGGCAACAATACTGAATCCTGACTGGGCGTTAGGAACATGGACGAACGAAATAATGGAGAAAGGCTCTAAGAAATCACTTACCAAAGCAATCTTGGGCCCAAATTGGTTGTATTGACCAAGTCCATTAAATCCAAAATGAATGTCCGTTCGAAGTCGCCAAAGGCCCTCTTGGGGGGGGAGTCAACGCAAGTCGTAGCAAGACAGGGAGCTGTGACTATGCTGTTGACTTCGTTCAGGAACTCGGCGACTACAACAACACGGTCGGTCGCTTGTCAATATCCCATATCTTGATCAAAAGCCTCACTTGATTTCGTTGACTGGATCAAAGCAGGTAGTTCCCGTTCCCATGAAATTGCATTCATTTGGTCTCAAATTCCTGTTGCATTTGCCAACAATCCATTGAGACGACCGTATGTAACCTGTTTTGTAGCGTCTTCCCAAATCTTCATGTAGGCAGGCATTTCCTTTCCAAAAACTTTCAATAAGGGGCGGTTATATGCCAGCCCCATATTCCTAATTATGGTTTGACAAGCCTCCCACCATTGAGTAGCTTTCAGGGGGCCAGCACCATGTTCCAACCAAAGTAGACCTGCTTTGTCCTGAACAAACAATGCTGCGGCTACCATAGCAGGATCACATCACCCTCTGCGTCAACGTCAGCGACAAACTCAAGTAGAGTTGATATTACAGCTAGATCGCCCATTTCGACAGCTGCCATCGGGGGCGGACTAGTCAATCGAAGTTGCAACGGATGAAGACTGCATAAGCCCACTTCTACATCTGGGTTGGCTCCGGCATCTTGTAACATTTTCACAACAAGATTTGCTTGCTTCAAGATTGCTGTAATGAGGGCTGTGACATAGTTTTCGCCATCGAGCTGATTCGCATCGGTGCCCGTGACGACCAGTAGTTGGATCAATGGCACGTCTTCTTTCTTGACGGCCGCCATCAGAGCGGTTCCATTAAAGCCTGCTTGGGCGTTGATATTGGCACCTTATCGGAGAAGTGGTTTCACAAGTTTCTCGGACTCTCTAGGCCTGATCTGAGCAAGACCTCCACATACTCGACAGTTCCAGTTAGAAGCGCTGCTCCATTCGACGGCACCTCCTCTTCTTCTCCCAGCTTAGATTCAAAAGACTCTAATAGGAGGCCAGAAGTGACAAGTTCGCCAAAGTTCTCAAATTTGCTAGGAGGATCGTTGACCCTGGGCCTTTGAGAGCAGAAAACTTCAGTCGGTCCATAGCACTAGAATGCTAGAGAGCCAGCTAGAGGCGAGTGAATAGCACTGGGAGACACGAGAGGTTAGTCTGTGTCCTTAGGACGACGATCAAAAGCGACCAGGCTCTGGAATGTGTACTGCGGAATATTGACATACATCAGGGTTGGCCTAAACAAGTCAAAATAGATGTCCCCCAATATGGATCGACGAAAAGTTGAAAATGAAAATGACATTGTGTTGTCTGAAAGATGCTGGTGAGACTGGCTAACCCAGGAGTTCGGTCATCTCTGCTTAGCCACGTGACCGGCGCCATGGTTCCCTTCTCATGGGAAGAACACAGGTCTGAGAACAGAGAGGTATGTCTTTTTCGCGGGTATGTGTTTCCGCGGGGATGATCTCAGAAGCTCTTTGCTGGGGTATCCATTAGTTCGAAATGAACGGATTTGCCGTTTGTGCGTACAAGTCATTATATTGTCCAACGGTAGGCTCTTGGACTGGCCTGTATGACACCTTCTCATTTCAATTAGGACGGTCGCTCAAAATTGCTCTTCCAACGGTACCGACTTCTTCAAGCAATCTCTCGATCGTCTGCCTCGCGGTGGAAATATTCACGACAACGCGGAAGAAAGCCCCTTTCTCGGCCTCATGGCTAAGGGCAGGTGCAAAGTCGATAAGAAAGCCTCGTGAGATCAGCGATTGGGTCATGCGACTTGTAATGGCCGAGTTCCGCTTGCCGATGGTTCCTGCTTTGTTTCTACTGCTCAAACATTCAATTCCATTTGTATTAGGGTTGTCATCAGCGGAGTAGACCATTCTTCCACCCGGCGCGAAATAAAAGCACACTTGCAGACAAGGTGGCGGGTTTGTACTCACGAGGAGTAGGTCCGGATTCTCGTCGACCAGGTTTGCCAGATGGCAGGCATTGGAATATGCGTTTTCAATTTTGAACGAGTATCCCTCAGTTCCGTAGTATTGCCAGGCCAAGAAGAATTTCAGGCTGTCTCCTCGACGGCCACATTGGAGGGTGAGATCCGCGAGGTCATCGGGCGCTGCCCATTCGTCATCCTCTTCTTTGAGCTCATGGTGGCCATTTGATGTCCCATTGGCTCCATCCACTGGTTCTTCGGTACCGTCGGTGGGCTGCTCCTCATTCTCTTTGTCGTGAAACAAATAACCGGCCCTGAGGGTATTTGACGCATGAGCATGCCTTAAATCCTTGAGCAGGAGAAAGCTGCATGTTACCGGCACGCCGAGCATTTTGTGAGGATTGATCGCAATGCTATCCGACAGTTCACATCCTTCTAGAGACCTGTCACGGAGAGATTTGGAAAAAACGAAGCTTCCGCCCCATGCACCGTCGATGTGCATCCATAGTTTATATTTCCTTGCCACTTGCGATATGGCCAGGAACGGATCAAAGGATCCTCGGACGGTCGTTCCCGCCGTGGCATTGACGTAGAACGGCGTCTTTCCCTTGTCCCGTTCTCTCAGGATCAACGATTCGAGAGCCTTTGGGTCCATCTGCCCAGATATGGGATCAACAGGAACAGAGATGACGCTCTCGCTTCCAAATCCACATTGCTGCGCTGCTTTCTCGATGCTATAGTGTCCGTGCTCCGAAGTGAACATCACAAATTCCAGACCTCTAGCGTTATTCCCCAACCGCTTCGTCTCAGGGAACAATGTATTCCGCGCAATAACGATGCTTGTCATGTTGCTCGCGCTACCTCCTTGAACACTGACACCACCGGTCCTTGGGCCCGTGAAGCCGAACATCTCCGCCAGGGTTTTGGTGACGTGTGTTTCGATTAGTGATAGAACCGGGGATACTTGATATACATGTACGTTGGTGTTGAGAACACCGAGGATTAGGTCAGCGGCTATTCCAGGAGGTAGAGGAGCAGAGTAGAGTTTGTCGAGGAAGCCAGGAGAGGAAGTGTTGACGCTGTACTTCAAGATTGAGGCCAAAGAGTCCAAGAGGCCGTCTTGCCCTGTCCCTCGGCTGGGTAGGGAGAGCGTGCCATTTGCGCGTAGTATCGATGTTAGTTCTGAAGGAGAGTGGCATTCGACGAGTGCCGATTTCGAGATCGGCAGTCGACGTTGATGGGCCAGAAGCTCGGAGTCGGCCTGTTGGATGAAAGGGATCAGGCGCGTCAGCACGGACAAAAGAAGGCTTTTCAATTCGGCAGCGCGCGACGATGTGATGTCCCTAGAATTAGAATTGGAAAAGCCATTCACTGTTGGGGAATGATGGCCATAGGACAAATTGGCCTTGGAAGTCAAGTCGTGGCTGGCCATGTCTTTCCGGGTCGTATGGCTCGTTGAATCTGAATCTTCTGAACGTGGTATGTCCAATAAACAATGAAAAAATACACCCAACGAATGCTGTCTGGGTGCGATGCAAGAGAGGATGAAGAAGTCTATTCAGAACATACTGATCCCGAGAAGTTGTCTGTGGACATGAAGAGCGGAAAGGTTTCCCCCAAACCAAAAAAAAAAAAAAAATCTGATACCGACTTCGATGACGCAATTTGGAGACAAGGCTGCGCGAGGCTGAGCCCCGTCGGCCACTCGGGGAATTCTATCAACCATTTTTAGGCTTGTCTCCAGGATCAGGAGTATTTCCGCTATGCATTCGCTGGAACAACGGTCTTCGTCGATGCTGCTGGATTATTCCGCTTCACGGCGTGTGACTGCTTCTGCGCATGTCTCTCCCTGGCAAGCTGAATCGGCGTCTTCTTCTCCGATCTCGAATCTCCATCCAATTCCACGCTTTGCGCTTGTTCCTCTTCGCGACCCCTCGCAAGTGCGCGCCACTCACCGGGTCGTCGGCGGTAAGAGTCCATTGCCCAATTTTTCCACACGTTTCGACCATATGGAGATTCCCTGAGACTAATCTCGTTGTTTGCGAGTTCTTTTGCTAGACGTTCCTTTATGAAATGTAGCCCATCGGTGGCAGGCCAGAGCGCGTCGACCACATAAGAACCGGCAAGATCTTGAGATAGCTCGAGAATATGGTCATAGAACCGCGGGACGAATTTCCGACGGAATTGAATGTCAGACCTAGTTGGAGACAGCGCTTCTTGGATGACTCGCGATGAGGCAGAAATCTGAGACATTTCGATCAGGATACCGGTGTCGAGTGCCAATAGGCTCTCTTGGACGAGGATGGACATTTCGGGGGATTGGAGCATTGCCTGGGCCAGTAAAGAGCCATGCACGTTCGCTCGGAGCGTCGGAAGCGGTGTCTTGTCATTATAGCTCTCTGATTCCTCGATCCGTTTCAAGGATGCAAAATCAAGCATCCGTGGGAGAAATTGTGCTGGATCATTTCCATACTCCAATTTAATCACGTCCGAGAGATCTTGCAAATCCACCTGTCGCACAACACATCGCTCAATGAGAACTGTGATCAATCCTGTCCTCCGGCGTGAAATCAAAACTGGCAACTCTGGCAGAATCAAATTCTTTGCCTCTGCTAAATCGTCCTTGCCGAGGCGTTGAATGATTCTAATCGCAACGTAACTTGCCTTGTCGTTTCTGGCCATGCTGCTCATCCTTGGCCTCAGAACGTTTTTGTAAAGCTTCTTGAAAGCTTTCCCGGGGAGTTTCTGAACAAGGATCTCGACCAGGTGAGATCCTGTCGGGTCATATATCAGTCCGGAGACGAATTTGGCACTTTCGGTATCCTCCTCCAAGTCCTCGTCCGGGAGCAATTTCCTGAGGACCAAATTATCCGCGGAGTGCTTACCCTTACCTGAGTTTGAAAGTTCTAGGCGTAGAAGTAATTGTAGGACAGGGTTTCCGGTCGGGTGAGTGGCCAAAGCTCTTAGATATGTTGTGTCTAAGGCTGAAATAGCGCTGTCGATGAGCTTTGCCAGGACATTGCGAAAAGTCTTTGGGACAGTTCGTTCGTTTTCGGAAGATTCTGTGGACATCTCCACTGGGACCTCAAGCTTCTCTTTCTTTTTGCTCGAAAGCATCGCTTTCATCAACGCGTCGTCTAATGGTTCTCCTGACAGAACGAGGAGCAGGACTCTGACAGTGTGAGACGCAAATCTCTCGGTGAGAAGGAAACCCATATTCGGCTCAAGCTCCTCGGCGGCTCGGAGGAAAAGTTCCTCCATGGAAACGGACCCTTCTTCTCTTTCGACTTCATGGCTTTCCTTCGTTTCCTTCAGGTGTTTCAAAGATTCGAGGAATAATGTCTCGCAGCAGTGGCTTCCAAAGCGATGACGAACAAGATACGTCAAGTTGCCGAGAAACTTGCTGAACAAATTTCGAAGTTGTTTGGGCGTTGATAAGAGTATGACCTTCTCCAGACACCGCGAACCAGACTGACTGGATGCAACTTTGAGTTCTTTGCCTTGAGTTTCGTGGTGAACAGCATCGATGAAAATGGCACGGTCTTCGGCCGACTCGAAGTCGTTTGCCACAATTTTATTATTGACGTTTGAGTAATATTCTTGTTCTTCGGGGTCGAGAAGGCCATGAAACTGGTCCTCTTGGATATCCTGGGGTGGGCCTATGCCAAATCCGATAAAGTCATCCCCGGCGTCACCGCTCACGACTATCTCATTAGAGGCCTGCTTGTTGTGAGAGTTATCGTGCTTGAATCGCTTTGAAGACTTGTGATATCTCTCGTCAAGCTGGCGTTTTTTCTCTCTTTCCTCCTCGCGCCTCCCTCGCTTTTTCTTTTCGCGAGGCATCTTCAACGAGTCAGACGGAAAATACGACCCGTCGGAGTACGAGAACTTTGCTTTATTTGCTGGCGCCGAGTATCAGAAGCTCTCGAAGTCGAGGGCCCGTTTGGGCCCAAAAATTCCATGCCAAGGCCGCTCGAATCTCCGCCAATCAGATACAAGACACGATTTTAGGTAAAGAAGAAAAGGGATCTTATAGAGTAATTTTGCATTTAGTCCTGGTTCCATTATATTCACTCAGACTGCCGCCAGGACTGCTTCAACAGCCCATATCTTGCTACTACTAGAGACGCTTGTAAGGTTGCATATAACTTAGCTTTCATGGCCTTCCGAGACATCCCTCCGAACATTGCCTCGTTTCCCCACCACTAACTGTGTGTGTCTGCCGGCTGAGGCTCAAAATCACCCCGATCCATGTCTTCTAAAACCTCTTTGCTCATATCTCTCTCAGTAGACCTAGTACTTATTGCAGAAGGATCGCAATAGCTGGAACTGCGAGCAGGGATGACGGGGGCACCTTTGGTAATATTGCTCAACATCCGAATTAAGATGTCGTCCTGCAATGAGGCCGGTATGTGCAAATCCTATTGATGTACTTGGACCTCGTGAATACCGAACCCGTTGAAGGGCAGAAGAGCTCTTATCTTCTGAGGACTTTGGACCGTCAAATATCAAATCTTTCTTTCCCAGAAAGCGAGACAGTGTAAGATGTCACGGCTGTCTCGTTTCGGATATTACCATGATGAAATTTGCGAACACGCCATGGCTGTCGATATGGAACCGGGGAGATTGTTCCCAGCTTGGATATGCGGTAATCGAACATTAGGGGGTGACTCTCCGATCGATGAATGACCATTCTGACCCGCTCTAGCAGTCGTATGCGACAGAAGTCGTGACTTGATGTCCCAATATTCTGTGGATGGTGGCACGAGGTGCGTCCTGGCGGCATTTCGGTCTGACATTCCCACAACGCGTACCGTTGGATCAACGGTCACATCATATTCAACCACTGCCCTGTTCCTGTGCTGCCAGCTGCATTTTCTGCTGTAGATGCAGAAGCTCTACTCTTTTCTTCTCGCTTCCTTCCTGCAGCTCTTTGATCCTGGTTTCTGTTCTTGATATTTCTTTCCCAATGAACTCCAGCCGTCCATCCACTGCATTGACAGCCTCGGTTTTGTCCTGCTTTAACAACACCGGACCGACAAGTTTGTAAACACCTGTGTCGTCGGCCAGAGTCGCGAACTCTTTCTGGACGGCTTTATTCTCCTGTTGCTGTGCTTCAAGTTTCTGGCGCGCCTCGATGGTGCCTTGGAGATCTGTGGCCCAGAGTCAGCAATCTGCAATAAATGACTGAGACTTCAGCGGCGGGGCTCACCGTCTTGAAACTTCTGCACGGCTTCAGACAAGGACTGCAATTTATTTCTATCTTCTTCCATGGCGTGCTAGTTTGCTCGAAAAATATCGGATTGTTGGAACGATTTGTAACGGTTAAGAAATGTGCCTGGAAGATAACTAGCGTGCGTCCTTCTAATTCGCGGGGCAAAAGCCGCCGACGAGCGTCCCATTCCACTCGACTGCCTAGTACATTGGCAGACTTACCAACATCAAAGACAATTGAACCCAAAAATACTGTTTCATAGAGCTAGCAAGTTTCGCGACTTCTCCTTGACTATTGTAATTGTGCGAAAAAGCCCCTTTCACTCTCCTTCCACACCTGAAGCCTTGTACAGCAGCAGAAACGAGCGCTTGTTTACCCTTCATCACCTTGCCATCCTCAACCAAATAACCTTCGATTTCGGCCGCCATGTCTAATACAGACTTCCTCGGCCGGGCCATCGATACGGTGAAAAAGGCAATCGAGCTAGATACAGCGGGGTCATATGAACAGGCGTACCAACAATACTATGCCGCTCTCGAACTCTTTATGCTGGCGCTGAAATGGGAGAAAAACCCGAAATCGAAAGAGATGATCCGCGCCAAAGCAGGAGAATATATGGATCGGGCAGAGAAGTTAAAAGCACACATTCAAGCCAACGATTCCAGTAATCGCAAGAAGCCCGCTGCCATGGGCGTTAATGGCAAAGCCGTCAATGGTGCCGGGAAAGGCGAGAGCGGAGATAAAGATGAGGAGGATGCGGATAGTAAGAAATTACGGGGACAACTGACGGGCGCCATCTTGACGGACAAGCCCAATGTTAAATGGGAGGATGTCGCCGGGTTGGATGGTGCCAAAGAAGCCCTGAAAGAGGCAGTCATTCTGCCTATCAAATTTCCCCATCTGTTTCAGGGAAAACGGCAACCGTGGAAGGGCATATTACTTTACGGCCCTCCGGGGACGGGCAAATCATACCTGGCCAAAGCGGTTGCCACAGAAGCAAACAGCACGTTCTTCAGCGTCAGCTCTTCGGACTTGGTCAGCAAGTGGATGGGGGAGTCAGAACGACTGGTGAAACAGTTGTTCAACATGGCGCGCGAGAACAAGCCGGCAATCATCTTTATCGACGAGGTCGACGCTCTTTGCGGCCCAAGAGGAGAAGGCGAATCCGAAGCTTCAAGACGTATCAAGACGGAGTTACTGGTGCAGATGGATGGTGTGGGCAAAGATTCCAAAGGTGTCTTGATTCTGGGCGCAACAAACATCCCTTGGCAACTCGATGCGGCCATTCGAAGACGTTTTCAACGACGAGTTCACATCTCATTGCCCGATCGGCCCGCGCGCATGAGGATGTTTGAACTTGCGGTTGGAGATACCAAGTGTGAGATGTCCCAGGCTGATTACAAGTCTCTCGCGGATCTCAGCGAAGGGTATTCTGGAAGCGATATCAGTATTGCGGTACAAGATGCACTGATGCAGCCGGTGAGAAAGATCCAAACGGCGACACATTACAAGAAGGTAGGGCTCCGGCTCCTAACTACTCCTCAAAGATTATCACGCTGACAAAAACTTTTCCCGAAATATAGGTGACAGTCGACGGGGTTGAGAAACTGACGCCCTGCTCGCCTGGCGATAGCGGCGCAATGGAAATGACCTGGGTGGATGTGGACTCGGATCAATTACTCGAACCGCCTTTGGTGGTGAAAGACTTCATCCGCGCCATCAAAGCGGCCAGACCGACCGTATCTGCCGAGGACCTTAAGAAAAACGCAGAATGGACGGCCGAATTCGGAAGTGAGGGTGCTTGAAGCGAGAAGCCTTGATGTGCGCTCTACCGAAGTCACGAGCCATGAGCAGAGGCGTTTCTCTAGGATCGAATTGTTGGCGCAGGTGTTTTTGTCTTGTGCTTATTGCTTTCTTCGATTTGAAGGTATGTTTTTAGGGAACGGACATGGTTTGACACGGGGATTGGGATACAAAACCGGGGTAAATCGACTGACCTTGACCTTGCGATTGAGCGAATAACGCTAGAACCGGAAATGAAATGGGCCTACAGTAGTTGATGTGAATGCAAAAAAAGAAGATAACAACAAGAATGAGAGGCACCATATTTGTGACAAGAGCATGAAGTAATATTTCGTACTACTATAGTCTTTGATACCTGCAACTGCAAGCAATGTACACCATAATATCGTAGGCAGAAGTGTGACCCCTGACTCCATGCTAGACGACTCGCTAATTTCAAATCCGTGTCCATTTACCAGGATATCGAACCCTCCGTATATATCCATCAAGTCATATCTTCGTCGTTCCTCTTGCCCCAACAGCAAGGCTAGGGATACAAATAGCCTTTCTCAAAATAATTTCCATACATGTCCACAACACCTGTTCTGCCCTTGGGTGTCGGATTCCTGATCACTTTGATCTCGCCTTTCCAATGTCCCTCGATAAATTTCATATCAATATCATTCACTTCACCGGACAAACCTGCTGGAGTTTGAGGCCTGGTGTCCGTCGTTCCATTGGCATGGGCATATCCAATGGAACCTAGTCCAGCGCCGTGGTCAAACCCGTACCCATAACCTCTTGGGCTCGATAGAAAGCCATGTCCATGGCCGGAGGGTCCATTACTTTGACTGTGGAGGCTGTTCGCTCTGCCGCTACCCACACGGCTCATTCTATATCGCGCTAATTCGTCTTCGTAAGCCTTCTTCCGCTCTTTTCTCCAAGCAGCAAGCTCAGCCACCACGTCGATCTTTGGTTCTTCTTCCTCCTTTTCCACGGGATTGGAAGTTGGCGTCGGCACCTGAGGTTGGCTTTGATAGGATGATCTCGAGTTCGTCAATTTCGGCGAAGTCTGGCCACCATGAAGTTCATTGAGAAAGCTTCTTGGATCCCCATTTCGCTGCGCTTCGTTTGAGCTCCTCCGATTTCGACCCAGAGGTAAATTCCGGGGGCTGCGCAGTACCCCACTTGAGCCACCATAGTTCATGGAGAAAGGCGAAAGCGTGCTTTGACCATGAAAACTGCCATGTGGACTGCTCGATCCGCTTTCCGGAGGATTATCGTCGGGAATCAACAAGATCTTGTCGTCGAAGTGAGCCGTAGGAAAATATTTCTCCGGGTCATGCTGATAGATGCCGCATTCTGCATGTTCTTCTCCTTCCTCACCAAAGAAGCTGAAATCATTCTCAGCCGCCGACCAGAGGTTCTCACTGTCAAGATCACCGGTTGAAGATTTACTCATACTAATCCGTTGACGAGAATGTTGCCATCCACGTTGACCATTAGCAGGTTGGCCCGCTGGTTGTTCCATCTCAAGGACAATGGTGCGGAGTGCAAAGAGGGAGCGTGCATGTTCCAATTCTGCCATATGTCTTGCTCGGCCAGGTGGAAGAGAATAATCCGTTCTTGCAAGAAGGTGAGATAGCGCGGACTCATCAGCGCAGGCAGAGATGAACGACTTTAGTGCTGCAACAAGTGTTGATGATTTTGGCACGGCTGTTGGAACATTGGTGAGTATCAGGGTTCGCAAATTGGGAAGTAGCGCAGGATGAAGGCTGCTCAGATCTGGGATGGTGGCTTTAGGTACGGAAGAACCTGGTTGTGTAATCTTCGACGCCATTCCAGGAGGCCGTTTTGACAGAAGAGCTTCAATACGAGCATGACGATGTTGGGTTGCAGCAGGAATCGGTGACGGTGTTCCTCGTGGTTGAGGTGTAGGACGTGGGACAGACCTTGGAATAGATGGAGCAGAGGCCGGCGGAAGAGGAGAGGTAGCCGTCGGTGTAGGGAGGGGAGCAGGGTTGTCCTTTGCTTTGGGTGGAGCGACCAAGGGCTGGAATGCCATCGTATTGGGATGAGGTGTCATAGGCGACACAGGTGAAAATAAGGATCTTGTTGTGCTATGAGTTCCTGTCTCGTCAGAAACTTCAGAGTCTTCATTGTCATGACCATTAGTATATTCATCACCGTTCACCACCTCTGGAGCAAAGGGTCCTTCTCCTCGGACGGGGCTATGCTTCTCCACGACGAGACTTGAATCTCGAGGCTTTTCTCCAACTGGAGGGCTAACGGAGAAGTAGATTGCATCGCCAACCAGTTCAGCTCTAGGCTGTGCGGGGGTAGCGTCCAGTTCGAAGATGGGTTCATTGGAGCCCGGCATTTCCACCGGGTAGTGGGCGGGAGCTGGTGCTTCGATGACTTGTCTCTCCGCTGTTGGTAGCTCTGCAGCGATTGGCTGGGATCCTACAAGTTCGATGGCCGATGTTTTCGGTTGGGGAATATCCTGGATTCCCTCCAACTTCGCCGTAATAAGTGTGTGGTCTATCCGTAGGTATGTCAAATTCTTGCTGGCTGACCGAGCAAGAACCGGAATGAGTTTTTCGGCACCAGGAAACCGAACTTCATCGATGTATCCCGTCGGGGATGACAGAGAACGAGTTCTCGCAATCGTTTTGATGGCATCGACGGATCCTCCATCAAGAATATGCAAGCGTTCAGATTTGAGCAGGCTTGATAAACCTTCGACGGAGAGGCGATTTCCCGAGATGTGGAGGTGTGTCAGCCCTCGATGAGGAATATCCTCAAATGCTAGTCTCCCTGTGAGAGGCTTGGTGAGTTGTTTGAGTAGTTCATGATCGAGTTCTTCACTTCGCAGGGTGTCGAGACTGAAAAAGTCAGGGCCCGGAGCCATGCCGACTGGCCAATCTTCCACATTCAGAGAACTAAGTTGTACGGCGTCAGGAGGCAGGAAGCACGCCTGCATCAATGACCTCACAGCCATATCGGTTAAGAGGTTATCTCGGAGGTCCAGCAGACGGACACGAATACCAATAGCGTTGGCCAGCACCTCTGCCTCGCCATCCTTGAGGCCAACACCACGCAACTTCAGCACTTGGAGGTCGGGCAGATATGACAGGGCTGCTAGAACAGAAGCATCGCGAGAAGGTGATGTGTAGGACAGGTCTAGATAGACCAGATTCGGGAATCTTGGTAGCGCGTTGGCCAGAGAAAAGGATGTGGTATTTGGCTCGCTCGACGCCAACAGCAATTTCAATCCGAAAGCAGGTAGAATATTTTCTTCATCATTTGATAATTTCCTACCAGAGCTCGTTGTCCTGAGGGCATTCAAACTGTGGTGATCGAAGAACGGTAACTTGGCGACAATGAGGCTCTGTAAATTGGGTAGGAATTCGAGGACGTCGCGCAACCATGTCGGATTAGGACCGCCATAGATCTCACTGAGGGCCGGAGGGAGATGTAGAGTATGAGTGAGACTTCTCACGCTGAGTCTCGCTTTTCGTAGGGTTCTTTTGAATCGGGTGAGGGCGACATAGACGGCGTCGTTGGCGATGCCAAAGTGTGAAGCTGGGTCGCCCCAGAGAAACGGGACGAAGATTGAATACCATTTCTGCGATACGAGGCATGCGGAACAGAGGTCACTGGAAGGGATCCAGGGAGCGATAATGGTCCACGCTTCGCGACTGACTGCACTTTCGTAGGATGGAGGGACATCAGGCTTCATGGTTGCGTGGAAGTATCGTCGGGCAGTGGCATGATGACTGATGGATGGGAGAGGGGAGAGAAGGCAGCCAAAAGTAGCAATATACCAAGAATACCAAGCCGAAGGTCGCAATGATTAAGGCGCAAAGATGGTAGCGCAGTCGAGCGTCGATGGTACGACGCCGTGCCTATGATACGTCACATTGTGGTTCTGCTAGGCGAGTTGCAAGGCACCCGTAAGGCGATTCTAGAAGGCCACCAGGCGCAGACTCCCACTCTCACTTTAAAGAGAGGGTGCGGAGAACCAGGCCTTGGAACCAGCCCCGGTCAAAAGCCATCACATCAGCCAATCGACGGCACATACGTAGTAGACCCCCTCGCCATCGACAGCCTCGGACCCGTATTCTTATCCTCACGGGAACGCGGCATGCTCGGCATGCGCGGCATCGTGCGTAATATTTCCCATACATTTCTCTACAGGCTCCAAAAATACCTTAACATACCATTGGACACCCTTCACACGCGCCCTGCCAGACCAATCGTGCTGCCAATGCTTTTTTATTCCCATCACGCAAGTCCCTCATGCCGAATACAACATGCATTTCATCCAGAATCAAGATGTCATGCTGTGCAATTGATCATTGGCATTCGAAGCCACAAACTCAGGGCGGAGAAGTGAAGAGCCAGCGGTCCCTCGGGTATCATTATCACCCGGTCAGTATTTACATCACATATAACAAATCCGTGTCTCGGAGAAAGGCAATGTTAGTAATATTTCATATCGTAAAAAGGAGGAGGCGGCACTTACTCAATGGATGTGAGCAGCTCAATTGAGGTTTCTGAGAATACTTCGTCGCCAGCTCGTCTCGAATGCTATTCAATAACTGCACATAACTTTGGTGTGGGTTCTTCTTCAATGCGGTTACGAATGCCCAGCTCATGGCGCCAGTTGCTTCTCCGTTGATTTGAGCATCTTGGCTGGTTTGCTCGTCTTTGCTGCCCGACCACATGATAACATCGGCCGGACTGGTCTTGGTCTGCTTGTTCCGCTCGTGTGTGGAATTTCCCGTAGCAGCCTTCTTGAAAAGACCCATGGCGGTGGACGCCATGCCACCCAAATCTCCACGGGCGTATGATGAAACAATCGACAATAAACCTTGTCCTGCTTCCTTGGCCAAATTGGGCTCTTTGAGCACACCTTGGGTGGAGTAGATATAGGGCAGGTCGAGGGCAGAACCGGAGTGACACGAGTCGAAGATCGCCGTCAGTCGGACACCGGGGGCCAGTGACTTCACCATAATTCGGTGCATCTCATCATCCACAATGTGGCCTGCTGTTCGGAAATCCACGGGATATATTACCTCATCATAGCCGTCCTCTTCGTCTCCATCCAAATCGGGCGTCTGGCCTCCGTGACCGCTGTAATGAAAGAACAATGAATCGTTGGGTCGAGCATCTTTGACCAACCAATGCATCGCTCGGAGAATATTGGCTTTTGTGGGCTGAGACATTGGATTTCGTTGGTCATCAGTCAAGATAACCATGTCTTCTCTGGCATATCCGAAATTTTGATTCAAATAGGTCGACATGTTCTTGACATCGTTGATACAACCCCGCAACTGTCCTCTTTGGCCAAAGTAATTGATTCCAATTAGGAGCGCCTTTCTTTTCCCCGTACAATTGGAATATTGATAGCTGTAGCCCGAAGGAGCTCCTGACCCGAATTGTTGTGGGGCTGTCGGTGGTGGAGGAGGGCCGTGATGAGGAGTATTGTTGTAAGCCGGCATTCCCGGCCGAGGACCTAAAGAGCGTGAGTACTAGTGGTTTTGATTCAATATCAATGGGACAGACGGACCTGGATATCCATTTGGTTGAGGTGGCGGAGACCCATAACCACCATAACCGCCTTGTTGTGGCGGAGGAGGATTGTTATAACCGTAGGGCGCCACTTGCTGTGAGGGATGAGGATAACCCTGAGGAGCACCGTAGCCTTGAGGGGGGTATGGCTGTGGTGAATAGGATTGAGGAGGATATCCGCCTTGAGAATAGCCTTGAGGAGGGTAAGGCTGTGGCGAATGCGATTGAGGAGGATAGCCATAACCGCCGCCGTGCTGTTGCGCGCCGTAGCCGCCTTGACCTGGATAGTAGGACATCGCAGTTGAAGGATTTCGGGGGTGCAGAGACGAATGACCTTGAAACGGCAAGAGAGGTTATGAAATGTGATCTAGGGTCAGAGGATGGAATGCAGTGATGAAAGTCGAGCGGAGAGAATGTCGGTCGGGAGTTGTAAGACGATTTGGCACGCCCAGCAGTCGGCTCTTTGCTCGTAATTTTTTTTTAGTCAAGGGTCTCTTCGAAGCGGAGCGAGTACGTGCTTTAGCGGGTTGATACGCGAGTCTTGTTTGGAGGATGTCGGTCGTCAAAGATGAGGTGGCAAGAGAAGTGAGTGATGAAGGATTCAAGTTGCAGGAGAATGCCGGCTGCACTTGTCTACGTTTTCTGTATGTATTCGTCTCTCTGTTCAGACACTGCTAGAGAGGCCAAGAAGATGCAGGAATCAAGCTGACGAATTGTTTGGTTTCCGCCTCCACCTGCACAAGACTTCGGGGGTCCACCGCTTGTGTCCCGTTCTACAGGACCACAAACATTCGCCCATCTCCCTGTCTTCCCTTTGACTTAGCCCTTTCGTCCTCGGCTTGTCGGTTCCTAACTCTTTTTGGACATCCCCTGTGATGTGACTTTGGCCTTAGCAGAGTCTTTGCTGACCCGTAGGCGAGTCTAGCGATTCTTTCGCCCTTACAGTAAGCGAGCAGGAGTGCCCCATACGATGCTCCAACGACCGGTAAGAAAGCGCCCTTTCATAACAAGCTCTCCTAAAACATTCTACACCTGCTTGAAATCGTGGTAATCTGGGATTTCACCCCTGGCCCCCCTGCATTTAGCAGAAATGACTTTGAACAACAACTCATTAGGCCGCAGATAGAAATGCCAACATTAACACCACTTACCGGGGAGTTGAATTCTTGCATATTTCCATCAACAAAAACACTGGAAAGCCATGTTTGAGCTATTGGCTCAGCTCTCGACCAGTGCAGCTCAACGAGCCCCTATGTCACGCTTTACTGACCCTCTGCAGCCGAGAGATCGCAACCCTTCATTCAGACCTATGTCCAATGCCCACATACCTTGCACCCACCTGATTCAACATGACGATTATCCAAATGTCCACGTGCTTGGAAATATTCGCCAAATTCAGCAACGGTGACCACAATCCGGGGTTGAAGTGGACAATCACTACCCGGTCCGACATTACAGATCAGCTACGCCACTGATCCTGTGCTTATCCACCTCGCCTCATTCGCCGTGACTCTCGCCCCATACCCGAATAACCATGCTGTCATGTTCGGGGCTGAAGTATTTGGGACAGTTTTAAACCACCACAACCGCATCGAGAAGCTATAACCCACACCGACCAACCCTTAACACATTTTTGGTGAATCGTATCCGAAAAGAGACCCTACGAGGCGGTGTTTCGGCCTCTCCGCGAAAAGTCGCCAATGCCCAGCCATGACCTTGAAGTTTGAGCTCTCGAGATCTGGACTGCGACCTTCTGACGTGACATTGACTTTACTTCTATTACCTATCCATGACTTCCTATATTTCGGTTGTTTCGACAATTGAAGGATATCCAGCAACGTCGTGACCCTGCATGAGGTAGGCCAATCCAGGTCGAGCCTTGATACGAGGAGAGACAAAAGGACAATAACCCCTTATACTATCTAGATATCAAATCTTCCGGGCGCCATTATCTTTGTTGCCGACCCACCTACCTGGTGAAGAACTCGGTCCTGGATGACTCTGGTTCTCGACGTTTCCTCTACCCTCCCCCCACTCAACATTTTTATACTCTCCTTCGCATCTTGACTGGGCTTGTTTCAGTACTCAGTCTCACACATGGTCAGTCGACCAAAGTGACATCGTGCCTGAGCTTCAGTATGAGTGCCGGTCGAAGCAAAGGCAGCTATCTCCATCCGTCTACTGCGCCTCCGCTGCCTTTCTTGCGCTTCGACCTCTTTCTCCATGTCCCCCGTCTCTCAATTCGCCGTCTAGGATGATCTTAGTGCGATAATAGATCTCATACTCATACCAAGGAACACCGAAGGCCCAGCCAGCCAGCCCAAGGTATGCTCGTTAATCCGAAGCGACCTGTACTCCGCTATGCATCATTTTCAAATGCACACGACAGAGACTTTTTTTCTTGTCTCGCACTGTAATCCTACACAACCATTTTTGGAAGTATTCATTTTCATCGTCTGGGCATCCCTCTTCCTCGTCCTCTCAATGCTCTCTGCGCCGCCCCAGGTGGCAAACCCCTCGCCGGGGCCTGTGGAGCCTGACTTTCCTCATTCTTAATCGTCTCGTCGACACTGAGAATCAAACAAGCCGCTTCCACCGCTGCACTAATGGCGTTGACTTTGACGAGTGCGGGTTCCCAGACAAAAGCGTCCAAGTTATTCCGAACGCCCTCGTGGTCGAAGTCGACGCCAGCCCAGGTGTTGCCCTTGCGGTGCTCGACGCGCAGGCGGTTGAGTATGTCCGTGGCGTCGAAGCCGGCATTGTCGCACAGCTGCCGCGGGATGATCTCAAGAGCCTTCGCGAACGCCTTGACAACGGCTTGCTGCTTGTGTGGTACATTCTTGTCCGCAAATTGGTGCAGGTACCCCGAAACTTCCATCTCCGTGGCCCCACCGCCGGCGACGATGGTGTGGTTTCGCAGTGTTCGTTTCACAATCATGATCGCGTCGTGTAAACTGCGTTCAGCTTCGGCGATGAACTGCTCTGCGCCACCCCGGAGGATGAGCGTGCAGGTTTTTGCTTCTGGACAATCGCTGAACAGGTTGTATCGCTCACCGCCGATTTGGCGCTCTTCGAACGAGCCACAGGTTCCCAGGTGTGATGGGAGGATGTCGCTGCAGGTGCTCTGCGTCGTGGCGCCCGTAGCCTGGCAGACTCGTTCAAGGTCTTCAGCAGCAACGCGGCCCGCACAGAAAATGTCTCGATCGGCGAAATACTGCGTCGCCAAATCTCCAATCGGTAAGCGACTCAGCACGACTTTCGCGCCGGTTTTGTACAGTGCCTCCATCTTATTGTATATTATCTGCCACTCAGCGTCGACAATAGCTTGGTACTCTGAGACCTGGTCGACGCGGACCTCGGCGTTGTCCTTTTCGGCCTTCAACTCGAGTTCGACGTTCAGACAAACAATCTGAGGGTTCTTGAAGGATTTGGGCTGTTGTTCAAAGCCGGCATAGGAGAAAGTCTTTTTGAACGCGACGCCGTCGACAAAAAGGGAATCTTCCAGTGCGCCGCCGGTGATTTTCTTGATGCCGATGAGGTTCTCATTGAGGTCGTCCTGGTCGAGGGAGAGGACCGCATCGACAACCACTGTTTCGTCAAAGTCAGCCTTTCGCTTTGCCAATCCTGACAGACAGGTAACGTACTCTTGGTAAAGAAGTCGGCATTGCGATGAATGAGCTTACTGCTCATCGCCGTAGCCGCCAACTTGCGCAGCGTCTCTCTCTTATTCCCATCATTCGTACTCACAGCAATCTCTTTAATCTTATTGATCGCCATGGCAGAGGCCCGCCTCAGACCTTTAATGATCGTCTGCGTACTCACACCCTGCTCGACTTGGTCTTTGATTTCCTTCAAGATCTCGCCCGCCAGTACGACCACCGATGTTGTGCCATCGCCCACCTCAGCGTCTTGTGACCGTGCAATGTCTGTCAGGATCTTCGCGGCAGGGTGGACAATGTCGAGTAGTTTCATGACCGTAGCGCCATCATTGGTGATAGTTTGCTTGCCATTCGAGTCGACGAGGAGCAGATCACCACCATAAGGTCCGAGGGTGGATTTGATCGTGTTTTGGACTGCCAGACAGGCATTGATGTTGGAAATGATTTGGCCTTTGCCTTGTGAAGTATCGGTGCCTGGGGTGGTATGTTAGTCCATCAAATGTAAAGAAACACCGACACACATCGTGTGTTTCCTCACCCTCTTTGAGAACAATAATCGTTGGAGTCTGTCCACCGAATGCCGCCATTTTCTCCCACCCGAATCTGTCAGCTGCCTCGAGAACACCTGGAGTCGTAGTGGGGGTGCAAAATGTTTGGGCTCAGTTCGGGAACTTTTTTGAGATTTTGACCTTGACGCAATTCGAATTTCGGCGGATCAGTCTTGGCAATGTACTGTACGGCGGAGTTTGCAACGGTGAGCGACACCCTGGCTAAACTACCAATCTAAAACCCATTTCTAGGATCATCGATCAAGTCCAACAAAACTTGACACCTGTTCGCCTGATCCGCTTCACCATCCACCAGCTGGAATCCATCTTCTGTGATATTCATCCACCTTTCCAACTCCATGCCATACGAGGGCCAGTGCGTCGGCACCGCTACGCCAGTCTCGTTCTGTCCTGCGCATTCTCCACCACCGATCCGGCCTTCTAGGATGAATGTCCGGAAATATTTCTGCATCCGGCGGGCGATTTGAGAGGCTTTCGGACCAGCTGTCGCTGCGGCGCCTTCCATGTGGAAGTAGTAAAACTGATCCTGCCCGTGGTTCGCTGGCGGGATGGACATGGAGTATCGATATGCATTAACTCCCCACGTTTGAGCAATCCAAAAAGCGTGGCACGCATAGATGGCATCTTGGGCAAAGGTGTCTAGGGCCAGGCCTGTCAGGTTGGACCAAGTCGCATTGACTGTCATGATAGTTTCCTGCGTCGGGCTTGTCATGAATATTGGCAGGAAGTCTTCCCAACTCGTTGCGTGGGCTGGTTCAGGTTCTGTCAGCCCTGCATACACCATGGAGATGGTCTAAATTACTTACACGATGTAGAATACTGTCCGTCTCTTGCCATGTTCGCAGTCATGACCTTCTCAACCGATGTGTGATATTTTCCTTGCGCAAGTAACCGATCTGGTACATCTGGCACCAAATCGCCATCGACTATAGGACCGTATCCGATTAACGGGCCCAGCCAACCAGAAGACGGTACATTAAACAACAGATCTCGATTGGCGGCTGCAGTGGCGTCCGTTGGCAAACCGCGAAGACATGAAATGTCAGAACAATTGGTCGCATTTAGAAACAGATGGTATATACCCGTCATGTCTGCTGATCGATTGACATGGGGTCGATATCCGGGAGATGTCAAGATGGCCTTTCAGGTCAGAATGCTCCCACATTCATCGTCGTGTACACATTCTCACCTGATTGAATGGAACCGTACCGTTTCCCCCTCGAAGAGTGAGTAAATGACTGGCCATCCCCGCCCCGGCACTTTCACCAATGACTGTGATGCGATCCGGGTCTCCGCCAAAGTAGCTGATGTAGTTTTGGGTCCACTGCAGAGCGACCAGAGCATCCCAGAGGCCTGCGTTAGGAGTCATATCCACCCCTTCTGAGGACATCCACCCCAGAGCACCAAGTCTATAGTTGGAGCTCACCACAATGAATTTTTCATCAGGGGCCATGTCTTCGAAGAGCGCAGCTGGGTTACCTGCCCAGTCATTGCTACTACCGAAGACATACTAGGACAAGTCAGTTGAATGGTAGAGCAAAGTGGAGATATACCTACACCTCCACCGTACAACCAGTGGACGACGGGTACATTGCCCCCTTCTATACCCTCGGGAACTTTGACGGTGAGAAAGAGACAGTCTTCACTGCCCCATGACACACCTTCCAAACCCGGTGCGATAGCCAGATATGGTGGAATGGAATTCAGACAATCTGTAGCATTACGCGGATAGCTTCCATTCTGGATACCGGCGGATGTTGGAGGAGGCGTCTGAGGAGCTCGGAATCGCAGGTCGCCGACAGGAGGTTGGGCGAATCTGATGTTTGCATATGTCGCATACGATATATTGTGAAGAGCGGTCTGGTTCGTTTGGGTAGGTGCATGTCTTGCATAGCCCTGCAGGTAGTCAGTATGAAATGTGCCGAACAAATTTACAATCCAAAAGCCCACAAGATCAATGACTGGGAAGCTTGTACAGCTTTGAGCTGCAACGCCCCCAATAAGGAAGAGCGAGTACGCAACAGCCCTCATAGTGGTTTTCATGGTGTAGAGGAAATGAGAAGTGCTCTACGACTTGAGCTCTAACCAAGCAGAACATTGACATTCTTTTATATATTTCGTAGCTTTTGCTAAGTTTAGAGCTGGTCGTAGAAGTCGGAAACTAGCTTGTGTGCCTTACTGCTGGTCTAGGACCTTCAATAAAGCCCGTGTCAGCCATACGACCTGTCGTATTTCTTTTACTTCAATACGGCCAATTCTAGAATGGATCGGCAAATGCAGAGAGAAGATCATCCAAAGTTGATCCAATAGAAATACTGGTAGCATGGGCGAGAAATTCGAGAAGCGAGTAGATCTGTGCCATCTCTTCCGCGTCCTGTTCTGCCGTCACGGTTATGGAGATCATCTGCGAGATGTCCTGGCAAAGCTTTGGGGAATATACGCAATAATCAGGCAACCGGCTTTTTTAGAAGAGGAAAGAACACCCGCAGATTGAGGTCAGGTGATGTCACATGATTAGTTACGTGATCAACCTCCTTTCAGTCCACAGCCTTGACTCCTTGAGGGTCAGAAGTGCCACTACACTTCTTGACCTAATGGTGTGTGTGCTACTTCAAGATTGCATCTTGATGTCGGTATCTGTGCTGCCCAACATCAATGATGTCATCAATTCGACGCATCCTTCGTTGTCATCAAGAAGCCCTTCTCTCGTGTTTTGGGCCCAGCTCTCTTCGCATATACCAGTTTTGACCTCGGGATCCTTCGAGCTAACCCCCGAATCGACAAGTTCTTGAGGACAGTCATTCAGAACGGCTAACTTTAAATGTTCCATACTTGCCCACGCCAGCAGGATCTTTGTAATGTTGGCGTGGAGATGGTCGCAAATCTGTTCGCCATTCCCTCGACTCCGAGTCTGTCGGCGATGATGTATGCGTCAATGCAGTTCCTCACAGCTTCCTCAAGCTCTGAATTGTCAGGGTATGTCATGGGGGCGGCCCCTAACATTAAGACCAACATGCCATCCCGTTCTCATGTCCCCTCAAAGCTGTCATTTAGATCATTACCCCAGCTCCGCGTCCTCACATCATTACGATTCCCCAATGAGGTACTCTAACAGAAAGGCTGGTGCCCATGTTGATTGCAAGCAGTCGTTAAGTATATAACAGCTAAAGCAGAATGCCTGTTGATGTTTTCAAGCACATCTGCACTGTCCGACAACATTGACAATTGAAATGCAACATGGCCAACATACCGTTCCCTTCTCTCACGCTAACGTGGCATACGAAGCCTTATCCGGCTATCGAACCAACCGGGCTCGAACTGCCTCCAAAAAAGGGGAGTCATCGTTATCACTAGAGGAGGCTCAGGCATCGGGGCTACTATAGCAACAGCATTCGCTATAACTGGCGCTTTGAAGGTTGCCTTCATTGGATGTACGTCTGCCACGCTTAACCGGACGAAAGGGAACATTGAAGCAGTAACCAAGTGGGCAGGGTATTGATCACTTCAGCAGACATTTTCAACAAGCAGTCCATCGTGGTAGCATTCGATCAGATCGACAGGACCTTTGGCGAGATTGGTATCTTCGTCAACAATGCAGGGTACATGAGCAGTCCAGTTCCTGTCGCCACGGTAGATGGCGAAGGATGGTGGTCTGCATACAAGATCAACATGCTGGGAACATTGCACTCTGTCTAGGCATTTCCGCCCAAATCCAGCTCAGGCGCTTTCCTCCTCAATTGCTCCTCTGGAATTGTGCATTTACCACTAATCCTAGGCCTCTCGGGCTATAAGACGTCCAATCTGGCTGGAACGAAGCTGCCAGGCTATGTGGTGATGGAGAACAAATGGCTGGAGCTTGTGTGCCTCCAGCCTAAACAACATGAGTGGTTTGACCGCAATGGACAACGATAAGATCTTCCCACGTCACCTTGTCCCTCAGCGCTCGGTGGGGAATTAAAGACTAATGGGGTCATTCCCAGTTGCCTTGGTTGGCTGGTTTTCAGTCTTGCTTGCATCTTCGGAAGCCAAGCTGCTTGACCGGAAATTCACCTATGCAAACTGGGATGTTGACGAGTTGAAAGGTTTAGCTGGACAAATCAGTCCCCGACCATCTGATTCCAGGCTTCCGGCTGCTGACATATCCGCATTTGGAGCATAGACCGGCTTTATCCCCATACAGGTCACTATTCAGAACGATGTAAAGCCGAAGTTGACGCCGGTAGCAAGAATAGAATATCTTCTCGATGATAATCAGGCATCTTCCGTGTAAAAGAGTCCATGTCATGCTGGTAGACTCGGAGGTTGAATAAACGAGTCACCGATCCTGTTGGTGGAATTGCTCCGAATCCAATTACATCAGAGCGGAGATCTATACGAGGCTGGTAAAAAGGACAAGGCTGAAAGAAAGGGAGCAACAGAATTGACGAGATACCCTGACAATATTTGGCTGGCGTTCATTTAGAAAAACGCAACGAGACAGAAGTTTCTATCCAACCCCACGCCAATTGTTATGTACATTCTCTGAGGAGGAAAACCCTCCTTTATCCCCCACCAAGCTCAACACGATCAGTTCTGACTCCGTCTTTAGTGCTCGATTTCCCGCGTGTCATTAGCCCTAGTGTCCATCGTAAAAGCAAATTGCAATTTTGTTCCCGAGATACAAGCCATGCCAGAACTTTTTGTCCATCAATATCAAGCATGAGCACAAACCATCATCGACCCAGATCCACCAATCAGCGGTGGTAAGAAATCGCGCTAGTCCATGACTCCCTTGAGCGTACTATGCCGCTCCGCACCTAACTCCATGTTCATTCACCTCGCTATCAAGTAGACTCTTTGGGTAATTAATACGCCGCAGTAACATCATCACCGCTGTCGATCTGATTGGGACTGCCTCTGAACCGGGTTCTCCTGATTGCATTCAAATCACCCTTGGATCCACCTGATCCTGTAAGAGGTCTGGGTCCAGAGGGTTTTCGCGTCTGACTTGGCGGTGATCTTAAAGCTGCCACTGGAGACTGCCATGGATTGTTAGAATGTCTAAATTAGGGAGGATCATAATTCACACATACCCTGTCGACAGCTGGACTCCCAGCCCTGGCCGCAGCCACCTGATCAACATAGGTCTGCTGTCTGTTCGATGGGGGAGGACTCATCAGGACCTTAGGTGGACGCTGTGGCACCAAGGGCTCATCATTTAATATCTTGGGTGGGCGGGGTGGTCCCTGGGAGTGTCCAGATCGAACACTCCTATTGTCATGATGCATACCTTGTTCTGCAGAGTATGCCGCATCGGAGATCGGGCTGAGATGTCCTCCGTACGGGTTCATGACAGGGTTGGTATTTTGCAGACCCGAATGCGTTTCCCATTGCGACGAGGATTGTGAAGTTGGAGAAATCTGATCATTGTAGTTCTGTGCTTCGGATTCCAGTCGAGATTGGTACCGGCCACTGGGTCCTTGTCGAGGTTGAGGATGTTGGAGATTGATGCTGTTTCGGTGAGCCTGATATTTGGGATTATCAGATACTTGACTTGGAATTAAGGGCGAAGGTGGTCGGTTCTCTTCATCGCCATATTCGTCTTGTTGGAAGGACGTATGTGAGCGAATGCGGTCGTCGCCTTGCGGGTCATGCTCAAAATCATAGTCCCCAAGATTGGATCCCGAACGAGACATCTCCGAATAGGGTCGGGTCCGTTGTCCACTTGTTCGGAAATTGTCGGCGGAAGACGCTGTAGTCTTAGACCATCGGGACACCATCTTGGGAATAAAAGATGATGCAAAAGATTTGTGCTTCCGCCCAGACCCATCACCCGCCGAAAGATGAGGAGTATTTTCGTTGCTAGGCGATCCCGTGTTCTGATCATGCATTCGAGGAGGAGTATTCAATGGTACAGAGCTACGTCCCAGGTCTCGGCTCCCATCGTTCCTCGGCGGCGTGGCTAGCGGCGGATGAACCCCCGCTTGAATGTTTCCAGCAGTGGGCCCTCCCAGATGATTGTCATAGCCATCGTATTCTTCGTCGCCTTCCATCACCGTGCTGACCCGATTGCCGGAATCCCGGTGTAGACCGTAGTTCCGATAATCTGCCTGACGGGAAGAATTATTTGAGAAGAATCCAGACCGATCACCCGTCGATGAGGTTCCGGCTTGGCCTTCTGGCTCATAGCCAGCGTCTGTTGGAGCACGGGCATTGTCAGCGGAAGTTAAGCTGGTTGATCTTGGTTGTTCCTTGTTGACAGTTGTAGACTGTATGGCCCGTAGACTTTCCACTTCATCGAGAAGTCGCATCAGCATCGCTTCAATGTTCTGCAGTTCTTGCGAATTCTTAGCTCCAAGTCCTCGAAGCGCTCGTTGGAAGACATTGCGACGCTTTGAAGGTAAGTCTTCCTCAGAAGTGGCTGACCGTGTAGGACGAGCCGGGGCTATGGGCTGCGGTCTGGGTCCTCCCACAATTTTCTGTGTTCTCTCATGCTGTTTGTCTGCAGTGTCCATGATAATCTCATCTTGCTCCGCGATGAACTTCTTCATATCCTCAAATGAATTGCGCATCTCTGCAGCACTGCGAACCAGCGTCACCAATATTTCAGTATCTCTCGCATTTCGCTGTGCGTCACGAACAGTAAGATGGTCCATGAGTGCCACAATATCTTTTGATTGTATGTGATCGCGGCCTCGGCCAGTAGCACTATCATACATGGGTGACATGCCATGTGAAAGCCCACTGACATATTGGTCTCGCTGAGTCATGAAAGGATCTTCGGCAAGTGTGGGGTCGTTAAGTGGTATCTCTGGAGTGAAGCCATCATTTGGCACCCCCGGGCCTTGAGAGTACAACCCGGGAGATCGTGCATTAGCACCTGTTTCATAACCTTCATCTTTGCCTCCCGGTGGTGTTGCCAAGGGTTGCGCCTTCATGTACAAATCTCGTTTGGGGTCCAATTCGTGGTCACGATGGATTGATAAGGCTTCGGGGATGAGATCAGCGCTGGCAGAGCCTATATCACGACTCACAGGTGGAAGAACAAGATCGGCTCGCGAACGCGGTGGTGTTGGGTCGTATGGCCAATGGTCTGTATTGCCGTGTGCTAGTCCACCAATCGGCCCGCGAATTATGGATGGATTTGTCGTAATCTCTGAATCAGGAGAACGCTCTACCTGGCCACTAGCCGGATCACCAGGAGGAAGTTGCGCCGAGTGAATAGACTTGGCAGATCTTTCATCGAAATGCTCAGCTGAACGAGCCGGACTTTGCGGTGGAGACACGGCGCGCATCACTCCAGCACCTGCAAGACCCCGTTCGGGTTGGGAATGATTTGATATCTGGTGCTTGAGTGGGCTGCCACTGTGTCTCGACTCATATTCACGTTGAGATAAGTGAGGGCTTTGCACGTCGTGAGCACCAAGGGAGTCTGTTTGGCTGTGGCGCGGTGAAGTCGTGTTGTCAACGTCAACGTCGACGACAGATGGGTCACAAAGTGAAGCAACCGCGGACTCGACGCCGGTGGGTGAATGAATATACTCTGCAGTGGCTCCTAGTCCTCTAGCCACCTGTTGCCCAGCAGTGACTTTGTCAATGTATGGAGAGTCACGATAGCTTTCGTTCTCCAAATGCTGCTCGTCGAAAACAGCTTGCGGGTCCATCTGGCGTGGTGTACTGTCGAGAGAATCTTCGTGCTGCGCCATGATCTCACTGCGGTTTTCCAAACTGATTCCTTGCGGTCGCCTCGATCGAGCTAGATCAGTGCTTGGTGCGGATGATAGGGATGAAATCGAGATCTGGTCATCCATCTGTTGTCGTTTCTTCAGGGAATCCATGGACTCCGAGCTCCGTGGGTGCATCAAGGAATTACGATTGGGCTCCGTTGTTGCATAACTGGCAACACTCTGAATTGGACTCAGGCCCCGCCTGATAGGGTGTTGCTGGTGAAGATTTCTTTCATACGCCCGAGCTCGTTCTGGATCTGTCAGTGCCGCAAATCCATGAGTAGCAAAATCAAGTTCTTCATCCTCGTGTGGCTCATTGGCATCGCCCTCTTCGAGGACTTCTTTCCTGGCTGATGCTAGATCATGCGCCGAAAGGTCGTGTTCAGAAAAATTGCCGTGATGTGTCCCAAGGCCCCGTTTTAAGTCAAAAGAACCTCGTGTTGGTGTTTGCGTCGTTGGCGACGGAAGTTCGAGAGGAGATCCACGTATCACTTCACGCACCTCGCGTTGGGTCGGTGTCGTAGCGCCTCCATCATTAGAGGACTGAAGCGAGCTTCGGGTAAGGTCTGTGCCGATTTCACTGACGAATGGCATGGGGGGTATCTGGTGTTTCTGAAATGCATCCTCTTTCTCTGCAACGCTCGTACTTTGACTGCTACGGCTCTTACTCTTTCTTCTGCGATGCTCTGAATACTCAAGACTTGAGCCCGACTCATGCGATTTCAGTGCTGCAGCCGTCAGAGCTGCGCCGCCAAGTGCCCCTGCTCGGGTACGATGCCGTTTGGAGGGCTTCCTTGACTTCTTTTCCTCACCCCGAATGCTACCGCTCTCAATCGACTCGGATTGGTCGTAACTTTGTTCGGAGGGCGAGTCGTAATCTGTTTTGTGGCGTCTGTGGCGACGAGACGAGCCTGAAGGCATACCGGAATCGGATTCCCGGCTTACTCGACGCTTCGATTTGCTCCCTGACGACTTGCGATGTGTTCTCTCTTCCCGTGAGATAGTACTGGAAGATGTGTCGGAAGGGTTGCTCAGTTTGTCATATCGGGAACGGTGCGAATGTCGTTGGTCTCTTCTTATTTCGCTCAGTTCGGGGAGAATCAGACGTCGTATTGCGTCTTCAACTGTTTGTAATAATTTCGGGTTGTTGGTGATCGAGACATTCGAACCTCCTGAGCGCACCGAACGTTGATCTGTGGCTCGCGGATCGGCTGCGGACAAGTGAGAACCACTAACAAGACTAGAGCCAGTGGCACTGGGGACGGAGTTGTCTTCTACGTTCTTGGTGACGCGGATTCGTGGTTCGGGGTGTACTGATGCAACTTCCCTACTGACACTGTGCCTGCTGGAGTGTCGCTTTCCACTGCTGGAACGTCGTGGTTTGTTGCTCAATTTCTCTATGACCTTTTGTGTGATTCTCTCGTTGCTCAAATTGCGATCATTGGCAATAACAGGAGGCTTCAATGTGTCTTCTTCTGTAGATATACCTCTGGTAAGACTTCCGCTTTGAGTAGATGGCGGCATGATAACTGGTTGGCTTGGCCCTAATGAGCTCTCCGGCGGCATAGAAGAGATATCTGATTCGGGGATGATATATCTTGCTTCTGGAGAAGGGCTCCGACCGGATAAATCGCTGGCCTCGCTCTGTAAGACTTCGATCTCGACAGGGGCGGAAGGCCCGAGACCGTCAGCAGAATCCAATGAACTAATGCTGCCTTCAATAACGTTCTGTGCGAGGGTTTCGTTGCCTCCGAGAGCAATGCGGTGACTCTGAGAAGGGCGTTTCGCAGACTTGGATTCCGTGACAAGTATGTGACCTTCAGCTTTCTCCTTGTTCTTTTTTGAATGCGAGGGCGTGTATCGTACACGTAGACTTGGACGTCTTCGTCCGGAATCTGATCCTTTACTTCCTTCGAAATATTCAATGAGAAGTGAAGTTTGGGATTGTTGACCAGACTTTGTGAGCTTGCCTACGTTCTTGCGCTTGTGGGCGGTAGTGATGGTGATTGGGCTCCCGTCGTCAGGAATGGTTTCAGAGGTTTTGTCAGACCTGTCGGTTCTTCGAGATAAATCTGTCCCAACGTCGGTACCAAGTCCAGTGTCGTCTGCAGATTCCAGTAACGAGTCGGTAGGTGCAGGCAGAATGGGGCGTTGACTCGAAAGGCCCATTCTGAGGCGACTTCAGCCCTCCCAATTCATGGAGCACATACGCTTATTGTGTCGCGCATGAACTCTTGTCTGTTATGATATTTACTCTTTTGTACAGTACTTCGGAGAAGTCATGGCCATTGGGCTGCGGAGAGGGCAGGACTTTTTAATTTTTCGCAGGTGGTAAACAAAGGTGGCGGAACTGTCTGAGCAGGTTCCAACAAGTATTGAGATTTGGGTGCGTCGTGAGATCGAGGTACTAGAAACGGCTTTCGCGCTGTGAAAAGAGTCGCAGAGTGAACTATGCGGTCCGTGATCGAGGTGATGGCACCGAAGAACTGTGAGGCTGGGAGGGTGTCGGGAGGAGGATGGTTCGAGCAGGGCAGCACCCGAACCAGGTGATTGAGATTTAAGACGAAGAGAGAATTCGACAGACTACGCTCGATGGTATCTCTGGCGAGGAATAACAAAAGATCTGAAGCAAACACGAATACAAGTCGGAAAAAGGAAAAGGCGAAGCGAGGCGGTCGGGCTGTATGCGGTACGTAGGTGTCGACAAGTTTAGTGGTTGAGATAGCCATAGGGGGAGGGCACCGCAAAAACCTGCAAACCGGCAAACACGAGTGGCCGGACTTTTCCTTCTCCCTGGCCTTCATTCTCCTCCCGCCTTACGGGCCACGCTAAATCGTCCATCAATGAACACCTGTATCTCATTCACTGGATTCACTTTCACCTAATGCATGAGCCTCACCGGCGTTAATTTATGGTTATCGTTAAGACAGCGGACGGCCCAAGCTCTAGTTCCAGCTTGAACTATGCACACATACGCACAGATCTATACAACATTCGCTTCTCGACCCAAAATAGCCAGGCCGGACTTTTGATCGCTGCCAGGAAGATCAGGTTTTAGTCCCAAGATTTACAAGGCTCTGCTGCCCCTACACTCCCTTGCGCTCTTCACTGACCCGTCGGCTTTTTGCCTTGCAGATGCATATATGCGAAGTCACCTGCTGAGAATACAAGCGGACTATGCCCTCATTCGCCCAAGCCGCAACCGAGCCATCCCAGCCATCCTGTCCCATTGACTTCCTCGCTGCTGTTGACCGCCTCGATTTTCGTGCCCAACGCCCAAGGAATCCTGATGCGATTAAGATCCATATTGGGGAACACTAGCGTATCCGAATAAACGGTTGGCTGGACAAATGGCCTCTGGCTACGGGCCACCAAGCCCTTTGCCGCCGTCCGCGTACATTTATCTCCACCACTAGAAAGGCCTGATAGGGGGCTGTCAAAAGTTGAAACTTGACTCTCATCCGCAAATCCGATGTCAGAAGATACCCCAGAAGCTCCGTGACAAACAGTTTTCGCGACTCCCTCATTCCATTCATCCCTCCCCTCTCGTTTACAGGTGACGCTGCATGTACGCTTGCCAACACATCAGCTTGTAGCAGCGAATCGCCTGCACACATCTTCGGGTTGATTGTGTCACTAGATGTTATACGCATAATAACATGTACGGCAGTACTCCGTATACCACACAACATACTTTGTCACTCTGGACGCAAATTTCTTCGTCGTCTCGCCACGTGCTCTAAAAGCGCATGCTCGGACGCATTACACACTCGGGCCTCATACTGATCTCTATCCTGTCACATCAGTCAAAAGATCCGTGCATCGACTCCGCGTGGCCACTTTGACCTCGAGTATCAGGATGTCAATGCACAAAATTCCACCTTCAAACGGCCTCTCTATTTGTTTTCTACAAAACCTCTCTCTAAAATGTCTATGAGTTCATCAAGCCTCCTTATACTGAGGCTAGTATATTCATGCTTCGCTAACTCCTCGTTCTCGTCATTAGCCAACAGTACAGTGGCGGCACCGGCCCTGTGGCCAGCGGCCATATCGTCTATACTATCTCCCACCATTATCAAGCCTGACCCGAGGTACCGCTTGGCTAATTCCAATGGATCAAGCCGTGTCGATTTGGCAGTCGAGTTCAGATTCTCCAGACCGCCGTGGATTTCCCTGTCCAAACCCCAAGCTTGAGCTATCATCCAAAGTCCCTCCGGGCTAGGTTTTGGCTTCACCCCCCCTGTCTCACGCGTAATGATCGGCTCAAACTTTTCACCGGGCAGGTGATTGCTCAACAGATGATGCACGGGTGCGGGGAAATTCCTCGTGCATAGAGCTTTCCGGACACCACGGCGGGTAAGGTGAGCCATGAGTTCCTGAAGGCCTGGTTGAGGACGTTGAGATGTCATGGCACGTCGTTCGATGGCTTGGATTTTGGCGACCGCCCGTGCTTGAGGTGATGAAGGCGTGGGATCTGCAATGAAGGTGCTGTGGGAGAGAATTTCCTCCGAGGGTGGTTCGGAGGAGTTGATGGTAGAATGTGGTCCTCCATTCTGCTCCGTGTTGGAGGAGGCAGCGTCGGGCTCATTTGAGAGAGATCGTATGTGGTCGAGGATATCGACTGACCTGGGAATGCCCAGAGCAGCACGCATTTCTTGGAACATGTAGTTCTGTGGAAGACTGGAGAATAGGAGAGAAGTTAGCTCCTAGTCCAAAGGAAGAGAATACATGTTCCCCAGAAGGCCTGTGGACGTGCTATTCCGAAATTACTTTGTATTTCTTCCTTCATAGCTTACCATAGAGTTCCGTCCATGTCGAAAATGACTCCCTTCAGCTTCGGCAAATCTTGACCATGTTGCGCGGAGGGATCAAGTGGCGCAAAACACCGAGGTTTTCGTCCTCCGTTCCCTTTCGTTGGTCCTGCCATGGAGTGTACCGTCGATATGCTTCGTAACGAGAATGAATTTAAGAGTAGCAATTGCGGTCGACAAAGGACGAGGAATTGATATTGACGATCTATGCACGTTGGACTTTGGAGATCTGAGAGTAGGGGTATTGACGAAACTGGTAAGCTCCTTGTGGACAGCGCTCGCAGATTTGGAAGAGCGAGAAGATTTCTTTGCTTCAGTGTTGGTGTCCAGAGCGCCCTTCGCATTGTATATTATCGAGGGACTGGGCAAAAAGATTACTTCTATTTTCGAGAGGGAACGCAAAGGGACATTCCGATGACGTCAACGCCGTCGACGAAGGAAGCCCAATTTTTCTCAAAAGACCCCCGAAGCGCCCACGCCCATGCAAGTGATGCTGTGCCCTGGGGTATATATGCTAGTAATACAATTGGCCATATCCTCATCGAATGCATAAAACATCGCAAACATAATAGCAAAAGTCCATGCCGCCTCTCATCAGCATTCGGGGCTCCATCGACGCCCTAGGAACGACGCCAGGTATATCGAGACCCAAGGACAGGAGAGTCGTTTTCTGCGTGATAGACTGACTACACAGCTTCAGCAGGAGCATTGTTTTCTTTCTACTTCTTCAAATGCTTCTTGGGCTTCCCTTTCGGCACGTTCTTCTTCGTCTTCCACAGGCGCCGTGAAGAATTCATGTTGTAACGCTTCCTTCGCACTCCACCGTTTTCCAGCATCAAGTTCAAGGAGCCCCCGGAGAAATGAAACTGCTTGAGCCTCCCCAGCTCGGAGTGAATCGTGTTCTTTCTCCCGACAGCTGGCCCAAATGACGATTTTTTCGAGTGTAAATCCCCGCTCCCCAATGGTCTCAATATTTGTTTCAAACAATTGACCATGCATCGCTGCGACGGCCTGCATCTTCTTCCTGCCAAAGATTGAAGCCATTTCAATCATGGCATCAACATCGTCGGCGCTGTTAAAAAAGGGGAAACGTCGTGCAAGAAGCGTTAGAAGAATGACCCCGGCCGACCAAATATCGATTTTGGTTGTCTGAGAAGTACATTTCAATAGGACTTCTGGCGCTCGGAAACCACGAGTCCCTGCTCTGTTTGCTCTGCGTGAAGGCCGGCTATCGTTTTTCGGATAGCCCGTGGATATAAGATCTGCTTGAGACTGGAGCACCTGCACTGCAAACGAATTAAGGAATTTCTCTTTTCGTCTCTCTTTCGATTCCGTACAAAGGCAAGGCTGCCAGTCTGTACCTTGTCGCTCAGCCAGGCCAAAATCAACCAAAACCCCTTGTCTCTTGGAATGATCGTAGAGAAAATTGGTCGGTTTGATGTCGCGATGCAAAATACCGGCTTTGTGAACATGCCACAGAGCGTTGAAAAGGCTTCTGAAGTAATGCCGCATGTCATTGACCAGAAAATCTCGATAGTAGAGTCGGAAATCCAAGTGCCTGAAATATGGCAAAACGGCAACCACTTGGTCGAGGTGTCGGAAAGCCGTTAACAACGGACATATATAGGGCGAATCTCGCAGTTCGTGCAGCAGTTCCAACTCATTCATAATTCGGTGAGGCGATGAGGTCACGTAAATCTTCTTCAACGCAACAATCAGTGGCTTCCGTCGAGCTCTTGTAGCCATGCCTGTAGCGGTGTTCGTTTTCCTCCTCTTCGAAGGAGGCATATCTAGATTGGATTCATCCGTAGAATCGTCTTTCGCCCGGCCCAGCTCGTTGTCCTCAGGGAGTTGTTCAGCTTTGTACACGGTGGAAAATGTGCCTTCAGAGAGTGAGCATCCACCTGGTACACGAGTGGAGAAGAGGACACCAACCTTCACCAATGCGGTTGATCAATCTATATTTCTGAGAAATCCCCTTGAAGCTCTCCTCCAATTTGCGCATGTCTTCCATGACACTCTCATCTATCTCGTCGTCGCTCTCTTCAGAGTCTTCCGACAACGAACCGTCGACTGACCCTTCCTCTTCTGGGCGTAGATGCTCCATCTCTGCAGCAGTTATAAGCTCGGGTCGACGGTTTCCATGAAGACCCGCGTCCTCGTCCTCGAGTATGGCAATGGTAGGATGTCCCATGTTGTGTCTCCGCCTCTTGCCCAGGCTGGTTGCAGATTTCCCTGCCGAGGGCCGCTCTCGCTCTGCTCCTCCCGGGCAACGCGCTGCTGGTCTGTGAGGCTCGATCGCGTCTGACTCCCTCAACAGGACGTCATACTCGTATCGTAGGATCGAGCTGGTCGAGGGTCTTGTTTGGCTGCGAATCCCGCCTGCCTGGGACGCAGACCTTTGAAAACGCCTTTGGCAGTGTTTGCCAATTTTCATGGCTCTGAGCTGGACCTCCCGCGTGTTTGGTGTTTGGATAGCTGTGTGGGGCAGCGCCGGCCTGATTGCCTGGGAAATACAAGTGCTAAGTTAGTCCGTCAACAATCCACTTCGCGATCAGCCCCAATAACCACGCGAGCGCGATCGAGGCTACAACCAAGCCGACGATTGTCTGCGTTGTCGTCAATTGTTTGAACATCGTCAATGGTTTCTTGAACTCGTCGCGACTTGTTGATCGGCGGACAGGATACTGTCTGCGCAATTGCACGACTTTGAAGACGACCGAATTCTCACTTTTTCACCTGGTCGTCATCAAATAAATCCCCCGTTCTGACACCGTTGAACCTCACGCCATTGTAAAAAGCTGGGTCAACATGGACGATCAGGTCGAATTCGATATCAATGAGGCCCTCAAGCTATATCTCAGTGATGCGACTACTATCCCTACCCCAGAAGCGAGTCCGGAACTGCTCGATTGCGACAATGACCCAGAGGCTCTCACAACTTCCCTCGTTAACGAAGTGTTGGACCCAGTGGTGGATCTGGTCGCAGAAAACCCTGAAGGATTGATGAGAGGTTCAACCTTTGATACCATACAGTTTTTGCTGAAGTGCGCTCCCGTTTCTGCTTTGTCCGCCGCAAGACACTTCGGGGAATCCCATGCTGAATCATTTCGTTTATCTAGGCGATCCTCGGGGCTCTCTACTCAATCCCTGAGTAAGATTCTACATCTGATCGTTTCAGGCCTCTCGTCTGCAACCGACATTGCAAACCATGACATCGAGAACGATGAACAGGAAACCCTAGCACAACACAAACAAGTCCTCGAGATGTATGCATTTCTCCTCCAATGGTCCATATCTGCCGTTGAAATGAAAGCGCTCGAAAAGTCAACTACGGCTCCAGCTCGAAGAGGTGGGAAAGGGGCAAAAGCCAAAGCGGCAGCCAAAGACGATGCTTGGGATTCTTCCGGTCAGATACAGAGCGCCATGGACGTTATGTGCAGGGTAATGAAGCTCAAGCTGAACCGAATCTTCCAAACAACCTCTGACCGGGACACGTTTGTCAATCTATTCACCAGATCTGTGTACCTGGTTATGGAGAGTGAGGCGAGGGTCAAGATCGCGGCAGTACGAATGTTCTGCTTCAAGGTCCTTTGCATCGCGATTAAGCATCACGGACATGCGCTCGGAGCTCAGACATCTATCGTTCAGAATCTCACGTATTTTGAGCATTTGTCGGAGCCGATGGCTGAGTTCCTTCACATCCTGTCGGAGCAGTATGATTACCACCAACTGGCAGCCGAGATCCTAAGAGAATTGGCATCCAAAGAATTCAGTCAAAGTGACACCAAAGGACCCAAATCGGTGTCGACTTTCATCGTCAAACTCTCCGAACTTGAGCCCAGGCTTGTTATCAAGGAGATGGGTCTTCTTGCGAAATTCCTGGACGGCGAATCACATACACTGAGATGTGCCGTGATCGAGGTTTGTGGAAACCTTCTTGCCGACTTAAGCAGACAAGAAGAAGAAAACGAGACGACCAAAATTCAGATCAATGCTTTTTTCGACACTCTAGAACAACGGTTCCTCGACACAGCGCCGTTTTGCAGAGTTCGGGCAATCCAAGTCTTTACGAAGATATGTGACTTGGAGCAGAAGTTTCCGAAACGACGGCAACATGCCGCCGAACTTGCGACGCAGAGTCTTCGAGACAAGAGTAGCAATGTACGGCGAAATGCAATCAAGCTGCTCAAGAAATTGGTTTCGTCTCATCCTTTTGGTTTGATGCATGGTGGACAACTGGCTCACAAGGAATGGACTGAGAGATTGGAAGCAGTGGAGTCTCAATTGGATGCCCTGAAGCCTTCGCCGGACTCGCCTGGTCTGGCGCAAACAGCCAGCGGGGAGGTGAGAGTGGACCAAGAATTGCTGGACAATCCAACTCAGGTGGAAGAAGACCCCCAAGAGATGTCGGAGGAAGAGAAGATTGCTGCTGCGAAGAAAGCCCGGGAGGAAGCCGCAACATCCGAAGTCTTGGGCAAACTCCAACTGACCCGCAAATACTACCTCGAAGCACTGAGATTTATCGAAGTGGTGCATGAGGCTTCAGAGGTTGCAGTTCAATTGCTGTCTTCACCTAACAAGACCGAGGTGATTGACGTGATGGATTTTTTTGTCACCATTGACGCCTTCAAAGTCGAGACGGCTCGAAAAGGCATCCGACGTATGCTCCGATTGATTTGGACCAAAGGCAATAGCGACGAAGGAAAAGGAGTTCAAACTCATTTGATCGAAAACTACAAAGGCTTGTTCTTCGATGCCCCGGAGGCTTTTAGCACCAACGATGCTGCGAATTTTGTTGCCAGAAACATGATCAGCTTAACATTTGGCGCTACTCCTGCTGAGTTGACATCACTTGAACAGCTGTTGAGTACCATGTTCAAAGCTGGTCATATTTCGGAATTGGTGGTGGCGAAGTTGTGGCAGGTGTACGGGGTTAACAAGGAAATTTCCAAAGCCCAAAGAAGAGGAGCTATTATTGTACTGGGAATGATAGCTCTTGCTAACCCTGAAGTCGTCGTTAAGGAGATGGATACCATGCTACGAGTGGGATTGGGCCAACTTGGGAGAGCCGATTTTGTCCTCGCCAAATTCACCTGCGTCGCTCTTCATCGCATGACACCGACTGCAAAGAAGGCGCAAGAGAAGACTGCTTCAGCAGGGTTGTCGAAGATGTCCAGCAATCATGAGGTGTTGCGAATGCTCGCGTCCATCCTCTTGACCACCTCAACAAGCAAAGACTGGTACGGGATGGCTGAACAAGCCATAAGCGCCATTTATGCTCTGTCAGACCATCCAGATGTCTTATGTTCCGAAGTTCTCAGGCAAAAGACTCGGCTGGTCTTTCAGCAGACTAAGGACCTGTCATCGTTATCAAGACCGTCATCACCAGAAGCAGATGCGATGGAGGTCGACGGTGAAGAAGGAGAAACTCGGAATCCAGAAGCAGAGCTACCAAATTCCGGGCAGCCACAAGAAACACGAGGAAAGCCATCCATTGCTCTTTCACAACTCTTATTCACCGTGGGCCACATTGCCATTAAGCAGATTGTTCATCTCGAACTGTGTGAGCTCGATTTCAAGCGACGGAAACAAGATCGGGAAAAGAACAAGGAGATTGCCAATCCCTCACCAGAGAAGTCAATAGGACCTACCCCAGCTCGAAGAAAGAAGACGGCAGCGGAAGAAGTCCTGGCGGAGAAGCAGAAAGAAGAAGAAAAAGATGAACTTGACCTCATCGGCGGCACGACTGAAGACGACTTCACCGAAGCCATCGCTCACGTCCGAGAACGAGAGCTCCTGTATGGACCAAATTCTCTGCTGGCGAACTTCGGTCCATTAGTGACTGAAATTTGTGCAAACAATGCGGCATACAAGGATCGGAATCTGCAAGCACAAGCGACATTGTGTTTGGCCAAATTGATGTGTATCAGCAGCGAATACTGCGAAAAGAACTTACCCCTTCTGATCACAATTCTTGAACGGTCGACCGATCCGATAGTCCGTTCCAATGCTGTCATCGCACTAGGTGACATGGCCGTCTGCTTCAACCACCTGATTGATGAAAATACAGATTTCCTGTATCGACGACTGAACGATGCGGACGAAAGTGTCAAACGCACGTGCCTGATGACCTTGACGTTTTTGGTATTGGCCGGACAAGTCAAGGTGAAAGGGCAATTGGGCGAAATGGCCAAGTGCCTTGAAGACGGGGACAAGAAGATTGCTGACCTGGCGCGCATGTTCTTTACTGAACTGGCGACCAAGGACAACGCAGTGTACAATCAGTTTGTCGACATGTTCAGTGTACTCACGCAGGAAGGTCCTCTAGATGGTGGTGTGATGGAAGAGGAAGCCGTCAGGAGGATCCTCAAGTTCCTGTGTGGGTTTATTGAAAAGGTATGTCGGTGTTTGCTCTTACAATTTTATTCACCTTGGGAGTTCAACAATTTGCCGTTTTGCTAGTCGACCAAGCTGATCGTCGGCCATAGGACAAACACGCAAAGAATCTGGCCGAAAAACTTGCGGCGCGATTGGGTCGGTGCGTGAATAAACGACAGTGGGACGACACAGCATATGCGCTGTCGCTATTACAGCATAAGAACGAGGAGATTGCGAAGAAGTTGAGTGAGGGATACCGCGTCGTTGAGACGGAGGCATAATAGACTTGATGACATGGGGACGAATGTTTGACCTGGATCCGATGGAATGCTGTCAGTATTTTAGGAGCAATGTCTTTTGGTGTTGGGTGTCAAGTATCGAGTATGATAGGACGGCTTCCTAGCAATGCATATGAATGCCTCAGGTTCGAAACCTCGAACCAACCAGCTGGTTGTCGAACGGATCCTGGCGGCGATGAGGCCGGAACACGGCCCGGTCTTGCGTCATTTTCAACGCGTGGAAGTCTTTCGCAAGCTGCAGTCCATTCAGGCAAAAGACAGCCCTTGCACACCGGTTCGCTGCCTCCGGCCTAACCGAGCTGTGTTAAAACGTCAACTGCTTATCCGGTCGGGGTTTTTTAGGTATGGTAAATCTTCTCCTGGCAGCCCTTCCCCGCGTTCCTTGCTTGTTTTCCAGCCACTATGATGACATCATCCAAGGCCCAGATTTTGTCTGGACTAAGGAAGCCACAATGGGCAAAAATCAAGGAAATTTCCACAAAGCATATGTTGGGCTTCTTCAGAACACTGCTATATGAAGGAGCCAGATGTCAGCCCTGGTTGCCGAAACGTTCTACTGACTTTCAACAGTGATAAATTCTTGCCTGGTGCCCTGAACGGTATCTTTGCAGTTTCTGCCTTTGGGAATCTCGCATCCATGGGCTGGGTCCGATAGATCATCTGACAGGTCAAAAGGCAAACATTTTCCTATTCTCACCTGATCATCTTTAGCCTCACTGGACCTTCGCCTATTAAATATATGTATCACCCACTCGAGCAATTAAGAGCACAACAGGAATAGATTCGCGATAGTTTGCTCTCTGCAAACTCCAAACCCAACACTCACGTATACAACCACCTCACTTCGCTCGTGACCCTGGTTGAAAATGTGTTTCGGCGGCGACTGCCGCGACGATTCCGTCATCATCCGCCGACACGGCCGGCCACGCTACTATCGAGAATATGTATCCCGACCCGAGGTTGCGACATATAGAAGAGAGACGGTGACCCGGCGCTCTACCTCTGCTCATCGCCCAAACCACTCTCATTCGAGCCACGAGCATTACCACCATAATCCGAGACGCAGCGGGAGCAGGACCAGAGTGGTGACCGAGGAGAGGAGGAGATATCATGGATAGAGGAGAATAAGCAACCATAATCGTATGCGATTATATAACGACGTCAAGAGTCTGCGAGAAATGAGATATCATAGACGGAGTTGGCGGGGCTTGTCTCATATAATTCGATTTTCGATTGTATGTGGACAGTGGCTGGCACATCTTTCTTCTATATCATGAATGTATAATTACTTCTATTCCTCAATACCTAGTCTATCGAATAATTTTTGACTTTCCCCCCCACCAAAAACGCACCCTTGTCTTCATACGTCACTTGGTTCTCATCCATACCCACCTCAGCTTGTTTTTTTCCTGATCTACTCCCACATGCATATCTGAAGGTTTGAAGCTTGTTGAATTCCCTAATCCCAGACCCGCCGTTCCCCCTTCTGACCTTTTGAAACCTGCCTCGATACAGATCCAGTCCAGCATGAATCGTGCCCTTTCCGTCCGGTCCCGCAAGAAGGACGACCACGCCAAAGAAGCCTCAAAACACACCTTCTCTATCTCGACTCTCCGAGGCTATCAGCAAGCTGAGCTCTCCAAGAAGCTCTTTAGGCTAATCAAGACCGAGAACCATGCCATTGGAGCCTACGAGACCGCGGGCCGCGAGCGCCTGTCCATCGCATCCCAGCTGTCCGACTGGGGCGAGTCCACCAACGATGACTCCATTTCGGATATTTCGGACAAGGTCGGGGTCATCCTCTCTGAGATAGGAGAACAAGAGGATCTCTTTGCACAGAACCTCGAGGACTACCGGGCCATTCTGAAGCAGATCAGGAACATCGAGAGCAGCGTGCAGCCAAGCAGAGACCAGAAGACCAAGATCAGCGATGAGATCCAGAAGCTCAAGTACAAGGAGCCCTCCAGCCCCAAAGTCGTCACCCTAGAGCAAGAACTCGTGCGCGCTGAGGCGCAGAATCTGGTTGCTGAAGCCCAGCTCACCAACATTGTAATACAGGAAGGCACACGGGGGCAGCATGATGCTAACAACTACCCTAGACTCGTCGAAAGATCAAAGAAGCATATGATGTGCACTTTGCGGCCACCATCGAGAGAGCCGAGAAACAGATCATTCTGGCCAAACATGGCCGACGCCTTCTGAACTTGCTTGACGACACTCCTGTGGTACCAGGAGACGTGCGCCAGCCTTTCGCCCACGTCAATGAAGCCCGACAGGTCCTCATCGACGCCGAACAGGAATTGCAGGCGTGGCAACCCAACCTCGAACCCATCCAGTCGAACGCAGGCGGGCTTGGGTCAAACTTGGTGCCCATGGCCGACGAGGCCAGTACGCAGACCACATCCGAAATGGTTGCCGTCCCAGAAGTTGCTGCGACCGATCCCCCAGCGGCAGAAGCCAAAGGCACCCACCTGGACTCTGCGACCGCTTAGAAGGTGGAGACATGGAACGCCGGACAACGATGTGAGAGAGCAAGAAAATGACACAAGAAACAAAGTATTCCATATATGATGTGATGTGTCACAGTGATAAGGATGAGTCTCTTGCGTCGTGGCTTTCGGTCGCATGCATGATGTTTACGGTATTTTACGGGTTGATATTGAGGGGGGAGAGTCGAGATGAGGGATCCAAAGAAGGGAGTATAGATGACATTGACGACTGTTGGAACACACCAACTGAGACTCGCTAACATGTAATTTGCCCACCCGGTCCTCGCCACTAAGCGACCTTCGACGCGCAGCCTGAACAGGAATCGGACGTCCGCGTTTTGCATGGGGAGCTACAACTACAATAGGTCCAGAGCCTGTAGCCGACCTTATAAGCGCTGCTCGGTTCGCCATCAATGAGCTTACTAGCATATTCTTCTATTCCAATTCACGTTCTCTGCACGCACCATTTCACTTGCAACACCCCGTTTCACCCACTGTTGGCGATGGGCTTTGATTGGAACTAACCTTCCTGGTTCGGAAGCAGATTCTCCGGTCCTTCGCATCCGTCAATTCTTCACGATTTTACGTCCTCCTCTGTCGTCTCAGATCTTCTGTCTTCAAGACGTATTTCTGGACAATTCATCTGACAACCCCTCGTTAACTTTTCCCCTTTCATCTTCCCAAACGCCCGCCGTCTCGCCTTTTTACCCCATACCCATGCTGTTGAATCCTTTCGATCGTTGTTCCAAGTTTTTTGCTTTTTATTTTTTCCCCCTTCTCTTTTTCGGGTTCTTGCTTACTCTGATCAGCATCAAAGGAGCCGAGCGGTATGCCCTCTTTTATCGCCCTAGCCATACTTGCGCTCGTCCTCTTCCCTATCGTCAACACATACTTCAACTTTCACCGCAACCTGAACCGCGCCAAACGGTCTGGTATTCCATATGTTGTTGTTCCAGTCTACTATCTTAATCGGTGGTGGATGATAACCCATCGGCTGTACCTCCCATTGTTGGCCAAGTTGCCACGCAGATGGACCGGATGGGTAGACTTCTGCGTCCCGGATTTTGATTATCGATGCAGCATTGAAATCTTCCAGCGGGTGGGACATGACACGTTTCTCACTGTTGCCCCGGGCGGTATGATGCTGCACACCTCCGAGCCCGCCGTCATCAACCAGATCACCACGCGGAGGAATGATTTTCCTAAACCTACGGCCATTTACCGCTCACTGGACATCTACGGCAAAAATGTCGTTTCCACCGAGGGCACCTTATGGCGTCAGCACCGGAAAGCGACCAGCCCACCATTCACCGAGAAGAACAATCACCTTGTTTGGGCGGAGAGCATTGACCAAGCTTCCGACATGCTAGCTACCTGGGTCGGCCCGGATGGGAAAGGCGATTTCACCGTTGACCGAGTCATGGACGATACCATGCGCCTCAGCCTGCATGTTATCAGCAGAGCGGGTTTTGGACGGAAGCTGCAGTGGCCTTCTGCAAACGCAAAGGCAGACATTGACGCCAATTATGTCGACAACTCGAAGATCCAGAATCAACGGGACGGCCGGGATCCTGGGCATTCAATGAGCTACACCTACGCCATCCATTGCCTGCTGGACAATATCCTACTACAGTTCCTGATTCCGCGATGGCTCATGGAACGAATCCCTTCCAAGATCTTCAAGAAGGCCAACGAGGCTTACTTCGAATGGGGCAACTACATGAAAGAAGCTGTCGCGTCCAAGAAGGAAAGCCTTGAGGCTGGCGACGAGAGCAAAGACCAGATGGATATCTTGGGTCAGTTGGTCAAAGGCCAGGTTGCTTCGCAAAAGGGCAAAGATGTTCCTCTCACGGATCCTGAAATCCTGGGTAACATGTTTGTGATAATTCTCGCCGGTCACGAGACGGCCGCTAACTCGATTCATTTCTCCCTGGTGTATCTGGCTCTCTTCCCCGAGAGCCAAAGAGCTGTGCAAAGGGATCTCGATCGCATATTCCAAGGTAGGCCGCCCTCTGAGTGGGACTATGATCGTGATTTGCCTGCTCTTTTCGGTGGAATGGTCGGTGCGGTATTGGCGGAAGAATTGCGGCTGGTTCCGCCTGTGATAGGGATACCTAAGTCGACTTGGGGGGTAGAGGATCAACCACTTACGGTGGAAGGCAAGCCTTGTACGGTTCCGAGTGGAACATACGTGATCCTTTCCACGAGCAATGTCCACCGAAACCCGAAATATTGGCCAACGGGCAAACCCACCTTGCCTGGAGGAAAGCCAGTACACCCTTTAGCAAATATTGACAACGACCTGGAGGAGTTCAGACCACAGCGGTGGTTGTTGGATGAAGACGGCGCGATCCAGACCACGTCGGCTACTGGGAAAAAAGATATGCCGAGTGAAGCAGTCACGGCAGATGGCCTGGGAGTCAACGAGGCATCGGATACCTCAGAACGACTGTACCGCCCGCCAAAGGGTTCGTATCTACCTTTCAGCGATGGCTATCGTGCCTGTCTGGGAAGACGATTTGCGCAGGTCGAAGTTCTAGCAACGCTGGCGGTGATCCTGCAAAATTACTCAGTCGAATTGGCGGTGGACCAGTGGGCAAGCGACGAGGAGGTGATTGCCATGGACGAGGATGCTCGCGTCGAAGTGTGGCAAAAAGCAGCAAATCGAGCGAGGGAGATGATGCTCAACGGGCTGAGCGTGATCATCTCGTTGCAGATGAGAAAGGGCCATGTTAGTATGCGGTTCGTGCCCAGAGGAACGGAGAAGTTCATGGACGACGTGGATGAGAAATGGAAGCAGAAGCATCCCGACTTATGTCTGGGGATGAAGGCAGTTCCCGACTGGAGATTCTGGGATTGAATAAAACCAGCAGTGTCGATAGGAATACTTTATGTATGTCTTCATTCGCTTACATTGGATGTCTTCTGGCGGCCTGATGCTCTCGGAGATGGTCGCTGCCAAATAGTTTGCAGAGCTGGGTGCATGTTTCGGTGGCTTCGGTGGCTCGCTCTGAGTGGTTGGAATTCTTTTTTTTTTTTTTTTTCCCCTTTCCTCTTCGTGCGTGGCCCCGTCGTCTGTTTTGACCCTCTATTTTTCTGCTGGGGCATTTTTAGCATTTTTGCCGATTCGGAACAGCTTGTCAACATGATGCGTTTCTTTGGCTAGAAGAAGCCCCGTCGCTCGTAGCTTGCAGCGTGCAGCTTGTAGTTCTTAACAGCTCATCAATGCCTCTCCCATTCTCTCCGTAACAGATAAGGCCTTTTGAGGTCGGCCAGCCCACCGGACACGTGCATCTCCGGTTCTTGTTAGGAGTTTCTCACTGCCCTCTGCTCTTCCAATGCTTGGATCCCCTGATGCCTCATTCGGCCGTTCTGCTGGCGCGTCTCAGAGTTAACGGGGGCTTATAGTGCGCTGGCGTCGACTCTCGCGCAGTTGGGGCGATGTTGGGCACAAAACAGAGCGTCGTCCTACGCAGATTCGCCCAGATTCGCCCAGATAAAAGCGCAGGACCTCCTTTTACTGGGCCAATTCTTCTTCTCATGTCCTCCTCAAGACTCCCCCTTGTTCAAGCTTCCCTCGGGGTCCCTTTCCTTGTGCTTGCTTCCTCCTTCTCTCCTTTTAGGCCTGTATCACTCTATCGCTCACTCAGGAGACTGGAGGTTATCACTGCATGACAACACGCCACCCTTTGCCGCGAGTCAAATCGGGCCCTGTTACATGTTTGTGCCCCCTTCTTTCAACTTGTCAAACCTGCCACATCCCACCCTTAGATCATGAAGAACCGCCCGACCTGCCGCCTCTACCTGTTCTGTCAGTCTTTCTTGTTCTCAGCATCTTCATCTTGCTTTCTTTCATCCAAATTGAGTCTTGCCATCGAATGATGGAGGGTGCCACCCCTCCATCGTCGACCATTCTTGGGTATCAGCATTGTCCACAACTCCTTTCGTAATCTCACTCCCCCAACTATCTCTCTCCGATGACTGATCTGGCCCCTGAGAGCTCCAACCTCGTCTTCTTTACTGTATGTTCGTCTCGGCCCGCGATCAAGGCCGTCGGCGCCGCAGTCATATCCACGGCGTTAGCAAGGCAGCCCGCTCTTCCAAATTGTCCCTTCTTTCTGCAATCACTACTGCATCCCATGGATCGAACGATAGTACGTCTACCACCACCCAAGAAACTTACGCGAGATCCTCCTCGGGCTCAAGCAAACGGCGGAAGTCGTCCAAATCCAAAAAACCTCGAGAGGGTCGGGAAGGACTGGTGCCGTCGGTGAATGGCACTTTAGAGAAGTCAAACAAGGCAGAAAGGATGTCCAGAGAGTCGGTGGATGTCTTCGCCTTCCTTGTCAAGGACGACGATCAGAGCACGCCGACGTTGCACACTGAAGAACCCGCTCATTTCGTACCGGAAGAGACGCCTGTCCACGACGAATCAGAGACCGAAGGTGGTGTAAAGAGTCAGCATTCCGACTCGGGAATATCAATGGGCGACAGCAGTGTTTGCCACGTCAACAACGACCCTTCCCTCGATAGCCGGTTGTCGCCGTTGCCAGAGGACACACAAGACATCACTGACACGCAAGGCCACTTGAAAGACAGACCTTCCTATTCTCGACGGCTACGATGGAAGTGGCCCGACGTACCGCCCGCTACTCACAAGCGTTCCATACCTAGCCCCAGCATTAGAACTCCCAGCCCTGAACATACACGCATTCACACACCACGTACGCCCGACAGTTTGGACAAAGAATTCTGCGCCCCCAAGGAAATTCTGTCCGGGTACGATCTTGTCGCTGATAAACTAACCCAAGGGGAGATCCCACCGGTGTTTCGGCTTTTTCAGAAGAGTAATTATCGCGTCCTCCTGCAATTGCAGGACGAAATTGGAGAAATGGAAGAAGAATTGGCTGCTCTGGATCTGGCCGACACCCGAAGTCGGCTCAATTCAAACGGCAGTACATCACCAGCCTCGCGAAGGATCAACTGGCAATGGAGTCAGTCAGATCTACAAGCGCATCGATTGCAGGTCTTGGGAAGACTGTATATCAAAATCGAACAATACTGTAGGTGGCGAAAGGCAGGGTGTTGATGCGATGAGCGGACTGATTTTGTGACAGATCAAGCTCTTTTATCCACCCAAAAAGTGCAGAGACTCTCATCGCGAGCAATTCCCGCAGAGATTGATAAATTTCGAGCATGGTTACGGGAGAATAACCCTCTGTCCGGCCCCGAGTCCACGTTCTTAGATAACGAGGATGATTTGATAGCGTTAAAAGAGACCTCTACAGGATGGGACCCCACCGGGTCCACCTCCACCACCACCACCCCCGATTTAGTTCCGCTCTGCATTTTGACCATGACGCTTCTTCCTTTACTGTGCTTCAAACTCATCACGGGCGTTTTGAACCGATTGATTCTACTGACTGCATTGTTGGCTGCGGGGCTGAGTGGTCTGGAAAAGTTGGACCGGTCAAAAGGGGAACAACAGCATCGACAATGGGTTCTAGCATGTTTTGGTGTGTCTTTTTTGGCGGCTCTGTCCTTCTAGCCTGGTAGATGAGCGGCAGCGCTCAGGATATAAGGGGACCCAAAGCATGGATGCATGGTACGAGAGGAATGGATGGTGTTGCATCTAGAAGGTAGAAGAAATGTTCCGAATTGTAACGACCGATATGACTTGGAAATGTGGAGTTGATTGAACAGGGTTGGAATTGAAAATCGAGTAACCAGCAATTAGGCTGTAGAGCCTTGTGAGGGTGAGGGGAGAAGTTGCAGCCTGATGGAGACAGACTTGGTAGCCAGTGTCCTCCGACCAGGCTGCGGCGAGAGAACTCCCCCTTATAGTTCCCATTCGTTCATGTGGATTTTTGATTCTACCTTCACCTCCATCAATACCACTGTACTATTTTGATCTTTCTCGCTGTCTGCTGGTGGTAATCCTTCTTTGTTATATCCACGATCTCGTCCGGATTCCTCGCGTAAAGACTCTGTCCAACCACCCCCCCCC